>NC_139628.1:37945943-38273443 GCF_964638095.1 Poromitra crassiceps
ACGCTGATGTAACCGCAGTCCCTGTCGTCTCCTGGTGCAATCATCAAAGGTACTGTAGGCCTAAATTGTTTACATTATCTGAATGTAATATTGTCCACTGTTTATTGGGCTTTAACAATTACAATATACAATTTAATGCTGTTCTTGTGTCTGACAGTGGAGTGTGTGTGTGTGTGTGTGTGTGTGTGTGTGTGTGTGTGCGTGCGCGCGTGCGTGATGCTACGGCTTGTAATGAACTTTGTTGGCTCCGAAGCATCTGGGAGGGCCCACCTGATTTCCTGTAGGCCCACGCTACGACTCCCGGTGCCGCCGCAGTGCCTTTCCCTGCTTAATGAACACGTGACAACTTGATGAAACGATGGCGCCCGCGGCCTCCCGCGGCGAACAGTCCAATGTGAACGAGTGGGCGGGTAGGTGAGTGTCTATTTTGGGCCGTGTTGAGAAGAGTATGATCATGGTGGTGTGCGTAGGCGCGTGTGCGTGCGGGCAGGTAGAACACAAAATAAGCCATCTGTTCAGGCTTCAGCTGGATGCTACCATTCCCCCAACCACTGCTACGTGACAGAGGGAAGGATTTGGAGAGAGTTAACGTCTAAACTAGACACACGGGGGGGCTGGGGGTATTAGATTGCTTCTGTTGTATGCATGTTAGCGTCTTCCCGATTTTCATACCGTAACAGATAGGTATAAATAATTAAGCAGTCTGTTCCCCCGAATAGCTGGAGAGCAAACGAGAAGAGCACAGAGGAGAATTAACAGCGACCGGTCTGCTAGCGGCATTTTAGAGCACCACAACGTCCTCATAATTAGCTCCTCTCTCTCTCTCCCTCTCTAGGAATCACCAGGAATTTCGTCCACTACTACAAATGGAATGCTTCCAGGAATCCCCCCCCCCCACCCTCCCTCCTCTCTCTCTCGTAATTAAAATAGAGGCGTTGCTATCGCTTATACGAAGGCGCGGCGTGCTCCATATTCCTTGTCACTTTAATGAGAGCAATAAATGCTATGCTCGCTTTGGCTATTTATACATTTTATGGCACAAATTGTGGCGGAAAGGGCACAAATCAGATAAATGACAGATGAAGGACAGCTGCGGCAACGTCCCTCCATTAAAACGCTGCAAATGGCCAACTGTGGCCCAAGCACTTAATTAGCCAAAGAGGGCCTAATCAGAGTTTTGGAGCCTCCCCAGGTGACACTCTAACAGGCGATGCTTGAGGAGCCACATACGCAATATGAAGTGTGGAAAGGTAGGAGAACTTCTTGGTTTGGGGGTTTGTCATAGGAAAGGCATGAATATCCAACAACACTATGCAACTGTATTATGTCCGTTTGACCATGGATGTATTAAAAGAACTGGATAGGGGACCTGCCACGCCCACCCATGCATTCGGACGGAGGTAGCTCATTGGCGCATGAAGCCATCATGGGGGCTTTTTCTTCCTGGTTTTACTTCCTGACTATGCAGCCCAAGGCGAAGTGCGCATGTGTGCCATGACGTGTTCCATGACGTCTCCCACCCCTCCCACCCATGGATTGTATTACAAGAAGAAAATACCCCCGTATACGGCTCTTAGTGGCTTCTGAAGAAAAAAATGCCCCATAAAAAATTAGTTGATAATTAAAAGAGTCGTTTTATACTTTGAGTGACACCCGGAAAAAAATCCCCTGGGTTTAACAGCTGCCGGAGTCCCCATGCAAGTGGATGGGAATTTTCCTTTCTGGGCTGCATGGCGTCACGTGACTTGCAATACAGAGCTTCGCCAGCATGTTCAAATGGCTTCAAAGCCCAGCGCTATTCCTGGGGGCTTGCGTTTGACATGTTGGATTTCTTTCGGTCTCCATTACCAACTTGTTTCACATCAGGAGACGCGCACACTTTCATGACTGGACCTGACACAGCACATGAGATCCGCCTGTTATTTCGAGCAACTTTGAAGCATTTTAGCTGATTATCATCACAACACCACATGTCCAATCAGCTCTACAGTATATCTGTTTCCATCAGGGCTGCTGTTCTACCACTGCACCAAGTTTTTGGGGGGAAAGGTGGGGGGGGGTGGCAGGGGGGATAATGTCTACACAGGAAATGAGCTCTCCAGTGCCCCCCTGTTGTTTGATTGGTCCAATAACGGAGGGTTTGCCTCTGCTTCTGTCTGCTGATTGGACACAAAGTTCCATGATATTATGTGAATCCGTTCTGAAGTTAATTATGCAGCTTTTTGGGGGAACCCATGGCCACCGGCATGCCCCCCTTTTCGGCCAATGACTGTAAGTTATTCACTTCTCCCTTGCCCCATGGCTAACCTTTCCACAAAGTTTGGCACAAATCTATTCATAACATTTTGAGATATGCCGCCAACAAACAAACAAACAAACAAACAAACAGATGGAAAGGGGAGAAAACATAACCCCCCGTCCAACTGGGTTGGCGGAGGTAATTAGCGAGCGGCCTCATCACCGTCACGGCTTAGGTTTACAGCCTTTAATTGGTGTTGTGCTGAATAACAGATCGCTGTGTTGTTTGAGGGACAGAAGGTAATATGGCTGCATGGCACCAGTGTTCGAGTCGAGTTCGAGTCCGAGTCCAGATATATTGACTTGACGACAACACTGGCTGGCATCACCTGGCCTTTTTCCTCATCATACAGCACATCAGTGTGGCAGTAAGCCGCTGAAGTCAACAGGGGACAGTAGTGAGCACATGAGCCTCTCGCTATGAGTCGACCTTCCCTGAGATAAAACACACAAACGCCCGAAGCACCCTGAGGTTAACCAGAAACGCTTCTCTGTGCATATCAAACAGGTCCCCCGAAATAAAACCGGACGCCTCCTGTTACACGATCTACCAAATAATCAGCCAGCCAGCACATTCCACAGAGGAGAAGGTGTTAAGAGGAAAGGAGGAAGACAGGAAAAGGCACACACACACACACACACACACACACACACAAAAAAAAATCAAAGTCAGGCTGTCCTGACTGATGATGTGATGCTGTAAACAGGGAATCTTTTTTCCTAACAATTAAAGAGTGGGGGGTTATTGATTTCCAATGGGACTCTGGAGTGACTTGCTGGCTGTCACAATGAGGCCCGGGGTAAGGTGACCATGTCTCTGCTCAATGTGATAAAGCTGGCGTGTCATCAGGTAGGTAGGACGCGGTGTGTCCCGTCCCCCTCCCATCATGCATTGCACTCACAGACTGCCGCCACAGCATTTATCCACCACGGCCGCCTTCTTCATTTACTAATGAAGTCACCATACCAGCTAGTAGGGACGTCACGATACTATCATTTCTACTTTGATACCGATACCCAGGTGACGACACATCAAGATGCATAAAAATAAAGTTATCGAGATGGACGGACAGACGCACAATTCTCCATAATCTAGGCCTGATAAAACGTTTAACTTATACCTGTTGCAAATGAGTATTGTATCCGATTCCAATTTTCAGTATTGATACTTTTCGATACTATCAATACTTTTGACAACCCTGCCAGCTAGTACATATACAGTATACCACCGAAGGAATGACTGGAACAATGTTAAGAGCTTATAGGAGCACAACCCTTTAAAAAGGGCCAGGTGCCCTCCCAACACACAAATTCAACCCGTGTGCGACACGCATTTTCTCGCCACACGGCGGCAGACTTTTTAGCCAGCGAGGCAATCAGGCGGCGGCGGGCGGGCGAGCGAATGAACGCCAATCGCAGGCATCATGGGAGGTGGCGGCGACCAAGACGAGAGGTCAACCCCAGTCTCACTCCGGTGATAAACAGCCATAAATCAGAAGACGAGCTGTCACCGGAGTAGATCCATCACGCTGCCGACCCGCGGCGCCTTGACGCACGCAACACAACACAACACAACACACAAAGCCCCCCGGTGGCGCGGCGAGGAAAACAGAGATGTGCCGATGCAGATTGATTGGGCCTTTTAAATGAGCGGCGCCGGGGTTATGTTGATCGATTCCATGGGTAATTGACTGATTCTGGGTGTTGTTAGAAGCGGAGTAACGACTACATGTCAGCGGCGTGATGTGACACAGCCTGCGGGCGTCTTAAGTTATGGACACGGCTCAGGGAAAAGACCCAAGAGGGGGGGTGGAGCCCACGGCAGACGCTCCCGTAAAGGAAGAACTCTGAGTAGGGGGAGGGAGGGGGGAGGAGGGTTAGGCGGGGTGAGCGGCGGGCCCCGGAGCTCCTCGGGCTGCGTTAAGAGCGGGCCCGAGTCTTCGGCAGACGGATCGGGGGGTCGGGATGGTGTTACTTGTTGGAAAACGCTCGGGAGAAGATAGGAGACGCGGGCGGGCAGAGGGCAGGTAAACTCAGAAAAACACTCGTGAGTAACGAAAAAGCCGACTTTGTTATAGCAAAGATGTGGCCAGTGAGCACAGGCAAGGACACCGAAGGAATAGAATAGAAAAAGGCACTTTTAATTATTCTGGGGGGAAAAGCGCACGAGCACTTGGGCTTGTTTACCACTTTACAGGACACAACTTATGATTGCTTTGTAATTATCTCCTAGATAATGTAAAATGCCCCTCCTCCTCTAACCCCCCCCCCCCCCCTCTCCTTTCTGTAACACCAGGAAGTGATCAAGCATTCATCATTGAGCCCAAATGCTCTCACTTGTATTGGGGGAGGTAGAGGGAGGCTAATGGACCGCGCGCAATCAAGCAGCTCCAACAATAACACAAATTGGACTTGTTGTCAAAGACACAGGCCAAGGCACGTCCGCGCCGGCATAATCACTCTCTCTTTTGGCTTATAGACTGGAAAAGCTAACCTTCACCCACAAAAGCACACATCATTTCACCTCTGTGTGACTTCATGAGACATTAGACCTATACAGCAACAAAATGGCGGGTGTGTGAACATGAAAGCGACTTCCTCTAGGTAAAGGCCGCTTCCGTGACGACCGTAAGCAGTCCCCGAGTGCAGGTAAACGACGGGAACGACTCGGAGCCTCCGTCTCAACAGCTTGCTGTGGCTTTTACGACAGGCCCGCCAGGGCCCGCGGGATGCCAGGTAACGTCTTATTATCCCTCAAACGGATCAGCTATAATCTGCTTTTGTTGTTGGCTATTGGGCTGTGATAGAGACAATGCCGTTTGTCAAGTCAATTCAACTCCACACGCCTGTAATTCTATTTAGGTGGAAAACGGCAGTTGTCTCCTCGCTCGAGATTACGCTGTCGGTTTGTGTGTGACAGTCTATGCTTCATTTGTGCAGTTCAATCAGACACACAAATCTAGAGATGACGAGGTGCTTGGAGTAAGGAGGGCTCAGCAAAACATTGAAAAAAGCATGTTAATTCGGGAGCTAAGGTATTTATTTATTATTTATTTAGTATCTCACTGCTATATAATAAGGGGGAGCGGTTCCGCGGCGGCGCACAATTGTGCAAAACGGCGCATGTTCAGAGCAGCGCTAGAAATGAGCGCGCAATATTTCTAGTAGAAATAATTCAACCCAGTGGCTAATAGCTACCATCATCAAGCAGTACAGAGCGCTCCTATCATTTACCCTGAAGAAGTGCATCTCAATCATATTTTCACCCATATTAAAATGCATCTAGCATTTTTTTTTTTGGAAATACTGATGCCTGAAATGGTTTTACTTGGTGCAGGCTGGGCGATACGGGATGAGAGACACAGTGGTGGATGGAGTAAGAAAGGAAGTGACGAGCGAGGGCGTGAGGGGGCCTTCTCGCCCCGCCGGGCGTCCCAGCACAATTAGCTCAGCTCATCCAGGCTTTCTGCTGATGGGGGAAATCAGCAACTCCACACTATACCGTGCAGACCAGGGAGTCTAGCCTTTTAGTCAGTGAGCGTGTGTGTGTGTGTGTGTGTGTGTGTGTGTGTGTGTGCGCGCGCGCGTGCGTGTGTGTGCATTTTGCATTTGCGTATTGGTGCGTGTCTGTGTGCGTTGCTTCCCTCCTCTCTGTTTGACTGGAGCCCCACAGTGCACTCCAGAACAAACACCTGGACCAATTTGGCTAGACTCACCCAAAAAAAAAGGGAGGGGGGAGAAAGAAAAAGTGTGACAAAAGTGAATAAGAGAAGTTTAAGTTTGTCTGGATTTACTCTGATGAAAAAAGTGAACTGGAAAGAGAGGAAAGGGCAAAAACTCAGATGGATTAAGATGAAGCTCCTGCCAGAGAGACTAGGAAAGTGATATTCCACAACTCTGCCAACACCTCAGTTAAAAAAGCATCAGCACTTCTTCTTTTTTATGTCTGAATGAAATATAGCTTGACTTGAACTCTCATGCAAGTTAGCTCCAAAAATGATGGGCTCACCAGCAAAGTCCCTAAGAAAAAAGAACACTGGAACATTGATTAAAACAGTTTTTTTCCCCTTTTACTCCTGTGGCAATCAAATTCTCCCATGTCTTGGATTTTTTTCCCCACCACAGTGCTGTCCAAGCAGTGAAGGTAGGTGGTCTGCACCTCAGATCATGGAGATGGACCCTGGACGTGTTTTCTGGAGGTCCTAAAAAACAAAGGGGCCAAGGTCTGAGGAGACGGGCCATTGCTATGGCAGTCTCCTGCCAGCGGGAGGAGGCTGGTGCTGCCTGGGACCTTTCCAGAGGGCCTTTCAGAGACGTGATGCACATGCAGGCAACGCGGGATGACGCAAAAAAGAAACGTGACAGAAACTGCTTGGCGAGCGGAACTCAAGGCCAAAATCTATTTAATCGCAGAATGAGGACAGTTCAAAAAGCGGCAATGGAATATTCCCTGCATAAAATGTGCCCCTTGCCTCTCCGAGTGACCCACAGCCAGACGGTGCCGACGGCACTTTTTACAACCCGGAATACATTTCCCATGAGAGCTCCGGCGCACGACCTCCTCAGCCCACCCAGTGCTGTAACTCTACCCAGAAATGAATCAACTAGTGCTCACACACGTGCTCGGTCCGCCTTCAAATCGCGCCCGGGCAATGCTGCAGTGCGCCACGTAAACTAGCTAAACAAACAAAATAAACACGCCGATAATGGCGGCGATAGCGTCCGAGGCGAAAATGAAAGGATGAAGGTCAGTAATTGGGAGGGGGTGGGGGGGGAGATAGGGGGCAGGGCTTGTGTTTTGTTTTTCTTCCTGGCAGAGGGAGCGGCGGGGGGCCGTGTGGGCGCGCGGCACGGTGGGCTCCGGGGCGGTGTTGGAGCACGTCCGTGCAGAGGTTAAGAAAAGCAATTAATCGGCCGCGGAGATAATCAAAGGAACCTCCCCCTCCAGACACCTTGGTGGGGGAGGAGGAGGAGAGAGGAGAGAGGAGCTCCGAGACAGACAGAGATAGAGATGGGGAAAATACTAGTTTACAGGCACTGCCGGCGCGATCAAAAGCGCAAGAGGTTCAGCTCTGCCACCGGGGGCCCTGCGCGTTTCAGCTGGAATTGATAACACTTCAGATGTACAATTCAATGTTTGAGAGAGTACTTTTGCCTCCCGGTGAGGAGGCGAGGCTTTTTCACACTCTAAGCTGCGTTTTCTTTTCATCTCAGATTTTGCAAGGTATCGCCGGATTGTCAGCGGTGACTGAGGAAGACATTTCCCCCGCGCATAATCAAAGCATATAGTCTGAAGGACCTGCCCTCGCCCGTGCTGTGAGGTTGACTCTCAGTGCAAGGCCAATACTGTCTGCGATTACAGCAACTCATCTCACAGAGACACTGATAAACACTGGAAATTAGGCTGAGAGTTATTTGATTATAAATAAAATAGTATCTCAACACTAAAAACCTCTTTTTAAATCAGCTCGAATTCTGACATTAAATTGCATTTGACTAATTTCGTATTTTCTCAGAGATTCAAAACTTGTTGCTCCCCCTGGTGGTTTAAATCTCCTTGTGGAATTTCAATATCTGTGTGTACTCAGTGGAAATTAATGTCATAGAAGTGGGAGTCGATTATTAACCCGATCATCTCGCCTTTGTGCTAACTGTCAAACTGCACTGTTGCATCTTTCAAAATGACCATGGAGACTAGGGATGCAAATTCTAATCAATTTCCTTATCGACCGATCAGTCACGTTAATGATCAATTGATGGATTAATCGTTATGTAAAAAACAGCTTTTGACACAGAAAATAAAAATGCTGGCTTTTACACCTGTCTTTAGGTCTACGCAACCATTTCATCAACCAAGCAAACTTGTGTTGTATTTCAATATTGTATTACAATGTTTACAATGAATACGGTTGTGTTTTTGGATGTAATTCTCCTACACTGGCCTGCTTGCTTGGCATTCCTTTTCCTCTGTATCATTTCAGCAGACATTTGAAAAGCACATGATAGCCTGCATTGTTGATGATTAAATCAATTAATAAATGCTTGATTGATCAAGCATCAAATTGATCAAATTGATTGATCAATAAAAAAAACATCCCTAATGGAGACAGAGAAAACTGAGGATGCCCTCACACACTTCTCCTTCTCCTCTGTACACTGATCAAAGATGCCCAACTGCAGCGCCACAGTGTCAATAGTGCTACTGGCAGAAGCAAGCACATAACTAGAGACGTTGTGCATCATTGTGTTGCTCAGATGTAACTCTATTAAAAAATCTGAACTGTCCGCCTTTCTTTCACTTTCTCAAGAACTCGCTAAAGGCAACAGACTCGAGTCTTTGAAAACCAAGGCTGTATCTTCAGTTAAAATCTGACTTATTCCCTTCTGGGGTTTGAAGTTTTGAGGGCCAATTAGGCAAAGCATGTTCCTGTCTGGAGCAGTCTGCGGCTAAAACCTTCGCACAAATAGCCCGGTCGTATGATCAGTATAGTGTGTAAACATCTCGCCCGCAAAAAGAAGCTGGCAGACGGTTTAGCAGGTCAGCGGTGAATAAGTGGCGGCACTTTTCACAAAGTCTTGATTAGATAATTAGCCATCCATATCTTGATTAGATAATTAGCCATCCATATCTGGGCAATATGTGGCTGTGTGAGGGAACGACAGCGTTCTCATTACAGCAGCGACAGGCCCTGCTCCTGTGGGCTGCTATGGAAAGCAAGGTGGTTCAGCAGGCGCACACTTGTTGATGAGTAAACAGAAAGGGTGAGAGCCAACATGGAAATCAGATACACTCCTCTGACTGCACTCATAAGAGATGGGAGTAGTAGGTTATTATAGGCACACGCTGAAACGAAACGACGACAAAGAAGCAAGTTAAGTTTTGGGGGGCTTCGACAGTTAATCAAGATGTTTTGGGGGGGCGGTGGGGGAGCTGGGAGAGCAACACCTGCTATGTGGACCAGGGGTTTTCAAAGTCTGAGACTGTGAGCCTCCCCCCAGACAAAGCTGTAAAAAAGGAGCCCCCCACTCGTTCAATTCCTGGATGCCTATGGGATCATGATTATGTTATTTGATCCCATAGACACTCAGCAATTGAGCCATAGCCTGATGTTGCTGTTTGACATACTTCAGACGACAACAAATACATACAGAGGGTCTGTCTGAATGCATTTAGTTGTTTGTGACTCTGGGAAAGTGGGGGCAAACTGTCAAAGTCCCCAAAACTACCGTATCTCTGGACTATCTCTTGAACCAAATCCCACACATTTAGGCTATTCTATGAATTTTAATAACTCATGTCATATTGTTCCACTTCCATTCACTGAGCCTCCCCTGAAACTGCTTGGAGCGCCTCTGGGGGGAGGCCCGCCTCCCACTTTGAAAACCTCTTGATGTAGACTCTAATCTAACTGTGCCAGTACTGTAAACACCAAATACCACTTTTACAGTAGTTTTTTTATTATTATTAGTCTATTCTCCTGCAGTTGGCGGGAACACAATCTAGCTCTGTAGAGATGCCCGGACTCAACATTTATCAACAAACAGCCACAGTTGCTACATAGAGCTAATGACGCATTACACAGGAAGTGGAGTGCCTTGTATGGATCCAATACTGCACGTAAGAGTGCGCACAAAGCAGCTTTCATTTAACTCAGCCTGTGAGTGAGTAGTAAAGTAACTTGAGCCTCGCCGTGATGAAACACACCGTAGGGTGAAGCAAACACACACACACACACACCTTCTGAGAGCACGCCATGCTATGCTACCTGCAGCTCTCTCCCACCTCCTGAATGATGGGCTTCACCCTGTGGAGGCAGACTGCTGAGTGCCGGCACACTTTCTGCCCAGACAAACTGAATACATTGCTTTTGAAGAGCGAGGGAGGGCCGGGGCAGGGATTCGAGTGTGGAATCTTAAAGGAGGCATGCACAAAATGTGTGATGAAACTTTCAGCACCACGGACAGCAACCCTCTCAAGTAGGCTAACAAGAGGGGAGCGTGTGAGACACAGACAGACAGAGAGAGAGAGAGAGACAGAGAGAGAGAGAGAGACAGAGAGAGAGAGACAGAGAGAGAGAGATGTGGTAAGGCAAGAAGCACAGAGTTCATTTGGTAATTAAGCGCACACATCATCCCTTCTCCCTCATGTATTTCAGTGATCTCCATGTCTGCTGTTTCAAAAGTGGAGGCAGTCACCCCACCGCGCACACACACACACACACACACACACACACACACACACACACACACACACACACACACACACACACACACACACACACACACACACAGCAAGACCCAGCTCTTCGCCAGTCTCTGTGTCTTGGGCTGAATAATGTAGGGCCTTTACCCAGTGCTCGAGCATGAGTAGATAATGTGGCCACAAGGACGCGCTGTATCAACAATTCCCTTTACTTCCTTATTTATTTATTTATTTATTCATTTAGCCAAGCCGCCTTAGGAGTTAGCGAGGGAGAGAGGCTAATGTGCACGGCTAACAACATGCTGGCATCATGCTGGAGTTTGTAGGGGTGGGTGGGTCTTCTGTTTGAATTCCTTTTTCTCCTGTTTTTCATTGGTTGAGAGTTTCAGGTAAGTCTCCTGTGATTTTGGTTCTTTTTGAACAGGAACAGTTTGATTAGGATACTTGTGTTAGCTTTCCTTTTGTTTACTACTTGATGCCTGTTCCCATGACAACAATAAACAGTTTGGGGCTTAAACTGTTTGTTTGCTGGGTGTGTTTGGGAGCAGGGAAGGAGGGGAACCATCCTTTCGTCTTGAGCCAGGTCCCCCCCCCTCCTCCCCCAGCCCCCCAGGCCGGGGCGTAACACCGAGGAGACGACCCGCTTTCTGAAGGTTTGCTTTTGAGAAAAAAGCAAACTTTAAGGGGAGCTGGTGGTCTGTGCCCAACTGAATTTGGGACACTGCACACAAGCTTCGTAAGGAGGAGGCCATCACTCTTTTGGAAGATAGAAACGTACACAATAGAAACGTACACAATCTCTAACCCAGTAAGGGACCTCCTGTTGAAAGACCTCAATCATTTCTTTGTTTATGTTATGCTATTTTTTTTCTTTTCTGATTCCCCCCCATTTTCTCCCCAATTATTCTTGGCCAATTTATCCCCATGCTGCCCTATTGGCTGCCCCAGTTGCTGCTCCACCCTCCGCCAATCTGGGGAGAGCCAAAACTAGCACCGTACTTCCTCTGACACATGCGTAGTTGCCAGCCGCTTCTTTTCACCTGACAGCGGGGAGCTTCACCGGTAGGACATAGCACGTGGGAGGATCACGCTATTCTCACCAGTTCCCTTCCACCCCGACCAGGCGCCCCGACCGGCCAGAGGAGGCGCTAGTACAGCGACCAGGATTATACCCCCAATCCGGCTCCCCACCCTCAGGCACAGCCAATCGTGCCTGTATGGACGCCCGACCAAGCCAGCGGTAACACGTGGATACGAACCTGTGACCCTCGTGTTGGTAGGCAGGGAATCTACCACTACAATACCTGGACATGCTAATTAACCTTGAAGGTCCCTCTTCCTGTGCCTAACTAAATTGCCTAACTGGGCATAGAAAAGCATGGGTTTAACATGCCTTTTTGAGCATTTGAAAGGTTTGTTTCCATCATTCGTGAACACTGGCGTAAGCATAATTATCTATATTTTTGAACATCAATGTGCTCTGAAATTTGGAAAAAGCTTATTTTCCACATTCAAGCTGAACACTTGAAGAATGTCGGCTATGTGATGGTTACACCCGACGCCTGTTCCGCCGAGTCATTCCCTGGATGGAGGATTTAAGTGTCTCGGAGTTTATAAATGCGCGGCAAGTCTTCACTATTCACGTGCCAAGTCCATTCCGCAGCGCAAAAAAAAAAAACACAGCACAGTGTCGGGGCTTAATGGGCGCACATTTAAATGCCATTCACAACGTCTTGCAATTGTGAATAATGTTTGAGAAGCCTTTTGTTTTCCGTGCCTAAATAAGTGTTGGAATATGACTCTTAGCGTTGCCAATCACAAGCTGGGGTTTTAACAGCCTAATCCTCTTTAATTCGTGATTACTTGTTATTCATAACAGTGGGCCGCTAAACCACCAGAGATTTATTGTTTAAATGTCCTCCTCCACTGTATTGCAACCTGGATACCGATAACAGAGGAATAAATATCCTGTATATATATCCTGGGCACTCACGGTGGCATTCAAGTAAAATTAGCATAAAAATCAGTGTACAAATATTTTGGCATCAATCACTGAGCATAAATTGCTAAATAGCTTGGAGCCCTCTTAGCATTCATAGAGAATGGTTTCATTGGCATGCCTGGTAGCAGACGATTTTAGCCTCACACATTGCACAAATTGGAATGTGTGAATTAAGGAGCATTTCATACTGCACCGTAAGTGTATTTTAAAGGCAGCACTGATTAAGTTTGAGGGGGGAGGGAGATGAATTGGGTAATTATCTCCAGACAGACAGCACTGCTCAGCTGCCAGAGCAGGGCCTCCACACTCCAGGAAATAGGATCAAAAACACGCCAGGCTGTAGTGCTGCTCAGCCGCGTCAAAGTCTCTTTCAACAACAAAGTCACGTCGATCTTAACTTCTCACGTACGATATACTGTATCGGCAATCGTATCGCCATCGGCTGATGTTAGTCATTCTTTTGTCAATCAGTATTGGACCGATGGGCAAAATAACAGTAATGTTAATTAGGGCTGTGCCGATTCACTTATCTCCCGATTCGATACTATCACGATACTTGGGTGCCGATTCGATATTTATTGCGATTCTTAAAGTCCCTGGAAACCAGAAATATTTTTTTATTATTTAGCATTTTGAGTTCATCACATCACAGGAACGTATGTTAATAAGCCACCAGCCAAATTTGAACGATGATGAACGTCGCAAAGTATATAAATTTAGGTTTGACAGTCATGCCAAAAGTCATGAGAATCAATTAGATTTTAGAGTGTATTTTCTCCCGCAGACTGTGTGGGCGTGTCCCGTCTGCAGCAGAGGAGACCTGCTGGAGGAGACCTGCTCGGAGGAGACCTCTCTCTCCGTTAACGGAGAGAGAAGGAGAGAGAGAGAGAAGGAAATAGAGATGGAGTGTGTGTGTGTGTGTGTGTGTGTGTGTGTGTGTGTGTGTGTGTGTGTGTGTGTGTGTGTGTGTGTGTTCGCGCGTTGCTCGGTGCATAGCCTACTACTTTCTGAGGCACACAATTACTCACATAAGACCCTAAATTTAATAGTTAGAACGTTTTTGTGGATTTTGGTTTCCAGGGACTTTAAGTATTGCGATTCTACGATTATTGCGATTCGATATTACGATTTATTGCGATTTTTGTTTCTTTTTTTCTTTTCTTTTTTCAGTTTGTTTGCTTTTTACACTAGATTAGAACATGGGAAAATTGAATCATACACTTCTAGAGACTATATTATATCATGAGTAGGGCTGGGCGATATATTTAAAAAGTATATTGATATAACATCTTTCATATCAGTCTATATTGATAATTATTGATAATTTGAATTACCTGTTTTTATTCATAAAAAAACATGAGAAGAAAAAGGTTGCATTTAGCCACTTTATTTTTAACTACCTTATTTTCAAGGCACACAGGTAGGTCTAATTTGTCACACACACACATACATGCTCTGAGTGCAACTGCAAGCATTATTTACAGACATGGTGACGTTTTACTTTGATGACAGCCTAGCGTTGCCAGCCTTCTAAAAAAACATTTGGTGACGTGTATTTCAGGGTTGTAGGGTTAACGTTAGGTGAATCAGAGGTGTGGAAAAGCCTGGGTTTTGCTTTGACTTGCTTAACTACAAATATGCCATAGGCTTATGTAGGGCTGGAGGGCGACCGCGCTGGGGACCGCGCGCCGTTAGTTGGGCGAGAAAAAGCCTTGCCTCGCTGAAAATGCGGTACATTTATCCATATCAGTTGTATATACCCATCAAGACTCCGCCCAAGCAGAATACATAAAGTCATAAAAGTAAATATAAGTAAAACCTTTCCAACACTTTGTCTCTGCTCACAGAAGGGAATTGAGCTGCGGGTGCCCCGCAGCTCAATTCACTGCAAAGTAACGTTGCAGACGTCCGTATTTGTGAAATTGGTGTCTTAACATTAACGTTAATTTCCCGGGCGCCTATTAATAGAACACATGTTAACACGTTACGTTAACAGGAATTGAAAGTCCCACTGATTGTTACACAATGTGTGAAATTTGTTCTCCGCATTTGACCCATCCCCTGGTGGAGCGGTGAGCGGCAGCGTGCGCCGCGCTCGGGAATCACATGGTGATTTAACCCCCCAATTCCAACCCTTTGATGCTGAGTGCCAAGCAGGGAGGCAAATGGGTCCCTTTTTTATAGTCTTTGGTATGACTCGGCCGGGGATCGAACTCACGACCTCCCAGTCTCAGGGCGGACACTCAGACCACAAGGCCACTGAGCTGGTTAGGGTGAGATCAAACGAGTGGCGTCAGCGGAGGACTAAAATGCGAGACTCGATCATTAGCCAGGAATGGGTCTCGCGCTACTTTTGCATGCTAAAATAAAGCTGATAATGTACAATTTGATTCAAGGGGGGAAAAACCCTTTCAGAGTACAACACAAACCGTCTATTTTGCTGCAACTCGACAGTGCTGCATCCAGGAAATGTCGGGACTCTCGGCTCTGGATCAAGGGATATGATTAGTTGTGTGTGAGTGGGGGCAGAAGTTTGTCTGTTAAATGATTGGCTGTTTCCGTGTCACTTGTACTAACAAGGTACATGATTGGCTGTATGAGCCACGGAGCAGAGGGAAGCGCTCTAATGTGCTGGATGAAAGTGGTAACATTTCATACATAAACAGAAAAAATGCGATTATCGATTCTGGAATAAAATATCGATTCAAAAAATTGTGACATTAAAAATCGCGATACTTAAGTGAATCGATTTTCCCCCCCACCCCTAATGTTAATACCGTTTATCAGTTACGGCCAAACTGTTCATATTGATAGGAAGCAATGCGATAAATCAAACTTTTCCAAATGGTTTTTCAAATTCACAATGTGTTTTTCAGCATGTACAAAATATGATTATCATAGCCTATCCACCTTATTTCTAGTTGCCATGATGCCTGATGGGTGCTTCTTCCACTTCCGGTGTAATAGACTGTTTTACAGTCTATGGTTTTAACTTGACAAAACAAACGTCTGAGGATTTTACAGCAGAGCCATTCTGCTCTACAGCCGTGTCGTTCGGGTGCTGGGATAACGTAATGCATTGTGGGTAGTCGGCTACTGTGGCTAATGCTAGCGGCTAGCGTAATAGTTACTTTACATGGCAGTAAAACGCCACTGAATGACCAAATTGATTGAACTTTTAACCATTTCGAGTAACACTGTTTCCATACGGACCCCCAACTTTTATAACGTCCTCCAGTTTCCGGTTCATAATTCGGGTCTGCAGCCGAGTATAACAAAGGAAATGGCAAGCTGCAACAATAAGTCACGTTAAACCGGACCTTGTACCCACAATTATTTTTTACAGTGGGGCATTCAAAAATAAGGTGGATAGGAACTTGTTTTGTATACAGATCATATCGATATAGGTAAATATAGGTTATCGGGCCAAAGTGTTCATATCTGTGCGTCCCTAACGACTTAACTTTAACCCATTTCAGCATCTACCTGGCAACCTGTGGGTCTCAGCAGGACACAGATATGAAAGGGTCTTATCCTCTCTTGTCTGAAAAAGCATCACTCAGCCCTGGCACTGCATACAAGCTGTTTTACAGAAGATGCATTTGAGTTGCTTCAAATGAATGTTAAGTTCCTGTTTGCCTCTCTAATTTATTGATAGAATTCCTGGCATAAGATGTATTTTGTCTACTACTAGGTTAATTCATTATTGATTTCAAGGGCAGAGAGAGTGGTTGTTTGATCCCTGTGGAACTTTTCGAAAGGCAACCTTTTAGAAAAGTAGTTTGGAGAGACACTGGGGCGCTTATAGTCGGCTGCTTTCCATTTGGTTTGTAATGAAACGCAAGTTTGGAATAGGCCTAGTTGCAAAATAAACACCAAAAAGGGAGGGGAGGGAGGGGGGATACCGTACGAGTCAAACACCTTGATCTCACACTCAATCAATTAAAGCCCAAATAGGAAGTTGCTGCTGCCTCGCGTCACGTGCTGCTTCACTACCGTCAGTCTGCATATCCCTGCAACTTGTTTGTTTGTTTATTTATTATTTATTTATTAACCGGCCATGAGTCGTGACATTGGTCAGTCTGCATGTGTTGCCGTGTTTGCAGGCTCAAACAGGCTTCATCACGGTGTGGAGGAGAGCTGAAGTCGCGTCCTACCTGCTCGTAGCAAGTCTCCCAGGTGAGGTTGAGCAGGCACGAGGAGAACAGCTCATCTTCTGTCCGCGCATAGCCGTCCATGGTGTGTGTGTGGCCGGGGCGTCAGGAGGGAGGGGGAGAGCCGGTCTGCACAAGTCTTCTCCTCCTGAAGCGGCTTTCTTCTTCGTCTCACCGCGTGTGGGTCAATGTTTCTTCCCGCGACGAGTCCTCCGTCTGTCCGCCCCGCTGGCTGGCTTCTCCGTCCTGCATCAGACGAGCAGCGGCGGGGTGTGTGTGTTTAGTGTGTGTGTGTGGTAGCTGGCTGCTGCTTCCCCTGTCACGTGGGCGCCTGCTCCCAAAAACATATAGTGGGATGTGGGATGCCTCGATTGCGGTGGTTCCCAAAGTAGGGCCCGGGGACCAGCGGGTGTCCATGCGGGAAGGGAGGGGGGTCTATAGACTCTACAGATGGATGTGATGTGATGCCATCCCAACCCCAGCAAAATTGGAAATAGTTTAATTCACTGTTATTTCACTCCTGAGTTCACTATGAGGATGAGGAGGTTAATATCATCATTTTACTCTCCCTGCTGCTCTCACACACACTTACACTAACTATGGACAGGTAGGCTAATAGCCTCAGAATTCGACTACTCATTCGTTGCACTCAATCATAGTCTCAGAGAAGCACCCCGATATATCACTTCTGCGTGCTCCATTCGCAAAGGCCCTACCTTTTCATACAATCACAATAAAACTGCACTTAAACACAAGGTTGTTGTCCGTCGAACCGGGCTATTTATGTTCTTGAATATTGCATAGTTTCCAATACCGAGCCGTTTTTGTCATGCCAGCCTGTCTCAGGCTGTCTTTTCCATTGAAAATGGCCATTGTTGTTCTTATGCTTCCCAGCTGGGAAATAGCGCCCTCTCTGCTGTGGCAATGGGTAGAAACCCGTAATTACACATCCGGAAGAACAGAAATGACAGGCTCTGGCATGGCAGAAACGGTGCGGGGTATTGGAAACTAGACACAATATTTAAGAACATGAATAGCCCGGTTCAGTGGAAAACAATCTTGTGTTTAATGCAAGTTCATTGTGATTGCTACATGTATGGTAGCATAGCCTTTGCAAATGGAGCCCACGGTGATATATCAGGGTGCTTCTCTGAGACTATGATTGAGTGCAACAAATGAGTAGTCGTATTCTGAGGCTAGTAGGCAGTTCTGTGAGTCATCCAACAACTAATCTTCACAGATGTTCCTGCTCGAGAGACCGTTTTCAAATGGGACCTCGCAGGTAAGTGTAGGTAGGCTATCAGACGTAGACTCTGCATGTTTCTCCACTAGTAACAGTAACACTCACCTGTCCACTTCTCATAGGCTACTTAGTACTTTACAAAAGGCGACTGGCAATCAGTTGTGTTGAACTGCAGTCCTCCGAGGCTGTAGCTGAACTTCAACAAGTGTGCACTGCAAACTGAAGTGTGTGTGTGTGTGTGTGTGTGTGTGTGTGTGTGTATTATCTTATTGACAGGCATGGCAGTGATTTTAGAACAGCTAGCTTTCATAAAACGACAGGTGCTACAGTGGTTCTCAGAGTGGGGGGTCCGGGGAGCCTCAGGGGTCCTTGAGGGGGTTCCAGAGGGTCCCCAGCAAAAAAGTAACCTTGCGAGGCAGATGAATTCACGCGAGATCACGATCACACGACAAATCCATCTGGCCACGCTCCAATCTATTGGTTTGAATCCAAACCACCAGCGGTTCACACCAATCAGCATCCTATGAGGCGGGCTTTGGTGTGACGCCAGCGAGAGCGAGCCTGTGATAGACAGACGGTTCATCCAATCACCTGCCAGGTATTTTTTTCAAAGTGCTTGTCCATGGAAACCCTTTCCCGAGGGACTTATCCCCCAGATGGTTATGTGAAAACAGAAGAGCATTCATCACACAAAAACATAGACATTTTACCCAAATATAATGGAGATCACAAGAACAATTGTGAAGTAGTGCAGATCCCCCCCCCCCCCCCGCCCCCTTCCCTGAACAAAAACCGTACAGCGTTTTATTGGAGAATTGATGTCCAGTCTACTGTCAGCTCATTCGGAGAGCTGTCTCTTAGCAGACCACTTATCACGACGTGGCGGGGAGCGAGAGGCGCACACACGGCCCTTTTGTTCAATCAGTTGTTCTTGTTTGATCAGACATGTTTGCCACGCATGATCTGCACCCGTTTGAATTGTGGTCAATTGGCGGAGTGCTGTGCTGTTTTCGCTCCCGGAGAAATTGTCAAGGATTCACATCAGTGGCGAGAGTAATGGAAAGTCCATCATGTATGCACCAGCCATAGAGTGTGCTTGACATACAGTAGGCTACATATCTCTCTCTCTCTCACTGACATCATTCTAACACTGAGAAGGATTGTCATCAGTGTCGATCCTGTGTCTCATCAGCACCAGGACCATTTGGACCCCAGGAAGAGTAGTCCTACACCTTGGTGTGGACTAATGGGGATCCTTAATAAACATAAACATAAACATAAACAATATTTTCTTTATTCTTATTTTCTCTGTTATTATTACTGTTATGACTAGTATAGTTGTATCGATCAATCCATATATCGTACACTTGACGTTTTTTGTGTGTTTTCAGTTGTCGTTATTGTTGTTTTGTTTTTGTCCCCCTATCCGTCACATGGTGTTGATGTTTGCCTTTTGTTTGTTATAGAAAAGAGATGGTGTCTGACATAATACTGTAACCGTATTTGTAATAGTACTGTAATGTACAGATATTCGCCATTCTCATTAAAAAATGTTCAAAAAAACAAACAACATAAACATAAACATAAACCAGTGGCTCCTGCTTTACATTACTGGCTTCCTGGGGAAGCTATAAGCAGGTCTAGCTGTGGATACTCCTTGGATGGCAGACTGGTGCCGGAAGACCAGTACTAGGAGGTGCTCTTCCCTCCGGTCTCATGAATAATCTTCCCGTTGCCACAGGGCAGAGACAGGGACTCTGTCCTGTGAGAGAGCACCGTCCTTTGGATAAGACGTTAAGCCGAGGTCCTGACTCTCTGTGGTCATTAAATATCCCATCGGCACTCTTTGCGAGAGTAGTGGTGTAACCTCTGTGCCCTGGCTAAATTCCCACACAGGGCTTCCTTCAATCATGGCCACCTAATCATCCCTTGTTACTTAATTAGCACATTCAGTCCTCAACTCTCCACCGTGATAGGCTGATGTGTGGTGAGCGTTCTGGTGCAAAGTGGCTGCCGTGCATCACCCAGGTGGGTGCTACACATCAGTGGTGGATGAGTTGAGTTCCCTGCACTCCCTCCCCTGATATGTGAAGCACTTTGAGTGTCTATAAAGGCACTATATAAATGCAATCAATTATTATTATTATTAAGCTCCACAATAGCCACAAAACAAATGATTTTGCGAGGCTGTGAGGTGGCATTAACAATTTTTTGTGATTTCACAGCAATTTTGAGTGTCATCAAAATATCACTTCTTTTAATGATTGTGTTGAATGAAAATCAAATTTTAGTGGTGGAAAAGAAAAGGCGGTAAACCAGTGCCTCAGTTGCCTGGAGAGCGCGGGAGCGGGAGGCCCCCGCGATCTGGAAGCAGGAGAAAAAGGACGACGCAAGCAAAACGAACGAGCGCTTTGTTCTTTAGCCTTATCTCTGTCTCCATCGACCATAATCTGTCCTGTGCTGTAGATTAATTTAAAGATTATGAAGTGCCATACGTTTGCACGGCGCAGGGGAGCGCCGAGGCACAAGAGAAATCACAGACGCTATAGCCAGCCAGCTTCGTTTAGCAATATATGGCACAGCTACCCTGCTGCCTGTATCTTCTCCGTCGTGTGTGCATCCTCTGATTACTTCCCCTTTCTGCCGAGTGACACATGAAGGCAGGCAGCAGAGGTAATTCAGCGTGACAATGTAACAACTGTCTTAGCGTGATTTCATGTGGGGATATCACATATTTCTATTATTCACACGCAGGCTATCGCAGGGAGATTGGGCAAAAGTTCAGGGCAACTACCAATCACACCGCAGTGTTGCCAGGTAAATAAATGAGGTCAAATCAAATATTGTTTTTCTCTGCCTATAGGCATGTTGAGGCTACATACAGTATATTTCTGCACAGGTGCCTTCAGTAGTTGCATGATTCATTTCAAACTGGCAGCCCATTTTAAACATGCAGTCTACATGCCACCTCTCCCCTACATACCCAATCTATCAAGCCTAAGCCGGCGGTTCGTGCATATACTCCCATATCACAGAGAAGGCTGCAAAGCAACTGTCATAGATGGCATGATTGAATTGTTCCCGTGCACTGTCACCAGAGGGGCTATTACTTCAAATTAGCATACAAATTCAAACCAGGACAGATGGATTTGTCACATCCCAGTCGCCATCTTCCTGGAAGATTGGCTGTGCTTGTGCCGTGTGATGGAGATAAGACACCTGTCTGGGCTCCGATTGGTGTTGCTGGTGGGGAAAGGGCTGGCGCGGGATGGGTGGGTGGATGGATCTCCCGAAGTGCTGAGGTGTTCTGCAATAAACGTCCCCACCCACAGCCCTGAAATGATGATGAGGCGCCATCCTGGACTCCGTGGGTGGCGGGAGATTGAGCCCTTGCCATCAGAGGTGGTGATTCGCGCTGTGTTTGAAAACGGGGCCTGTACAATACCTGTCTGATGCATTTGTCTCCGTTGGCTATTTTTTTCCGGTGAGCTATGGTCCAAACCGACACGGGACGGTTCCTCACGTCAGCAGAGACGAGGATGTGGGAGCGAGATGGTGAAACTTAAATGAATAAATAGTTCACTCAAAAATGAAAGTTCTGTCATCATCTCCTCCTCACCCTCATGTCAAATGAAACACAGGTGAAGCTTGTCCGTATAACACACAGGGAGGTTGCAATGCCAACACAACTACATAGCAGCCTTCTCCAAAACAACTGAAGTAAACAAGGACTTCTTTAGAGTTTCAAAACAAAAACAATAACACTGTGAATAGAAGGAGCTATAGGTCTACACCATTATTTGTTGCAAATCAATCAGCTAGATAAGATTTGCACTAAATGATGGTGTAAGGCAGGGGTGGGCAACTGGTGGCCCGCGGGCCGCATGCGGCCCCTGACCTCACTCAGTGTGGCCCCTGGGTCAATTTCTTTTTTCTTTTTTTTGAACACCTCAATGGTGGAACGAGCTTCCACCTTCGGTCAGGACTGCTGAATCACTGCCGATCTTTCGGAAAAGACTAAAGACACACCTTTTCAGGCTCCATCTGGGCCCTCCTTGATCTAACTTCGTCTCTCTCTTTCCTTATATTAAAAAAAAAAAAAACCTAACCAACCTTGTACCACTAACCTAAACTTGTACCACTGTTCCTTCAGAAGTTGTAGTTGTCACAGACTGTGCTCCATAGTTGATTGTTCTATTGCTGACAAAAAATGTGTTATTGTAAGTCGCTTTGGATAAAAGCGTCTGCCAAATGACGTAATGTAATGTAACAAGGCTGGCGTTTTTGGTTAGGTTAGACCACCAAATTGTCCATCCACGTACTGTTTAACGTTAGCATTTGAGCTAACGCTATTGTAACAAACTATATGCACATTGCACATGCTGCAACATTACTAATCTGATTAATCATTAATATCACATATTTGGGTGATGTACCCCATCAAATTGCTGTAGCGGGCTGTTTTAAAGCTAGAGCAAAATTTCTGGTGTCATCTGAATGGAAGAATTACTAAATTTGAATATGAAAAATATAAATGTTGGTATAATAAACTGTGATTACCAGTCCCTTTCATCAAATTAGTAGCTATAATTGGGAGGGATGTTGTTACAGTAGGCTACTGGTGGAAGTGCACGGTCACAATCTGGCCCTCTGGTAGCGAGGATTTTTTTTGTGGCCCTCTCGATCATCAAAGTTGCCCATCCCTGGTGTAAGGTCTTTTGGAACTCTGAAGAACCGCTCCCCACTGACATCAGACAGAGGGAGATTGCCAGCACAACTCCACAGCAGCCTTTTCCAAACAACTGACGTGTGTTATTAATATATGGACAAAACTTCACCTGTGTTTCAACTGGCATGAGAGTGAGTAGATGATGACAGAATCTTCATTTTTGGGTGAACTATGACTTTAATGTCAACTTTTCATTACCTCAAATGACTGTTCAGCGTTATTCAGGGGCGTAGCTATGGGCGGGCCTGGCTGGACCTAGGCCCAACCACTTCTTGCCTCAGTATAGGCCCCTCCAATCAAAGTTTTTAATTGGCAGATGTCTGACATTACTGTCTTTCAGTGGCTGTATCGGGCTCAATTAAAGCTAGGCAGGATACTGGTATCATATGAAACTAGAAGACCTAATGCATCCATTGGTAGCAACAACACTGTCATGCTAGCTTGTGAGGAAGGGGGCTAAATAAATTTAAGCTGAAATGTGGCAAGGGAAAAACTGGCATGGCCATTTTCAAAGGGGTCCCTTGACCTGTTACCTCAAAATATCTGAATGAGAATGGGTTCTGGGTACCCATGAGTCTCCCCTTTATAGACATGCCAACTTTATGTTAATCCCATGCGGTTTGGGGCAAAAAAAAGACTTATTTTGCATTATACAATGTTATTTTCACCTATTCTACTTGAATATTTCTGCATGGGGTCCCTAAACAACCTTGGAATTGCATATGGGTTTGACTGGAAAGCTGAGACTCCTGTGGATTCATGTGTGATGATGTCCCCATAGTAGCCATTTCATTGTAGTGAGACCATTTTTTTTAAAACTTGACATCAACCGTATAAAATGACCTATTGTGAGCTCTAGTCTAGGATAATCACAGCCTCATGAAACTTTACAACCACAAACTAGTGTGGGGTGTGTGTGAGAGAGATTTGGCAGCTGTGCCTGACATTCTGTTGGATTTGATAGGCACGTGTTTGCATCTGAATATACACAGCATTATTTATGGAATGAATTGTGCGGCCCACCCACTTTTATTCTGGCCCACCTGCAATTTAATTTCTGGCTACGCTACTGATCTAGCTCAGTGGTTCTCAAACCTTTTCACATTCAGGACCCCTAAACTGACATAAATTAGACCATGCATGGACCCCCATTTGATAAGATCTTGTCCCAGGAAGCCCCATCTGATGAGATTTTTGCTTTTTTTTTTTAATTACAGAAAGTGTATGAAGCCCATTCACCCATATACCGGTACATAATACATTCTGTCACAGTCATTGTGTTACTTATGGTTGGAATTATAGTGAAAATAAATGATTCCCCTGTTTGCTGGGGACCCCCTAAAGGACCCCTGGGGGTCCCCAGACCGCACGTTGAGAACCACTGTTCTTCTAGCGGACCATTGGGAAGGAGACTACAAACTTCTCTCCAACTCCAGTAATTCCATATTTTAAATGGAAATCAAAGCATTTCCTATGTATGAACATCGAGCCCTTAGAGACGACACCATGATATAGGCGATCTGGCACAAGAAGAAATAAAACTACACACGCTTTCATCGCGTAGCCTCAGACACTAACAAAATACAACTTGGAGGAATAATGATTTTCTTTTGTAATTATGGCAGTGTGAATCAATGGGAAGTATTGAGCATGGAAAAAATGTTCTTACCTCAGGATCAATTCCATATAATTTCCCGATCAGCTCAAACTAATGGGTTTTCTATTGGCTTCAGTTTGGAGGACTAATCTCTCTGGCGCTATTTCATGGTTCTGTGTACGTTCCCCAGCAAAAGGCCATCCACTTAAAAACTTCTCGTCTCCCAACAGTCCAAAAATATTAAAGCACACATGCTAATTTCCTGACGTTGCATATTGCACAATCTGCAGCCTTAATTTAAAACTCCCTTAGCAGGTTTAGTATCTCTGCCTGCCTACTTCCAGACACTGTAGATTGTGCAAAATGCTTACGGTTTAAATTCTGTCTGTATCCTAGGTCAATGCTGCACATTTCTTTGCAAATGCATAGCCACCCACTTTCCTATCAATTTGAGAGACGTAGAACTGAGCAAAGCCTGGTTATGCTGATCTCCTTGTGAAGCTTATATATATACACTTGTACACAAGCAGAAATGTGGATAATAAGCAGTTTAAGGAATCCCATCTTTTGAAGGTGATGTAATGGTGCCATTCTAACAAAGCGGGGTCTTAGTTTTGAATATATCACTGTATCCAGACATAGCTCAAAATGCAGCAGATGAAGGAAAACATTGATGCGAGTTACAGATTGCTGTGCTTAGAGCGGCTACTTTAAAAGCGATCACAGAATAAGCTTAAGGGGAAATTCTGTTCACCTGGAGATATAGCATAATGCCACAGGCATAGGCAAAATAAAGTCACCAAACTCACAAAAGCAGTTGCGGCTAATGAAGGGACAAATGCTACCAGAGAGAAATTCACCTGCAACAGCCAGAAGGCATAAATAAGAAAGCATTACATCTCAAAGCACCTGCATGTTTTTGTTTGCATAATCCACCATGGGAAACCAAAAAGCCAGTGGAAGGTTCCATCCTGAAGCGCTGGACTATAGTGGTCACCACACCTCAGAAGCAGGCACGGCTTGGACACCCGCTAGGCAGTCTGACCTGTGCCCCCGTCGCAACCACGCCTCCATCAAAGCAGCCCCCAGGGAGCCCTGAGGGGGGTGGTATAGTTGGACCCAGGATGCTCCCCATGTGGGCTGGCTCTCTGCGGGCCCCGGTTGACCCGAGCTCAGGCGAGGCACCCCCATCGTCATAGGCCTCTCATGAGTCCCGTTGTTCAATTCTTTGTGGAATTCACGGCCCGCCACACACAGCCAGCGCTGCTCATCTGGGCTGCTGACCCACAGAACGAGAGGGGAACACTTCCCTAAGAAACTTTGTCACAGCTCATCCAACTTTCTTACAAGTTCAGTCTTGGACACTACCTTTGCAGCTGTTATCTGACAAGCAAGTAGTGCTTTGATTATAGTAAAATAAATCAAATGTTTAATTTCTTTGTAACTGACCATTATCTTGGAATTTTTTTTATATGACTGCATTACTTACAGTACATGTATAGTATCAGTGGCACAAAGCAGTACAGCTACAGCATGCTTTCACAGCAGGGATTTCACACAGATCTTGCTCTGAAACATTAGTATAAAGGAACAGTCCGCCGATTTATTTTGCACATAATCTCACACATATCCGAAAAGTGTAAACCGTTTTGCAGACAATCATTCAGTTTGACCGTTATTGAGAGTTGCTTTGGGTAAAGTTGTGGACCAGTGATGTCATTCATGCACAAATGAAAAACTCGTTAAAAAAAAACTCTCGTAACGGGACAAGCCCCGTCTTTTATTGTCACACGAACACCACAACACATGCATGCGGCCACAACACACTCATGCTGACGGTGGCCGGTGAAAAGTGTCCTCTGCATATAACCCATCCAGGCATGTCCTCTCCTCCGAGGGGCAGGCCAGGAGCAGTGGTCGCTTTCTCGTACAGCGCCCGGGGACCAACTTCGGATGTTGTCGTCACTGGTCGGATGACGATGACGATCTGATCTTCTGCATGTTTTTAGTGGGGGGGTTACAGTATATACGGAGGAACCCCCTGGGGGAGCACGGGGAGAACATGCAAACTCCACACAGAGACAAAGGCCCTTACGACGAGATACCCCACCTGGGCAGTAGGCACTGAAGATATGGGGGGGAACACAACCACAGCGCCCACAGTTTCCCTGGCGAGAATCGAACTCAGGACCTTCTGACTGTGAGGCGACAGCTCTACCACTGAGCCACCGTGCCCCCGGACATCACTGGTCCACAACTTAAATCAATTCTCAATAACTGTCAAACTAAATGATTGTCTGCACAACGGTTTACACTTTTCAGATGTGTGAGATTATGTGCAAAATAAATCGGCATTGAAAATCGGCGGAGTGTTCCTTTAACGTTCCCCTTCACTCCAACTGTAATAACAGAAGCTATCAAGATCCCAGTAAGAAGATTCAACTTCCTTCAAAAACCTGGAAGCTGGTGGGATTTGACGCATCAGACTTTCAGATTGCTATAATAATATGGTGAAGTGAAAATCATACACGGGGATATTCCAGTTTGTCTAAAATTGACACTGAAAGAAAAAAAACATAAGGAAAGCTGTATTACAAAGTCAGACAGTTTTATTAATTTAAACAGTTGAGAGGAAATGTGACCGATTGGCGCTCTCCTCTTAATATCTCCTTGACACGAGAACATTCATTGTGCCTGAATGAAAATACAAGTTTGTCAGATCAAAACCCTCTCCTCATAGACCAATAAAACCCTCTCCTCATAGACCAATACCTTTTAGCAATGTAAGCAAAATAAATGGGTTAAAATCCACCAAAGCGGATGCTGTTTTTTTTTATTGACGTTTGCTCCTCATTTAGCATATTATTAACATTTTCAAAGTTTTAAGAGGAATGTCGATGTCTCCATGAAGGGCTATGCTTCAGACAGAAGTGGTCCGTGACCGAATTCATCACGACCGGTCATTTACGGTCCGTTCCGAGTAGTGCTTCACCTCATAGTTTCACTCACAAAACGACGACAACAACTGGCCCTCAACGGTAACAGGAGACGCAGAATTCTTCAAACGTTCTGAAAATAATACATTACACCCAGTGAGACAAAAATAGCTTCGAAATGATTGTTGGAAATAAAAAATAAACAATAATAAAAAGAGTGCTCAGATGAAGAGTTCAGATTCAACTTTGTACAGATAGTGAGGGATACCGTTGCAATACATGCTAACATCTTAGTACTGAGAGTATTCCTTGGTTGAGAATTTTGCGATGATGCGCTCCAACTGCCTCTTTGCTTCACACTGGGGGAAGTTACCCATCTCATAGTACTGGGGGGCCACTTTCACCAGCCTAGGAGAGGAAGCAAGTTGACATTAGGCACAGAAAGTGGGTCCTTGTGTGTTTACTTGTAGGAGAATGCCGGTCTGCCACATGCGCACAGTGATGAGCACAGGGCACACCATATCTGATGCTACATAAATGTGCAAGTGCACATGGAGGCACTCATGCGGGCACATTCACAGACGCACACATTCACACACAATGAGAAATACACAAGCAATTTTAGACAAAGGTGGATTTAAGAAATGGATTTTTAGGAATACACATCCTGTGCTATAATCCAAGGCGAGCATTCACACGTGAGCCCGATCAGGTGTTAACACCTTAAGTGCCATAGCCGAAATAATTCGTCTTACATAATCCAGCGCTTGAGTGCCAGAGCCGAAATAACTCGTCTTACATGTTTTTTTGACGGTGGGACATCAATCAACCCCTTTTACATCTTCCAGATAACTATTTGGAGCAAGAGCATGCGTGTAATCTATTTTACCGACCACTAAGTGGCGACAGAGACCGAGAGAAGTCACAGCCACGGGACCCAAAAGCCACAAAACCAGCCGCCTCCCGCGGAAAAGCCCGGACACACACACACAGAACGGACAGAGATCCCTTCCCCCCAGAGCCGCGCAGCAACGCGCGAACACACACACACACACACACACACACACACACACACACACACACACACACACACACACACACACACACACACACACACACACACACACACACCGCGGGAGAAAGCCATTCAAGGAAATGGCGACGCGATTTTACAGTAATCCGTTTCAGACTCGTCTTGCCCGACAGGCAGACAGGCAGGCAGGCACGCAGACAGACAGGCAGGCAGCACAACGCGCTTCTGACACGCCCGCTGAAGCCAGGAGGAAGGAGGAGAAGACACACGGAGGGAGGAGTTTGAATGAGAGGGGTGTTTCCTGTTGTTATGGAGGAAATTACTGTTCAAAACTATTGTTTAGAATGTCTGACGGTCTTACTGATGCCAAAAATGAATGGTTAAAGTGACTGTTTCACAAAAAGCCATTTATCTCTGAATAAATTTCCAGACGCTGAAACCATGCTGTACTCAACGGCTAATATCTACATAACTACTAACTCTGCAAACTAACTCTTTTAGACAGAGAAAGCACACATTCTATTAGTTATTTTTAGATGATTGGTGTTCATGAATTCTTAACAGAAAAGAATCCTCGGCTCTTCTAAAATGAGCCAGAATCGTCAAAAACACCCCTGGCACAACTTACCTACAGGAATGAAAACATGGCTGGCATTCAATGTGTTAAAAGAATACAACGGTTACGCGAGCCGACACCAGGCTGTCTACGAGATGCTACCGCACCATAAAAGCTGCTGAGAATCAAGGCTGGGAGGCAGGGGGTTGGATGTGAACGCCAGTTAGGGGAGGAGAATGGCAGAAGGGTGCAGCTTACCACTCTGGTTTGATGTCGGTGCACGTGCGGATGTAATTCTTGGTGGTGAGCACAAACTCGTTGTAGAGCACCCACTCGGGCTTGTGGTCCAGCACAGTGGAGGGGTGCAGCTGGACCACCTGGTTGTCCTTCACCGTCAGGTAGTGGCCCGTACGCTCCAGGTGGGCGATCTGTTCACAGCACAGGGAGAGACCAGGGACAACCGTCACTACTGGTAATAAGGCTTGGGCAGATTTCCCATAATATCGATTGTCGCGATATTTGCCGAATATCATGATTTTAAAAAAGCCCTGCTGTTGACCCTCATTTGACTGCTTATTGTACATTATTGGTACGGATAAGAGTGTTGTATGTGTTGCTGCAAAGGGAGAGGTAAAGAAACAAATTCAACAGCGTATCAAGCTCTCAGTCCTTTATTCATATTATTCATACTACTATGCATGTACCTGAAACCTAAAATACATTGACATATAATTAAAGCCTAATAATTAAGTAAACAAAAACAAAAATGGCAATAATTTGGAAGGATTATATCGCGATATTAAATTTTGGATATCGCACAAGCCTACCGGTAATGCACCTTGCACCTTGCAATGTCTATGCGAAACAAAATGTGAGAAGTGCTCGACAACAGGCTGGATGAAATATCGCTCAGATTTAAAAAGGTATTACGCAGCTCAAATAATGTCTCCCAGTGGATCATCAAGTCTGATGTGATTAATGTCAAATAAATGCAGAGTCAGCAAAAGGCGAGCATGACGGTGGAGTTGTAACAGTTGGAGGGGCTTGACGTCCTCTGTCTCTAACACAAGGTGCTTCTGCTGCTATTCCTTCTGTGGCCTGCGTGTCACCGCTAATATGAATATGAATATCAATATGTCATCACCACTTCAACAGCCCCTCTAGACATTAGGAGCAAGTCGGGTTTTGCCCTTGTTTTCCTATCGTTCGTCTTTCCCAATGTTTCTACGGTCCTTGAGACTCTTCTGAAATGACTCCTTGTATACAAATAAAACCTCGCTTCCGGCCGACTATTTTGACGAAGCGTCCGTCTTGACTGACACGAAGATTAGTTTCTTATAGGAAATAGGATCAATGGACGTCACTTAGCACAATAGGTTAGGATTACTGTGGTTTTGTCCTATTAATTAGTTTTCATTTTATTGTCAATTATGATTTTAATTTCAGATTAGCCTCCACTTGCAGGGTTGTTTAATTTTAGTCAAGTTCTTACTTCAGAAACTTTTCATTTCCGTTTGATTTGAGTATTTTTAGCAGCAAGGCACAGCAGAGCATGCATTCACCTTATGTAGAAGAGACAGTCTGCCATGAGAGACTAACAGGAAGTGGAAACACAATCGGAAGTTCTGATTGTGTTTCCACTTCCTGTGGAGCAGGTAAAAGAGCCGGCGTTTTGAACAGGAAGTCGTGACACAATGGGTCAAGTGGGCGGGGCTACATAAGGTGAATAAGAAGATAAGAAGGTAGCAATTTTATGAGTGCTGAAAATCCGGTGCTGCAAGAGAGATGCGCGAGTCCAAAAACTGGCAATCTGTCAGTGTATTGATAACAATAATTCAATACTGATACAATCCACTCTCTATGGTTATCATAGGCTCCCAATATATATATATATATATATATATATATATATATATATATATATATATATATATATATATATATATATATATATATATATATAAATAAAAATAAATAAAAAAGGGGGAAATAGCAAAGAGCCTGCTGGCAGATACATCGGGTGAGTTTAGACTTTTTATGAGCAATAATAAATTAATAAAAATCAAATTCCACCGGTGTTGTCCTTTAAACTTAACTGACCCATGTAAATCCAATTAAATCACTAATGCTTTTATGACCAAAAGCAGCATGTGAGACTGAAGACATGGAAGTTATTTTTAACCGTGGCAGTGAGACGAGTGTTTTCTCCCTACTTTGCAGATACTTGGTGAAGCAGACGGTGGCTGCTGTGATTAACCAAGGCAATCAGTCTCAATAAAGACCTTTCCAAACAAAGACATGAGCTCTAACACCCTGAAAACTCCAACACAAGCTGCAAATTTGTCTCCAAGATAAAGGTTAATGTTGACAAATATTTAAATATTAACGCCATAATTCAACTTGTCAGGTTTGCTTGTTTCAGGTACCCCCGCGAAAATGGCTTCTCGCAAAACGCCATTTATTTCCTTGCACAAGGTGCAAATTGGCTTGATTTCTTGTTATGTTTAAATCAAAACGGCTGTGTGCGTGCACACACTTCAGAGGAGGCATACACACACACACACACACACACACACACACACACACACACACACACACACACACACACACACACACACACACACACACACACACACACACACACACACACACACACACACACACACACACACTTCAGAGGAGGCTATCCATTAGAATGAATATCTCAGTTACGGTTTCAGTCAGTACAAATACCTTGCACACATTTATTCACGGCATTAACCTAACAAGTTTCTTTGTACAACTGATGAAGCTCAACAATGACAATCACTTCAATGAGCATCAGAACCGCAGTGGAGCTGGATATTAAGACATTATTACGCCTACATTTTCCTTAAATAACAGAGCTGCTTCGCCGTTGTGTATCCTCCACTCATGTCCAATAACGTGACAACTCCAATAATGGACGATTAAAACAAAAGAAAAAGTGAGATAGCAAAAGGTGCCAGGTTAAACGTTCCTCCTCGTATATAACAAAGCTTTTGGCGAGTGCTGGTGAAGGACTTCTCACTGACCTGCATGAAGAAGCCAGTGACCAGCGCTCGACGGATGTTGGTATAGTAGTCTCTGCTGCTGAACTCTGTGCTCCGCCGCGGCAGGTTGAAGCGGTCCATGATCCTGGACAACTGCTGGCGAACGTTGTCTGCTGACATTAGCGAACGGTAGTTGACAAAGGTGTCATAGCACCACTGAGTGGACTCGTGGTCTGTGTGAGGTAAGGGTAGATTCAAGGTCGAGGGTGGGGGGTGGGGGGGGAGGGCACAAGGGGACAAATTAATCAATTAATTAATCATGATTAATTAATCATTAAACTGCGAAATAACGCCATCTATTCTGAATAACTCAGTGTGTCACATGGGCGGCACGTACTTTGTTTGAAGGCGTGGTAGACGTTGAGCAGCGTCAGGTGGTCTCCGTCGATGTGGGCAAACCGCATCTTGGACTCATCAGCCGCCTTCTTGGCCTCCGTGGGGCGGACGAAGCACTGTGGGACTAAACAAGGTTGGTATGGGCCCCAACACAGCCGCCCATAGGGATGAGTTAAGCAATTCCCACAGAGAGGAACAAGGCCTCAGCTCAAGAGAGGCACAGAGCACTTCACAGGGCACACTGCACGGCCAAGGGTGCATCACAGGGCACACCGCACGGCCAAGGGTGCTTCACAGAGCACACTGCATGGCCAAGGGTGCACCACAGGGCACACCGCACGGCCAAGGGTGCATCACAGAGCACACTGCATGGCCAAGGGTGCACCACAGGGCACACCGCACGGCCAAGGGTGCATCACAGCGCACACTGTACGGCCAAGGGTGCATGTTGGAAGAGGGAAAAAGGGCAGAGAGAGAGGGGGGAAAGGATGGGCACCAAGAGCTAGCTTTCTCCTTTCATGAGGTAAGGTAAGGTTGATGTGCTACATTAGGGATGTGCGTGACTAGTCGGTTAAACGTTTAAAGGCTCACGAATCACTAACCGACAGCAGAAAACACTCGTCTGTTAAACCAAATTAAATTAATAATGTACAACGCCGGTAACTGTTGTGTTTGCACTAGGGTAGCCCTGGCCTAGCCGTTAGTGCCCGGATGTGAACAAACCAGCGACAGCGTGGGTTAGTGAGAGTGGACCATTGGACTGTAGTCGACGGAGCGGTCGATGACATGTCGTAAAACCAGCGCGGCTTGGCAGTATTTTAATCTAGTAATAGTAAATGAAGATAAGGTTGTATGTAGGCTGTGTCAGAGTAAACTAGCATAGCATTCAGCACAGGCATGTTGACGTTGACCCGCAAGGACAGCAGGGCCCTGATGCTAGCTATGCTAACGCGCTATCCATAAAAGCTCATCACGGCAAAGACTGGCAAGACATGAATTCCAAAATTAATGGAAAGTGCCACACACAATTTAGTTATCGAAGAGCGTAACGGTTTCAAATGTTTTTTGAGTGTTTTCTTACTTATAGACTGGTTGACTAGTCTATTAAAAAAAAACTAGTCGACAGGGAAATTAGTTGCTCTGAAGAGTCTCCCGCAGTTGTGGTGCAGACTCTCAAAACAAGCATCCTATCCTGGACCTGGTACTGAGGCAAGGCGGAACTCAGGCAAAGGGTTTACTCAGAAGACAGCGCCTGGCACACCAAAGCACCCTCTCCCTTCCCACGAACTCACTCTGAACTGCTTAACGTCAAAACATGCCCGACTGTGCCTCTAACAGGTGAAAGCTGAGTGTTGTTCAGCGAGCCTCGCGCTTGGTTGCCGTTGCGGCACGATTCTCTGGCAGTTTGCTGCTTATTCTAATGAACTCAGCAAAAAACCTGGCTTCCTGACACACCTGCTCTAAGTGCAAGCCATGTCCAAACAGCTAGTTAAATCCATTTCCCCCCACTTTCAAAGACCCTCTCCCTCCCCCTTCCTAGGAGTCAGAGTCATCTCAATGGGCAGCATTCTGCTTTGGCAAGCCTGAATTGCAATTACTGCTGCAGCACATTGGTGCCTGCTCAGACTACACACAAACAATTCGTGTAGACATGGGAGTTTTTTCCCCCTTCCTCAGCTGACACCACTGGCTTCACCCTCCTGTTGCCACGTTGTTGTTGGCAAGTTCAGTAGGTTCACATCACTCTTGGTCAATGTAGAAATTACGGGTGGGCACAATTAATCGATGATCAATAAGTGATCGTTAAGAATCACGTTGATCATGTGGAATTTTGATCTTTTTTTTGTGGTATCAAAGAGCTGCAGAAAGAATGGATTTCACTGCGTAGCAGCAACCAGGCGAGGGCGCAATCTAAGTATTTTTAGGAGACAGAAAACTGAAAATCTATGGGGGTGGGGGGGGGCTGCCATAGCAATTGAATGTAAACCCCAGTGATTGCACAGCAAACATGAAGAGAGCCAGGCGAGGTTTTGTGTGGCACCAGTTTGCGTTAAAAGATGACTTAAGCTCACTGCAAATGCCGTTGTGTGTAAAAACAATACAGCCACGATGCCAATGATGTACCACTTGAACAACGTACATCCGTCCGTGGCGTAACACTTCACCAGCGCTGCATGTCTGCTTGGTATGGTCCACTACATGTCTGCTTGGTATGGTCCACTACATGTCTGCTTGGTATGGTCCACTACATGTCTGCTTGGTATGGTCCACTACATGCAGCCAAGCAGACCTGCAGTGCATGTTCACTATACAAGGAACCCTCAACCTACCATCACTGTGTTAGTGTGGAGATGTGACCCTGGCCATGTGCAAACTGAATAAGACGGACATGCTGCCCTGTAGGTATTGTTGAGGGCAACGGTTTTCGCGACCTGATCAATGTGATTGATCCAGCATATCGCATTATTTTCTGCCATAGGCATTTTGTAAAAAAAAATAGAGATATATATATTATTAACGATTAATCGATAATTGATTGTTAATCTTCCCGATGATCGATTATGTATTCAAATGCCCGTCCCTAGTTGAAATGCAACTTCTGTGGTGTGTCTTGCTTATGTTGCTGGGGTCGGTTTTAAGTGACCCACAATATGTAAAATCTTAGTTGTTATAATCATTCTGATCAAAGTTAAATGGAGCCGCTTGGGAACACACTACTGTGACCATAAATGGGGCAACATGTCTGGATAAAATCCTCATGTTATACCAACACACCGAATCATGGATCTAATTTACTCGGCGGTTCAATCATTTTTGTGAACTTTAATAAAAAAAAATATTGGCCAATATCAGTCAGGAGGGATCCGAGAATGTAAATACATATAAGGACTTATCGACATAACGCTCTGGGTGTTTCCCTTGAGCTCATCCGTTATTTATCAAGCAAGGTCCATGAGCAAACGGAATGAGGAGCAGCTCAAGCCCCGCCCCCGCGCCGTGGCCCACCGCCCTGAGCATTACCTGACAGCATGGCGGTGATGGAGAGGATCTCGTTGGAGCAGTTGAACTCGCAGCTGGCGATCACCATCTTGGCCAGCTGGGGGTCCAGGGGAAACTCCGCCATCATGGAGCCCAGCTCAGTCAGGTCGCCGTCGTCGTTCAGTGCCGCCAGGTAGTTTAGCAACTCCAGCGCCCGCATCAGCGTCTCTGGGGCTGAAGGAGAGGGGGGGGGGAACAGGTGGATGGATAGGGCGTCAATGGCAAAAGGCGAAGCAGAAAAAGAGTAGGCGACAAAAGCAGTCGATTTAATACATAATATATCTACGCTGTCAAAACAACTTTCAAATTCGGAACGTCCCCCACCTGTTCTCGCGTGAAGCATTTAAGAATTATATCTCCCTTTTTATGCATCCTAGTCATTAACTTATGTCCGTGCATCACGGCCAAACAGTTGGCAAAACAACTGTAAAAAGAAACAAAGAACAAGCTGTGTCAGTGTGTAAAATCTGGTGGCAACTAAATCAACTTGGTGGGAGAAATAAAACTCAAGTCTTATCGCACGGCTGGTCTGACAGTGGTGCTGTGCAGCACAACTAAATGGTGTCCGAAGCAGTTCACCACTACTCATCCCAAACACGTGACAATGTGGTTGCTCTTGCATGAAGAAGTTAGGAATTAAGCCTCATTCCGTTTGTGTGTCACACAAGCATCGTATGTACAATGGATTTGTCTTGATCCAAAGAATCGGAGTCGATTCTTTGCCATATGGTTCCCGAGTTATTAACAAACAAACCAAACAAGGGCCAATTCGGCCCAGGACCACCACATGCGTACAGTATATATACAATGACAGATTAGCAAAAAAAGAGAAGACGCATTATCAAACTGTCACAGTAATCAAGAGAAGTGACGCAAAGAAAAATCTGACACTGTTTCAAGCCATCTCAGCCTTCAAGGCTAACATTGCATGGAGAGCTCTGTCTGTACCCCTGCATCTCATGCCATAGGACCTGCGTCACAAAGGCTGATTTAGAGCAACCGAGGAAGTTAGTAGTTAGATGATAGTGGTACTAAAATGACCAATTTGTATTTCCTATTTTCTCTAGCAGTGGTGGCAGAGGAAACAGAGCTGCACGTTTGAGCGTGTAGTTAAGGGGGGGGTGGGGTGTTAGTGGGTCACATTGGAAACCTATCCACCCAATTTTGTGGCTCTGGGACTTGTGATGTTGGGAGCTCAAGTTCGTTTGAAGAAAAAGAAAAGAAACAGGACAAAACCGACCAAAAACAGGGTTCTAGCACCTGCGGAGTCAGGAGGCTCTTGGTTTGTGATGGCCAAGTTAATGCTAGACAGCTACTTGGTGGAGAGGTAATCGTGGCAGGGGAAGCTCATTTTTCATCCTCCGCTCAAGCAATCCTAAACAACTAATGCAATTACAGGGGGAACCTTCTATTTAATGCTTCAACACAAAAGGTTTGGTTAAAAGATTTTTTCCTCCAGATGCAATTATTGACCTTTGGCTCCCGAGAGCTGAAGCCTAATGACCAGTTGCATGTTAACTGAAAATTAGCTCCGAGGCTCGGCTGCCGTCCTCGTTCGGTTTCCTTTCTCTCAAGTGGTCCCAAAAGAAATTCCATTTTCAAACGGCAGGGAGGCATTTTCCTATGATGAACAAATATCGATTTGGGGGCATCAAAGCTACTTTTTTTATACAAAGTGAGTGCCGGGCACATTAACGCACCACACCAACAACGCCTTTGCGTCGGGGCTGAACTACGGCCAAAATCTGATTTCCAAGTACCGGTAACATGATGAACCAGTGTGGAAATCCAATCTATACACGACGCACCTCATCAGAAAGAAACTATTGACCGCCTCAACACACAAGAATCCGATATATTAACCGAGGGCCAAATCAATGAGAGGAAAGGCTAAAGGTACATTAAACCACATTGGCTTTGAAATGGACTTCTCTGGAAATGTCACGAGGCAAATGAATCCCACCCAGCCAAGTCCTTGTGTAAATCGCTACTGATTTCTTTTGGATTTTCCATTTGGTTGGCTGGCTGCTCACACTGTGGCGCTCCTGTGCTTATTGAGCGCGGAGAGGAGAGGGGTGAGCCAAGAGAAATAGGCCCGCACGCTGTTTGAGCGTTCCGCAGTAAACAGGGAAATCAAGGTTCCCCATTAAGATGGTGGCCAGGCTCAAATGAAAATGTGGCTGATATCCTTGATCATTGCTATTAGTATATGAAGGAAGGGGATTTTCACACTACATGCTCTTAGCCCGGGGCTATCTAAGCCCTGGGCTAAGATAGCCCCAGGCTAAATTAGCCCCTTTTCACACACACACACACACACACACACACACACACACACACACACACACACACACACACACACACACACACACACACACACAGTTAACCCAGGTTAACCTAAAACCAGAGCTATGCGATTTACACTGTTTCAACTTTTAGCCCTGTGTTTAGTTGGAAAGTCGGGGTTACCCCCGAAAAGTTGGGGATAAACCTGCTTCAGAGCAGGGCCAGCTAGCCGGGGCTGTAGTCGGGGTTACTAGCCCACTTTGGACTTTCTTAGCCCTGGGCTAACAGCTCTCTTAGCCCCGGGCTAAGAGACTGACTTAACCTTGGCTAAGTGTAGTGTGAAAATGAGAAGGCAGTACTTCCAACTCAAATGCAGCTGATTTAAGAGCATTTGGAATCCATACGATAAGATTGTTGTTGGCCAAGCAGTGCCACAATAAAACACCGCCGCCTTACAGAGGTTTAATTTGTGACAATGACAAATTAAACTCTATTAACTCCTCTTGTTTGTGGATGCGTGTTTGTGAGTGTGATCAGTGTCGGAAATTTTAAACATATTTTGGGGGCAACTTTTGCCCCCGCTGTCCAAAAACTGGACAAACATTTTGTGCATAATGTTGCTAAAGCGTAGTGTGAACAGCAGCGCTATTTGTGTGAGTGTGTTCTTCTAACATTTGTCTTCTTCTGGCAACCAGCGTGCAGGTGCCGAGTGTGTGTTAGAGACGGAAATTGGATGAAAAGAAAATTATCAAAACGTTGGGGTAAATTTCTGCCCCTGGGTCATGGTTTTTAGGGGCACTCTGAGATTTCTTGGGGCATTTTCGCCCTTGCCCCGGGATGAATTGGTACACCGGAGTGTGTCCGAGAACTGCTTACTAAAGCCGATGCGTGAACAGTCAACTGGTAACGGGGTGCAACTGAGAAAACCCGTCAAACGTATCGGAGGATCTCAGACTCGCCGGGCGACTGAACTGTCACTCAAAGGGCGGGCCCTTGACACAGTGTATCAAAATGGATCCACTGTAACTAGCTACTGTGTGGAGGGATTGTCGAGGAAATCTCGCAAGCGGCTTTTCATTCTTTGTGCCGAAGCAGCTCCAGCTTCCCGGGTGCTGAGGAGCTAGTTAGAAGGAGACAGAGGTTCCTTCCATGTGGATAAATAAGGTAATCACCCCCCCTTCCCTTCATCCCACTGTTCCCAGTTGGGCCCGGCAGACAAGGCCCCAGTGCTATGTCGAGGCTTACCGCTGCACTTTGTGAGGGGGGTGGCGGTGGGGGAGGTCAGTCACGTTTCACTGGAGGAATATAAAGGGAAGGCAATAGCCGAGGTGATAGCGGCGCTATTGATGTAACCAATTTCATTCTCAAAATGGCGTTTGCCACAGCGGATGGGGAGAGATGGGTTTAATCTCGGAGGTGAGATGAAAACTATATTATGGGGAGAAAAGGGGGATGGCAGAGTGAGGTTAAGGATGGGAAAGGATGAGAGGGGGGCTGGTTTCCGAGAGGGGGGGGGGGGCGGGAACACACACTGGGACGGAGAGTGGCTCGACGAGACAAGGCACCTCTTGTTTTTTTGGCCCAGTTCCAGCCTAGTCGCGCACGTGCGCGGGAAGTGAATAAGGAAGTGAAAACGCAAACCGATGCAGCCACAACACACACACACACAACTGACCGGCCTGAAATGACAACCCCCACAACAAGTCAGCTGTCGGCAATAAACTCCACCTTCAAGTAGTAGGTGGGTTCATGAAAACTGAGAACCAACACGCGGTACTGTGTTGTCCTCGTTCAGAGCAGTTGCTCTCAAATCCCCCAAACATTCAGTATGCAATATTTGATATTTGCCAAGATCATTTTATCTTTGCTTATTCGTTTTTCCCCAGGCTCCCGAGCGACACAGCCAACCCCAGATTTGATATTGCACATCAAACAACCGGAGTTGAACGAAAGGTTTGTAGATTTCATAGCAGTTTGTAACTGCATTTCTATTGATACGGATCATGGCACCGTTATCAAAATCACAATCTTTATATTCTTTTATTTTTTAAATCTGAATTAACTGTGTCTTACAGTATGTGGGATGCAGTTGAACTGCGGCACTTGGGGTGGATCCTAAAGGCTATTTTGTGTTATATTGGATGCAAAAAACAACAACACACACACACACACACACACACACACACACACATTATATTATATGCATTGTGTACATAGTCATTTAAATGTCAAACATGCATTCATGCTAACCTGGTGGGTCCATGAAGTCAAAGTGCACCAAGTCGTCGATGCCCAGCTTCTTCAGCTGCAGCACCACGGTGCCCAGATTAGACCTGAGGATCTCGGGGTACGTGTTGTCCTGTGAGTGAGAGGTACAAGACGAGAGCGAGGGAACCATTCAAAATGAATTAGTCAGGGTCTTATTATCTCCTCGGGCGTCGCTCATACGTCAACGTGAAACAGAGCGCGCGCGTCGAGGGCATATGAAGGGCTATTTAACTTGTTTAAAAAAATCCCCTCTGCCAGTCGGCGTGACGTGAAAGAATTAGCCTGTTAGCGTGGAGGAGCGGGCCTCCACAGGTTCTGTTAGCGTGGAGGAGCGGGCCTCCACAGGTCCATTTGTCACAGTGGCTGTGTCACCGGCGCATGCTTATGAGAAAGGGCCGAGGCGGAGCGCTGGAGAAGCCGGCTCTCAGAACCATAATTCAGCGCAACTGCGAATCGTGGAATTATAGGAAGAAATATATTGCATAAAAGAGAGCTTTCTAAGCTATAAGGCTGCTCTGTGGGAATAGAAATCGCTTGTGGCCTTTTAGGAAAATGCAGATAGGAGAGTCAATCGCATGTTTACACCTTGTAGGGGGGTGGTTTCTCTAAAGTTGTCATTTTCTAAGTGCCTTGTGACTAACCTGCATTTCTGTCTTGTAAGCTTTCTCCGTATAAAGGCGGAAGCACTTCCCCGGGCGTGTCCTCCCGGCACGACCCGCCCTCTGCTGGGCGGAGGCTTTGCTGATGGCGGTGACCAAAAGCGATTCCACTCGTATGCGCGGGTTATAAACCTGATAGGGGAAAAAGGCAACGCTGTCGTTTCACATCAACAGAAAAGGGCTAAACAGTTGGTTAGGGGGATATTCCAAACCGCGGCGATGCAGAAATTGTTAAGGGGGGGGGGGGGGGGGGGGAAAGCGGGGGTTGAAACGAAAAACAAGTAATTTAACATACACAGTAGCTAACATAAAACATAACATAAAAACAAATGTGTGCTCGTGCACACACTACGGCGCACATAATCTCCGATTGAGCCGTGCGGGTATGACTTGGCTCCGGGCGTGGAGAAATGTCAGAGGAATAAATAACTGCCTTTTCCATCTCTGCCGCTGTCAGGTGTGCAGCGCTGTGTTTATCTGGGGATTCTCAGGCAACACAGGCAGATCATCGCAGCCGATAAAGAGGGGGGGGAGGGGAGAGAGGAGGGGTGGGGGAGGAGGGGGGGCGGGGGAGCTAACCTTTTGCTTGGCAAATCCAGGATCAATGACAAACACCACGCCGTCAATGGTCAGGGACGTCTCGGCTATGTTTGTCGACACCACGACCTGTGGAGATGAGAACAGCTGGGTTTAGAGACGATGTCCCTGAGGGAAGGGGGGGGAGGGGAGTTGGGGGGTTGTCAGGCTCTGCTGCTGGACTCGGCATTAACATTAATTTGACTGGGTTTTGTATTTATGGTTCCGAGTTATTCAGCAATTCCATTCCCAATATCCAATCATTCAAACACAGGCAGAGCTCGCTAGAGTCGGACCCCTTCAGGAACAGAGATAGTCGCATCTGGTGAAACGTTCAGATTACTGAAATGCTGACGTCAACTCATTCAAGATATCAATGAAATGCATGATCAAGCATTCAAGAAATCACAGTAATTCCTTCGGCAGCTGAAAGCATGAGCTAGAGGAAGAGGGAGAGAGAGAGAGAGAGGGAGAGAGAGGGAGAGAGAGAGAGAGAGAGGGAGAGAGAGAGAGAGAGAGAGAGAGAGAGAGAGAGAGAGAGAGAGAGAGAGAGAGAGAGAACACACAGACAAACTCGGGGTGGTGTTATCAGCTTTGCTTACACCCTAAAAAAGAAACACATTCTCTGAAGTAGTGAGCCGGTGGCAAACTGAGTGGAAATTAAGTTCCAGAGATGCCTCGATGCTGCGTCGCAGACACGCTAGTCTAATGCGGCCCTGCAGGGGGAGCGCCACAACAGACACGCTAGTCTAATGCTGCCCTGCAGGGGGAGCGCCACAACAGACACGCTAGTCTAATGCTGCCCTGCAGGGGGAGCGCCACAACAGACACGCTAGTCTAATGCGGCCCTGCAGGGGGAGCGCCACAACAGACACGCTAGTCTAATGCGGCCCTGCAGGGGGAGCGCCACAACAGTCGCTGCAATCAAGTGGAATATGTGGCATCAATGTGCTTGTGAAGAGAGCTGCCTTGCTGGCTGCTCAGCGACCAATCCAAACGCATTACCTGTGCTCAGCGACCAATCCAAACGCATTACCTGTGCTCAGCGACCAATCCAAACGCATTACCTGTGCTCTTTTTGGATGTGGGGAGGGGGGGTGGGGGGGTGGAAGGGGATGTCTGCCCTCGGCATGTTACCAGTCTTATAAAGATGTCAGCGTCTCGCTGCAGCTTTTCACAAAGAGAGCAAGTAATTGATGTAATAGATTCTCTGAGGTGGCCTGCTTTTAAATATAGCTCCTTGAGTAGAGTGTGTGGATAGATCCAGCCGGTGGAAATGCTACTGTCGTGTACTCTTTGTCATATCTGACAATATGTTGTTTTAGATGCAAATGTGAACCGTGTTACAACAAAAAGGGGCGCCATTCGTTTGGATCAGTTTGCAAAAAATGCAGATGCATTCTGCCATTGAAGCAAGCAGATTCATGCGTTCCCAGGGTGCAGGTGTTATGAAGTGGAGACTGCACGCACGCGCTAAATCCGAATGCGTCACGCCGAAAGGGTGCTCAAAACCCCACTTTGTGATGAGAACCAAGTTAGCTTTATGATTAGGATAGCTGCAATCATTACTGTCTGTCTGGGGGGAAGGTGGGGGGTTTGAGTCACAGGCAGCCAATGGGGTTTGAATGCGGAGCCGGTTTAAAAGCTGTGTGTGTAGCTGTGTTCTAAGCTTCAAAGGGAGGCAACATCTTATTTTGTGCGAGTTTCCATTTCTGCGTGGAGGCAAATGTTTGAAAAATTACGATATGCTTTAACAGATTTTCCACGCGGCCAACACATGGTGATGCAGTAGTGTGACAGGGTGGTATGGGAGCTGATCAAAGCGGCCGGGGCGCGCATCAACGTTTATTCTCACTCAAACTTAATAGTGTGCCGACAAATACTGCAAGAGGATGTGTGTGTGTGTGTGTGGGGGGGGCTGAAATGAAAAGCTGTTTGGATTGGGAGAGCAAGGCTGGCGGGGGGGGGGGGGGGGGGGGGGGAGCTATGGACCCGCGCCGGCCCGTCTCCCAGTCCCGGATCTTTTTCTATTACAATTATCCCCTATAGCGAGGCCGTCTATGAGAGATGACAGCTGAATCGGAGCAAAAAAAATAATCAAATGAGTCACATCAGCCTATGGGTCTGTCGCTGTCAGCGTATATACAAACGGACCCGGGGGGGACGATAAGGAGAGGAAGAGCGTTTCGCAGCTGCTCTCACGCAAACCTTGACCGCCGCTGGGCTGTGTTCCCCTTAGGTAACTAGTGTGGAGCCCGAGCGGCCCGGAGAAAGCCTTTGGACTCACCTTTAGCACCATAGATCTTGAGGTTCCGAGGCAGTCGGGTCATAGTCCGCTGTACTGGGAACTGACACTCCAATTTCTTTACTTTGCATGCAAGCAGGTAAGTGTGTGTGTGTGTGTGTGTGTGGGGGGGGGTCGGAAGCCTCACTACACTTCTGAAATCCTTAACTTGCTCAATAACCAGCAAGACGTTTGTAAGCGGTTAGAGAAAGAAACTAATATGAGGAGGGACTTGACCTCAACACGACAAGTCCATGCAAAAATGTTGAGCAGGTAATTTGTACATCAACAGGACTGTGTGCAGACTGTACACAGACTAAAATAAGCATTCCTTTGGTGGTACTGTAGCTGTCCACCTTCTTGGTCGCCTCTGTGATGAAACATTTTCAAGCACAAAACGAAAACAGTTTTCTGTAGTCTGGGCTGATGCAGGTCCACAGAACCAATTTTGCACACTTGACACACTTTCTTTGTAGGCTGCGCCTCTCTGGCTGTCTTGAAGCTGTGAGCCTTAGAGACTTTTTAAATCCCACCTTTTAAGCGAGGATTTCTCTGCAGCCTGAGAATGCCTGACCGTTTAGTTATTAATGCTAGCCGCCCCCCCCCCCCATACGACCCTTGACCTCGAGTAATTTAACCATAAAAAGAAAGATTTCTTTGTATTCGTGCAGAGGAATGAAGAGACGGCTAGAGCGGCCATATCAAATTGATCAGACCGCATCTAGCAAAACGTTGTTTGGGTTGTTGTCGCTAATGTAACGTTCTTCTTAAAAGGAACACTCCGCCGATTTTCAACCAGCCAAAGCTGGTATCAGTAGTATATCAGAAAACTGTAGGTGGGACCAGTGATGTCATTCATGCACAAATGACATCACTGGTCCACAACTTGACTCAAATCAACTCTCAATAACTGTCAAACTAAATGGATGACTTCAAAACTGTTCCCAGTTTTCGGATATACTACTGATTTTCTAATGATCCAAAGCTGGTTGAAAATCGGCAATCCAGATCTGACTTGACTGTGTGAGCATCATAAATGGCAAATTTTATTTGCTAAATTTCAAAAAGATACCTGAAAATAATAACGCCTACCTACCCAGGAATAACAGCCAAGTCGACGGCAGGGTTTATCCAAAAGCCGACTGCTTGGTGGGAAGCCATCATCTACCCTCAGTGGCCCATAGGTGTGGCGGAATCACATCTTTGTGAAGTCAATGAGCCACGCTGTCGCAGTCTGGAGTCAAAGTGGCGCTGGCCAAAAAAAAAAAGACAGGCCAGGCGGTCAGGTGACGTCTCATAACAGAGCCATCGCTGCCAAGCCAGCCAGCAAAGCTCCCCCCGGGAGGGACGAGCGGCACAGAAAGCACCGTCCAAGCCCCGGTTCAGAGAGGGGGCGAGGTGAGGTCGCCGGCGCCGTCCTGGGGTCAGGAGTCAGTGTGGAGGTCCCCGGCGGGGACACCACGCATGGCGACCCCTCTCACATTTCACGATCATATGGGAGAGCCTCATTGACTGCCATCGATTGTGAAAGGCTTATGCAGGCGAGGGGTCATTACAGCGGGCAGGCACAGGCTGGCTCCTTCCAGTCTGTTGCTGTAGCGGCTAACCCAGGCTTCTTCATCAGTAATATCATTAGAGCATCATCTCCGCACGTTATTTCTGGGTTATTACCCAGCAGGGGGGTGGGGGGCAAGTATGATGGCTAACGCGGCCAGCCATCTTTCACTTGCCCTGCTGGGGGAAAAGACAGCCTTGTTGACAAATAAAGCCTTTCCCCCTGATTGGTAAAAGGGAGAACGTGCTCTCGGAGCAGGTCTGGACGCGTCCACATTTAGCAGCTCATTGAAATGGATCCTAGGAGGAGAGGGGGGATCGCCGCTGACATTTGGAGGGAATAACCCAAACGTGACGATGAATGCCGGAAAACAAACCTAGCGCTAAACGCAGCCCATTTGTTAAGAGACAATCTAGGAGACGCTGCAAAGCATAAGAGGGATTATAGTCTTTGTTAGTAATTACAGTGAATTGTAGCTTCGGCTCTAAATGATTAAACTGTTAAAAAAAAAAATGGGGGCTCAGTGGCGTTTTCCTGGAGAAATGGAGAGATGACGAGCTAGCCTGTTATGTTAATTGAGGGGTGCTTAATTCAGTCGTTGGCATGCGTGGCGGCAGTCGTGGCGGACCTTAATTCTTTGTAACTACTTCTTGCTGGGCCGGGCCTGGACGAGATCGCTGCCTATTTCAGTTGATGACTAGCTCAGTGGCTCCTGGAAGAGGAGAGCATTCATTTTTTAAGCGCGCCACTTCAGACGCCACTGCCCTGCCAATTCAGCCAGGCTCTTCACAAAGTGGCCTCGAGAAAAAGACGTGCATTTTGATCAACCGTGCTGAATCTAATACTAGGAACTCAACTGGGTTGACGGTTCAGAGGTGATGCGGTGTGACCACAGTCACAGTCTATTGGCCGTTTTAATTGTGGAAAAGCTGTTGCAGATGTTTGCCAGGAGGAGGCACTGCTGTTGGCGCACACAAAATTGCAAATGGATTGGCAGTTTTTAACAGTATAGTCCTACTACACTAGACCGCCATATGTAAATCCATGAGGACCTTGAAGGTGGCATCTCCCGGGCCAATATTCAAACCAGTCCCTGCTTAACCGTGGCCCTCTTTCATCATGTTAACATCCCTTTGAAGAGCATAGGCAAACACATGGGCTGTTTGAACTTTGCAAAAGATCTCCCGTCTCGACTCTGGGTAATCAAACTACCGAGAATATTGAGCCTCTTTTAAACACACACACAGACAGACGCGGAGCACGCACTCTCTCTCTCACACACACACACACACACACACACACACACAGACAGTTTGAGGAGATAAAACGATGAAACGGCAGACAGGAAGGGGAGGGCCGGTGTCAAACGTCTGATCCACGTCTTGTGGGGGACCCCTCAGCATGCGCCCAGCTGGAAGTATCAACTTGACAGATTTGACCTACAATTGCCGTTTAGTAATTCAAGCAAAAAGAGTCTCTCTCTCTCTCTCTGTGTGTGTGTGTGTGTATGTATGTGACATACAACTTGAATTCTAAAGGCTATAAGGGGAGCTAATTGTTGCAAATCCTTCAATGATTTGTTTTTTATTTATTTTCGCTGTTCATGTGTGGATCTGCCTCAATTAGGGAGGTGGCGGCGACGAGTCGAGCATCAACACCTTCTCAAATCAGATGCTGGGGATGAATGATTGCTAATTCACTGGCAGTGATGATCTTCTGCTCTTCCCTCAGATCCCTGGCCAGCAGCACAGGTGGCGGTGACGCTGCTGTGGTGGTGAGGAGAGCCCGTTTGAATAGAACACAGAAAGCCAGACTTGTCCGGTGTCCGTATCGATAATGGCTCAATTCCACCACATTTTACAGCCCTGCACAGCCCGTCACCACTCGGCTCTACTTGCTTCAACCCGATGGACGTTCTGCTTCGACCGCCTTTCATCTGCCCCCGCCCACACCTGGTCGTCCAAGCGACCGCATATCTGCCCTCCACCCATGTCCCGAAATATGCTATAACATAACGTTACAATTAAATCCATACACAGAACTTTTAAACTGTTTATGAAATACTGGTGCCTCTAAATGACCTACAGTGTGTGTGTGTGTGTGTGTGTGTGTGAGTGAGAGAGAGAGAGAGAGAGAGAGAGCAGTGCTGGCATGACCACAGTCCTTGATCCTGGCCTGAGCAGCCAGCTCATAGCATCACAGCATGTTGGGCGGGTGTACAGTGTACATGGGCAAAAGTGACAATCGACCAGGAGAATGGATATCACTTTGTTGTTAGTCAAAACTCACAAGCGCTGCTAAAGGGGCGGGCACGAGGGACGGGGTTTGCGCTAGAGTGAAGCCTCTACCCCCGCGGCCTCTCACCAGGCAAAACCGCGGCTTCACCAAGCGCCTGCGGCCTAGCGGAGCCGACGCAGCACTAACTACACAAGCGCTTCAGAGCAGCGGACTTTTGGACAATTGAAACCACCGCGCCGATTTTATTTCACCAGAGGCGAAGGCAGCAAAACAAAAGACTGATGGAAGAGCAGAGAAGAGTAGGTAAGTAAACTGGTATGCAGCGCTGCATTGACAGTCAGTAGGATAGAGAGTAAACACGATTCTGCCTGACCAATCAGTCGTCTACAATGTTTTCACGTCACCGTATGAACCCGGGTTCGCAGAATAGAACCCCGACGAGGCAGGTACTAAAAGTAGCACGACTCAGCCCCAAATCAAAGCGAGCTGGGCCGGTTTATACCGGTGGGATGAGACCAAAAGTCGAGTCGAGCGGAGCGGGACCGCGCTACTAGCTGCGGTGGGATTGGGCCATAAGAGGATCGTCAAAGTAGAGCATTAACGGAAGACAAGAAGGGGACGTGGTGGTTTTGGCCCGGTTCTGTAACGTGACACAGCCGGGTTCGGGTCTTCCTCAGAGCAGCAGCAGCAGAGCCCGGCGCAAATGTAGTGGTGGAGATGAAAAGAAAACGAGTGAGAATGCAGTACTTTCCTTAGGCTCAGAGGGCGTGAGTAATACCCCAGTTATAATTTAGAGCAGAGAATCGCATGCTGACAAAAGCAGCATATGTTGTGTGAGTCAGTTCTGCGCCAAAGCTAGGGTGGTGGTGGGGGGAGGTTGTGAGAGAAAACTTTCTCCAATCCTCTTCCTGATACACCTACCTTATTCCCCAAACTAGCCTTTTCTACATCACCCCTCTCAATCTCTCTCTCCCACTTACCCTCTCCTTCAACCCCCCCCCCCCACCCCACTTCAACCACTCTCTCTTGCAGTGTTTTTTTTTATGATGATAGAAACAGGGCGGTTTATATACAGTACCTTCCTTCCGATGGCGCCGTTGGGTTTGTGGGGCGGGGGCGGCTCGAAGATCCTCTGCTGCTGCTGCGGGGGCAGTGTGGAGTACAGCGGGATGATTTTGATGTCGCCCACTTCCGGGCCCAGGTCGTCGACCTCCCTCTTGATCCGCTTGCAGGCCTCGTCGATTTCCTGAAAAAAGATGGAAGAAGCGCGTCAGTTTTTAACGCCCGCGAGCGTCGCTTGCGACAAATAGGTTCGTTCTGAACGACGACACCTGGAGAAACAATGGAGGTGAGTCTGGATGATGGGGGGGGGAGGCGGCCATGGAAACGGCAGTTCCCTGCTACAGTACATTTGTTCTGCCTATCGCTCCATCTGACGGAGGAAATTAAAGCTGGACTGCAGTATGCTTTGCTGAGCTCCCCGTGGTGGCTCCGTTGTCAAACGCGGCAATCATGGAAAAACATGGCGGCGTGCGCGCACGGCACGCACACAACCAGACGCAGACACAAGCCCGGGTAGGTTCATTATTCCACAGTGCAGTATTGTAGGGGGGGGGGGGGGATGCGAGATGAGACTGCAGCACTGATGCATAACCGGCAGGCAAATGATGGCAGATCAGTTTAGTGATGCTGAACGTTCTAGAGCCGGTGGGCTGGCAGAGAGACAGACAGACGGAGGACCTGAGCAGACACGGGAATAAGCAAACACCATGGCAGACACGGCGCTGAGGCCCACTCTAACCTGGCCTGTTAGAATCAGGTGATCAAATGCTCAAAATATATCTACACACACACGCACGAGCACATGCACACTTTTAGTCTGAACATACTTATACTTATACTTAAACATACATATGTTTAATGTAACTCCCAATGCCACTGTAAAGGGCCATGTTCTTTGTTGTTCCCCAACAACAACAAATGTAATTCTTCTCACACACACACCAGTTAGTACATGTGCCACATCACAGCCTGTGTTGTTGCACCACCTGCAGGTCCATGGGGGCAATGCAGGAACATTACAAGGTAGGATAATGTCACACGGCGCTTTTATCCCCCCCCCCCCCCCCCCCAACATTTGATTGGAGGTTGTATACAGATAATGGGTTACTGTGAAACATAGATACATCAAAGCTCTTCATGCATATTTTACATTATTTAAATCGGGTCAACAATATAACGGATGGGCCTACTCAGACATCAGTGCCGCCCTCCCCGCCTCCATGAAAACACATGGCAGTGAATTTACTTAAAAGCATAAATAAAATGGACATCATGTGTACCGCTGTATGACGCCAATAACTCCTGCCCTGACGTGAGAAAGTGCTACTGTGATGTTTCCCGTTTCCTGTCTGCTTATTGGACGAGCAAGACTCTGTCCCCTCGCTGAACGCATGGAGTCAAACCCTGCTGATGGCCATGTGCCTCGTAATCAACACGTTGACAAGTGGGAGCCAGTAAATGTGAATGGATCGGTTAAATTAGCACGGGTATTAATAGCCTATCAAGCCTCTGGATGCAGCAGCTGCCATGAAAACATGGACCTCTTTGCCAAAGCGCTGGGAGCAAGTGAGCTGTCCCTTCCTACGGGGACATGGAGAGTGTGTGTGTGTGTGTGTGTGTGTGTGTGTGTGTGTGTGTGTGCGCACAGAGACGGGGACAGTGGGACAGAGTGTCGGGAACCTGTCCACCAGCACTCCCTGCGACCCCAGAAGCGGCAATCGACAGCCAAGCACATAACTGACACATTTAGGCACTCCCCTTGGCTAGCAAACAACCCCCACCGCCAAGCCCGCGTGTTTTGATGTTAGCTGCTGAGGGGGGAGCTTAAATATTAGGACTTATCTTTGCTCAACAGCTGTGATAAGTTTACACTTTCTCCTTGTTGTTTTTTGGAGTTTGCGCTTCAGTTCTGTTTCGTTTGTGGTGATGAAATGAAAATCTCAGGGGAAACTCTTAACTCATTGAGTGCCAAGGACGGACATGTTCGTCATTTCAAATAGTAACGTAGAGTGCCAAGGACGGACATGTTCGTCAATTGCGTTTTTTGACGGTGGGGCGTCGATCAAAGCCTTCTGCCTCTGATGTACAAATATTATAGCTATTGGATGTGTCTAACCTATTTTACAGAACCCTTAGGTGGCGACAGTGCTCTCCACATAACAGAAAGGCAAGGAAAAAACAAAGAAGAAGTCGTTATGGAAACGGAAATCGCATCGCATCCGTATGCATCGATATGCTGAAGCACGTTACTGCAGCTGTGCCTGCAGCAGCCAATCTGCTCCCACAATTGAGCCGGACAGCACATCCGCACATCCACACCGTGGAGTTGTTATTATTCTCAACTGGAAGCATCGTTGCCGGTGACAAACACACGCGGAACGCTGTAAAAAAGCAGGATGTCGATGTCCCTTCACTGTGCGCACAGCAAACTCAGCAGAGAGCCACCACAGACAGGAGGAGGAGTGTGCAGTTGAGGCGAGGCGGGGCGGGGCGGGGGGGGGGGGGGGGGGGGGGGCACGCAGAGCAGCGCGCAACACCCAGACAGACCCAGGCAGCAGGACAGGATTGACAAACGCAAGCCAGAATATCCGATGCCCACCAGCAGCAAATCAAGACCAGCAAGAAGCTGCAACCAGCAGCGCACGCAGGGGCCAGCGCTGCTGGTTGTAGCTAAAAAATATTATTCTGCCAAACAGAATTCCCTGGCCTTCACTGTTTTATTGAAGGAAATTATTTTTGAGGTGTGACTACATTAGAAAAGATTAGCTTCAGAGTCAGTGATGTGCTTGAAATGTTTAATTTCACAAAAGGCCAATTATCTCAGCTTCTAGAAAAAAATTGCTGTTTTTGGATGAATCAAGCTATCTTCTCCGGCTCATAACTAAAGAACGGAAAATGGGATCAATAAACTTTTTTTTGCAGATGATAGAATAGAGTCTCATCGTTCTTTGTGCGTGTTCAGTGTTTACATAGTAATATCACACAATATTCTGTGGGCCTCGAGAAATCACTGAAAACGCTCTGAAACTCTGGCACTGGGAGCATCCGTTCTCCAAAAGTGGCTGGCACTCAATGAGTTAAGAGGGAGGAGAAGAGCCCCGCCCCTTTTTGTTGTTATAAATGAAAACAGATTTAGATAAAAAAAAAAAAAAAAAAAGTCTATATGGCTTTTGCCGTATATCTGCATCCTGATCATTAGTCTGCATCAAAGTTGCTGGGAGACTGAACCGGTTAGGAAGCGCTGAAGGGGGCGCCGCAGCACCCTTTGAACACCCATCTCTGCCAGACCAACCTCACATTCACTGCTTTAACCCAATTAGGGCGAGGGGGGGGGGGGGGGGGGGTGTTAATGAACTCGCCGTGAGAGTTCTCTCGGTAATGCCTTGGCTTGACAGAGTGCGAGCCGAGGGGGAGGGAATAGAGTGGGGGGCGGTGGGCAGCATATACACACATGGGAGAGAAAGAAAACCTCACCCAACTCCAAACAGTGTTTAACACATTACCCGCAAAACCTCTGCACACGCTCAAAGGCGAGGCTATCGGCGTTCCCGGCCGTCCAAACAGCCGGGAACACGGCTAAATCTAAAATCAATTAGCAGCCCTGGAAGGAGAGCACTTCAAACACAATGCCCTCCGCGACTTCATCCCTTTCGTAACGAGCCGCGCATCGATCCCGCATCGGCAAATGAAAAGGGATGTAGGTGTGTGGAGTGGCGCAACAGTCAAGCCGCCGGCGGGTGACGAGTAATCACCGCTAATAAACCAGCTGTCACATGACGTGACCGGGAAGGCCAGACAAACAAGGAACACCGTTTTTTTTTAAGGATCCTTCAAAAGGAGATCAGGATGTTCAGACGTATGAAGGCACACAGAAGTGTAAATACTTCAAATCAAATCCAACAAGTAGTTAAAGCCCCCGGACGGAATTTGTGTCGCATTCACATCAATTTAGATCTCCTTTTCAACCACAACCAGTCAGCTGGCCCTAAAACACTATAATCATAACGGTTACAGCACACAGGCACCGTTGGCTCTGACAGGCTGCTTCTCGTGCCCCGTGATCAGGAGACTGAAACGTGCGTGTGTGTGTACATGTTTGTGTGTGCGTGCATGTGTGTGTATGCATGTGTGTGTCCACCCAGCTGTGACCAAATTCATCATTTTGGGCGTGAACCTTGCCCTCCATTACACATCAGTGGACAACATTTGCAGGAGGGGAAAAATAATAAATGACTTAATTTCAGGGATTCATGGGGAGGGCAGAATCTGGGTCACTCCTCCTACCCCCCCCCCCCCCCTTCTCCCTTTGTGAACGCTGGTGGTTTCCAAACACAGGCACAGCCACATGCATTAAACATCTCTATCAATCTAAGGATTGATCATTTACGCTGTGTGTGTGTGTGTGTCTGTGGTGTGTGGGTGTGTGTGTGTGTGTGTGTGTGTGTGTGTGTGTGTGTGCATGAGAGAAAGCCAGAGAAGAAAAGTTGAGGCACTGAACACGACTCTAAGAAGTTAGATTAGTATCCAAGATCAATTCCTGGCAGCAGCAGCAGGCACTTCCGGCTTGCTCAGACGACGTTCCTACACACACAATTGGCCGTGTCTGCGCGGGTGGGAAGGCACTAGCGCCTCCTCTGGTCGGTCGGGGCGCTTGTACTAGGAAGGGGGGGGGGGGGGGGGGGGGGAGGGAGGGGAACTGGGGGGAATATAGCATGATCCTCCCTTGTGCTACGTGCCGCCGGTGAAACCCCTCGCTGTCAGGTGAAAAGAAGCGGCTCGTGACTGCACATGTATCGGAGGAATCATGTGCTAGTCTACGGCTACCGCCAGAGACAGCAGGGGAGAATTGGCCAAGTACAACCGGGGAGAAAAGGAAACTTGATAAAAAATAATAAATAAATGTAAGATTAGCATCAAACCTCTGTACGGAGTGAAAAATAAACCTAGAGGGAAATAAGAGTGTCACAAAAAAAAATCAAATAAAAGTGTGTCCGAGAAAAGAAAAAATCAACATGAGTGAATAAAAAAAGTGTCATTTTAAGCAAATGCAATACATCAAATATGAGTTATATCAAATACGCTAAGCGTAAGCGCCTTCCCCCCCCTTACAACCTGAATCTGCCTCTCAGCCCCAAAGTAACTCTAATAGCAGGCCATGCTGGCAACAGCACTTTTCAAAGTGAGCTTCCCAAGCGGCTGCTGTAGGAGGACAAAATGGGTTGCGTTACATGAAGAAGAAAAAAAGTCCCAAAACTATGGAGTCGGTCAGCACCTCTTGTCCGGTGAGGAAGAGCAGAACGTCGCCCGCATCCTCCTCGCACATGTGGAGCTGTATGACGGTGCGGATGGCCGCCTCCAGGTAGTCCCTCTCCGGCTCCGGTGTGTAGAAGATCTCCACCGGGTGCGTGCGCCCGGGGATGGTCAGCAGTGGGCAGCTGTCGAAATAGACCTGGAACTTACCGGCGTCCAGCGTGGCACTCATGACAATAACCTGGGATAGGATGGGGGGGGGGGGGGGGGCAGAGGAGAGAGAGAGAGAGAGAGAGAGAGAGAGAGAGAGGGAATGGTGAGGGACAACGCATTCATGTAAGACATGTAGGACAAAAGATGTAAAAAAGAAAAAGGTGCAGCCAATTGTAAATGACGGCAGTTATTGTGGGAGTGGGCAGTGGAGTGAGGAATGAGTGTGGCGTTTGATATGGCTCGGTGCTGACAGTAATAGGGGATAAGGACACATTCAAAGTGTACAAGGTTGCCACCAAATAACAGGATGACAAAGTGAAGGAGGCGACACTGGATGCATCGTGCTTTAGGAGCCGAATTTAGGATGAGCGCACTGGAGCAAACCCAAGATGGTGTGGATACAGTGCCTGAGCTGACGCTAAACTCAGAGTCCCTGACCTATAGAGAGCAACGAGAACGACGCTCCTTCCTCCTGAGCCTGGGTACACAATGTTCTCCCCTGAGCCCGTTTGGATGGAGCGCATTAGGATTCTGATGGGGAGAGAGAGGCGCGTCTCGCACTATTTTTTTTAATCTAAAACATTTTCAGGGGGCCGGCGTGGCGGCATTCCGCTTTACGCTCGGCGAGACATCGTAATTGCTCTTAATCAAGGCAAATTAAACGTTAAAATTTGGGGAGTAGAGAGGGATGAACGAGGCAAAGGGGGGTGTGTGTGTGCGCGCGCGCGGAGGATCATTCCCGATAACCTAGACCTCATTTAACAGTCCGCGAACAACAGGCTAACCTTTGATTCCACGCTGACAAACAACCAGTCATTACCCATCTGCTTTATGGGAATTGTGTCTGGCACACACTGCCTATAAAACGCTGTAGTAGCAGCCTCTGCACTCCCTCGACCAGCGCGCCGCCTTCTCCCCCCCCCCCTCCCACCCCCGCTGATTGGCTTAAAATGGGCTGACCCGGGGAGCCGTTTTCACTACTGCTGCAGCAGAGGGGACAAGGGGACGACGTCTCTCTTTCCTCAACAGACAGCTGTCAGGCCGAGGGATGGGGAGTCGGGGGGGGGGGGGGGGGGGGGGGGGTAGAGTGTCAGCAAAATGTGACAAAAGGGAGGAGTGACAGAAGAGGGGCAGGCAAACACTGGCTGCCTCGGAGTTTATTCTAGGGGGACGTCATATTTAGGGCCGTCACAATGTGTTTTCCTGCCATTGACTGGGACATAATTGTGTGGATACAACAGACACCTATCAAGACTTTTACAAGGCGGCACAGAGCAGAATTGAGAGGTGACGGGTTTATCTGAAGACATCATTCGGTTGGAATGAATAGCAGCATCCTGTCGACCCTCCACGGCACAATTGGAGACCCCCGATCTGGAATCTCATTTATTAATATGTGCCTGGAAGAATCCCGACTAAAACTATGCCTAACTTGCGCAGTGACTGTCAGTGTCTACGACTCGATCCACTCCATGTTTCACAATCTATTGTCGTCTTGCAAAGGCATTCCACACGAATGTAGTGGTGTGAAAAACAAAACTGTTATAAAGTGAGCGAGACAAGTTACGCCACTAATTTAAGTCAATCTTGGCCCATGTGCAAGTACATTTTGGGAGACAGAGAAAATTGGCGACAGCAGTGGTGTGGTGGTGAGGGGAAGTCAGTGCGCACAGTGACGCCCCGCCCCCTTACACACTCAGTCGCACCCAACAATATCCTTCAAAGCTGAAATACATTGTTATTGTGGGTATGCAAATAAAAATGCCACATCACGCCTCCAACTGAGGTGCTCCCTTTTGTTGTGACAAGCAGAGATAATGGTTCTTTGACTGCAGTGAATGCGTTTTGAAAAGATCGAAACACAGCAGTAGCATAGGCTTATTTTGTTGTAAATAGAAGATGTTTTGAATTGTGGAAAGCATTTAAAGTCAACATGAACCAGAACGGAATGCACTAGCGCGAGCGTCGGACACTGAAAACGAATTGAGAGGCGGACCATATACGGTGTCGATGTTTTGATTTGACAATTCTGTCGACTGGCTTTGGCATTGGTCATTCATGGCGTGTTCCACACCCAAATCGAGTGGGATTCAGCGTGTTGTCGTGCTACGCGAGTGAGATCCACAGAGTACCAGGCAGCCAGCTGCTTCGTGCGGAGCGAGCGGACAATCCGATGCATGGGTGCTGCCCGCCCGCCTGGAATCTCCGAGGGGCGATCACCGACTACCACGCTCTCAAGCGCGTGCCATTCACGCTATTTCTGTAAATACGATATTCCTGGAATGCGCGTTTTAACTAGCCAGTTTCTTTGCATTCTTAGAGATTATAGTTTTGGCCAATTTAGTAGTTAGTTTATGGGATAGGAATTCTGCCAGATGACAGGCACTAGGCGCCATTTTCTACTTCATTTGGAAGAGAAAATTATCCTGAAATGAAGATTTGATTGACAGCTGCATGTCGTGATATGATTGGTTGAAATGGGGTAGAAATTTGATAGTACTAGGTCAGCAAACTGTAGATTGCTGTTATCAATGAAATCTTGAAAAATGAACTTCTGATGTGAAAAAGTGTGAAAAACTAAATAAATTTGATTTTGTGATTTTTTTTTTGGCATACATTATTAAATAGGTGCACTGCATACCCAGGTATTTGAACTAAAAGAAAAGAAAAGTCATTTTTGGGTTCAGCTCGACTTTAAATGTCTCTTTTGTCAATAAAGTCTGTTTTTGTCCACTTCACAACTCCCTGTAGGTCATTGGAAATGTTTTGATCAGCGAGTGGGAATAATCCTACCAGCAAACAGTGGAATCTTTTTTTATCCTGATTAATGGTTTAAATTCATGTGGTCATGAATGGACTGTTAATGATATTTATTTATTTCCTGTCTTTACATGAAGAGTTCATTTGCACATACAGATAAAAAACCATTCTTAAAATTTGCCTAATAACACCCATTTGATACACCCTGGAGTGCACATAAAAAAAAAGATCTATGTGAAAATTAGATCAAAGTTGTACTTATACTGACATTATAAATACATATTATAATACATAAATATATAATAAAAGGGATAGGAGAAAATACAAATGTGTTTTCGCAAATGAACCCTTCATAGGCTATTCCTTTCATTGCTCTACCTTTACTGTGTTCTCAGACTGGGAGGGAGATGGATGCTGCTTCATCCTCAAAATTGCATGATATTGTCAATGTAATAAACAAAATCCACAATATCAAATAACTTATGTCACCAACTACACCAAGTAGGCTACGATGTCAGGTGTTGGACGCAATGCGATGCAAGTGTGCTGAGGCAGCCAAGATCAGACATTTACACTTCAAATGGTATGCTTTGCTTGAAACGTGATAAGAACATAATTGACACATAGAATTAGCAAGCAGACAGAGAAATTTTAATGACAGAAATAGGTTAAGAATTAAGCACAGAATCGATGGTTAATCATTGTGTGTGCGCAGTTTGGCACAGCGAGCGAGGAGAGGGGGGGAGGAGAGGAGGGGCACACCGCTGCTGACTGAGAATTGAATACTGTGAATACATGAGGTTTAACGTGCAACGTTATAACTAGAGTTGCACCGATCGACCGGCACGTGACCGGAAATGGCCGATTTTCAGCTGATCAGCCTCAACCGGTTATCCGATTCTGTGTGCCGGTTGGCTCCCCCCCTTTTTCACATGACGTGCGCGCACCCCAAAGCACTGAGACAGGCAGCCATCACACCACACACACGCCCGCATATCCATTCCACATCACCGCTGCTGCCTGTCAGTCATGTTGTAACGTGGATACAGGAGAGACTATTTGTTTCGTATTGCAAATAGAACGACGAACATAATAAAACGCATCAGACTCAGTGTGCAAGGTTTTATGTGCGTGACGATCTTCTTTCGGATGGCAGAAAAAAGAAAAAAAAACGCATACGAAATTTCGGACTGTGTGTGTGTAAACTCTGCGTGATATTCAGACTGAATGGTCAACTCAAACTCATTTCCTCATCTACTCAAGAACAGCCAAATCCACAACTGTGGAGTGGGCGTGGCTTCGAAGGTCTGGAGCCAGTTTTTTTTTTTTACCTTGAGGTCAGACCTCTGGCGGACCACCTCTTTGAGGACCCCCATGAGGATGTCTGTAGCCACTGTGCGTTCGTGGGCCTCGTCCAGGATGATGACACCGTAGCGCTCCAGCAGGGGGTCGTTCATGGCCTCACGCAGCAGCATTCCATCTGTCATGTACCTGTGTGACAGAGGAGAGGCAGCCAGCTGGTTACTGAGACAGCTGTGTACCTGTGTGACAGAGGAGAGGCAGCCAGCTGGTTACTGAGACAGCTGTGTACCTGTGTGACAGAGGAGAGGCAGCCAGCTGGTTACTGAGACAGCTGTGTACCTGTGTGACAGAGGAGAGGCAGCCAGCTGTGCACATAGGCCTCGTCATCGTATCAAGACAAATGTGACAATTGGAATTATTTGATGAAAAGTTTTTTTTTTTTTTTCCCCCCCCCCGATTTTTTCTCCCATTTTATCCCCCATTAGTGCTCATTTGATTTCTCAATCCTGGTTGCTACTCCATCCTCTGCCGATCTGGGGAGAGCCGAGACTGGCTCCATGCTTCCTCCGAGACATGGGCAGTCAGCCAGCCGCTTCTTTTCACCTGACAGAGGAAGCTTCACCGGTAGGACATAGCACGTGGGAGGTTCACGCTATTCCAACCAGTTCCCCTCCCTCTGAACAGGCGCCCTTAACGATCAGAGGAGGAACCACATTAGCAACCAGGATATTGCATGTTTTTGTGAAGGGGGTTCCTATATGAAGGAAACCCCCGGGAGGCACGGGGAGAACATGCAAACTCCACACAGAAAGGCCATTTTGCCGACCCCACCCGGGCGGTGGGCACTCGAGGACATGCGGACGGGCACGCATTCCTTCAGCGTTCACCTCGTCCCCAGGTGGGAATCGAACCCACGACCTTCGAGCTGTGAGGCGATAGTGCTTACCACTGCACCACCGTACCTCCCTTGATGAAAAGATTAAGGAGGAAATGTGCTAATTCTTCCCGTCAGTGCTGTGGGCTGCACTCCTCTACACCTGTGTGCTATCAAACATCATTGTGGTTTACGGGATCATTTTCTATAAATCATCTGTATTATTTATGGAGCAGTATCTAATTAATAAACACAAGTGACTATTTCCCAAAGTAAGGAAAATGTAACCTTCACAATCCTCTACTCAAGAGAAAGAGAAAGAACTACAGTCAGTGTCTACTCATGATTCATATATTATCTACTAGGGATGTCCCCATGCAGCCCCCGCCCCGGTATCGATTCTGGCTATTAAATGTTGAGTATCTGCCAATACAGACAGAGTACCGATCCATTCTTTTTCTCATTAATAAAAGCTCGGACCACTCCGGTGTGCAGTGAACGTGGTCACTGCCTGACACGTGGGCGGACTTGTGATCATCAAATGTCCGGAGTGAAGCCAACTGTGGTCCCATCTTTCAAGCAATCCGGACAACAGTGTGAGACGCTCCAAATGCTCCATTAAACAGCCAAAGCCACAATTCCCATATCCAAGAAGAGTGGCTGGTCATCCAGTGCATGATGATGATTATCCTGTTTGTTTGAGGTCTGAATGTATATATTTTTTCCAGTACACTGTACTTGGGCACAGACTTTTACTGAGCTACCATCTGTGAGAACTCATTGTACACAAAACACTCTCTGGTTCAAAGTAGGTCCCAGACTGCAGACATAACTGCTACCCAGCTGCTTTATTCTTTTTTTTTGCATTTTTCCTTTATTTGATAGGACAGTAGACAGACAAGGGTGACAAAGAGAGGGGATGACATGCAGCAAAGGACCATGGGTCGGATTCGAACCCGGGTCGGCCACGTGAAGGACTACCAGGTGAGCCACTGGGACGCACCTAGCCAGCTGCTTTCAAACAGTGTGTCGCATTCTCCTAAGTGATGGATGATGCTTGGTTACAAAACATTTTCTATGTCAATTTGCATTCATTGATAGTACAACTGGATTGGAAGTTGATCGAACAACCTCAAAATTCACCCAGATCGGCTCCAATTCCAATACTTGATATCAGATCGGCGCGACCCTATTATCGACCAAAAGGTAGGACTGTCTCTCACACTAATAGGTGCAACTGAAAGTTGCATTCAGCTATGTTTTTGTGTTAAAATAAGTAATATATATTCTGACAGCAATCACTGAAATAGAGTGTTTGGTCAATAAATTGGAACTCCCAACCCCCCGCTGTACTCTGTCTCCTGTAGCCCTGCAGGCAGGGCGGACATACCTCCGCAACTGTAACGTTGTGGGATAGTGGGAGGTCGACGCCAATTTTTATCCAATCAGAGAAAAGTTGACATTTTCTGGAAAACGGAAGGTCAGATCGCAATGCCTTTAAAGGACTATATACAGTATATTCTTTCACCCCGAATCCAACGCCGCCACTCGAGTCTCTACGAGTTATGGTTGCTGAGATACATACATGTGTTTTAGAATCATTTTAGTTAGCTAGCTGTAGCCTGTAAAAACCACTCGTGTGTCACATGACTGCGTCAAATCTGTACTTCTTGTACTTACTTGAGTATGGTCTTGGCGGAGCTGCAGTCCTCAAACCTGATGGAGTAGCCCACCTCTTGGCCCAGCAGGACGTCCATCTCATCGGCCACCCTTTGGGCGACGCTCATGGCCGCCACCCTCCTGGGCTGGGTGCAGGCCACTGCTCTCTTGGGCCCCGGTATCGCCCGCACCATGTCCACACACCACTGGGGGATCTGAGGAGGAGCAGACAATGGTCACCCAGCGCTTTGATTGACCCAAAGGAACTGCATGCAAAAACCAAAGGCCTTCTGTAATTGATAGGCTGAGATGTTTCTACAGAGATCTGTAGCTCAAAGCAATATGTCAGATGCTGTTCCTTTTGTCAGAAGTAGCTTGAAGGCCTTCTTAAAAAAGGTATGTGCGCATGAAAAAAAATCTAATTGTCATTTTTGATAGCATATAAAAAAAGACAGAAGGCTCATTTGTGTCAAGCTATTAATCGTGCAGTTAGGGGTGTTTCCAGAAACGGAAGGTCATCTGAACAGGAAAAAAGGGGCATAAAATTATATTTCACTTGGATGGAACATTTATCACATTTCAGCAGGCACCGCCACAACCCACGAGGAATTGTCACGTAACATCAGGCCACAATCTATTTTCACAATTTTTCTGAAACGTATTCAGTGCGTTTACATGCACACTAGAAATCGCTGATCTCCTCGCCGACGGTCTCATGTGCAGTTGTAGGTCAGATGTGAGACATCAGTAGACTTTTAGACAGTTTCATAAGCAGTAAAAAGTTCCCTGTGGCTGCTTTAAACCGTGCGCGCACTACAGCCCGATCAGAAGGCTCTCGAATGGACGCGGCCCAGAGACTTTCGCTATCTCGGATGCCTTAATACTCACTCTGCCAGAACCGAGATAGCCGACAGTTTTCCCTATTTATGCGACATGGAGATGTTAACGCATGTCAGGTGCAGACACCGTGACGCACAGGCGGCGGGGTGTGCACACATCCATCTCCCCGGGCAACGAAACGCTGTGTTCGGTGGGCAAATGCCCTCTGAAATATGTCCTGGAACAACTGTGTGATGTCCAGACGATTTGTGTCTCGTACGTACCTGCTCACACAAAACACCAGACGCTGTATTTGAAGCGGTAGCGCTGCGACATGTCCCATGATATGGTTTTGTTTGTCATTTTTGAATCGGTTCAATTGTGCAATTTTAACCTTTATTTACAGAAACGCTGCATGCAGGAAAGCACATAGAAGATGTTTGGAGAAGGAAGCACTGAAAACAGGCCCATTCACCATCATTTTTGACAAGGTGGTGACAAGAGAGGCGTGTTTATAGTCATTTGCATAGCTAATGCATAGGAGGAGACCAGGCGGAGTGAGAGGCTCGTGCACGTTGCCTTCAATTTCACCTTGATTGGGATGTGGTGTGCAGGACATGGCGCGCGCACGGTTTGATAAATCTGCATTTTTTTTTGTGCAGAGGTACTTTTCAGGTTTTGGGAGTATGCCATCTTTTAGTATGAAAGCCGCGCAGTCTTTGATACATGAGCCTGCTAAGATTAAAGATTGATAAGATTAAAGATTGATCAAATTTGTCTAATCCCACTTTATTAAGCCTGGGGTTCAGATGACTGACCATTAATAGTTGATACAGATCTGGGTGGCCCACCTGGTAGAGCGCGTAACCACAAAGGATTAGTCCTTTGCGCGGCCGACCCGGGTTCGAATCCGACCCCGTGGTCTTTTGCCACATGTCATCCCCTCTCTCTCCCCACCTCTCCTGTCTGCCTACTGTCCTATCAATAAAGGCAAAATGGCATTGCCACATGTCATCCCCTCTCTCTCCCCACCTCTCCTGTCTGCCTACTGTCCTATCAATAAAGGCAAAATGGCATAACAAAAAATCTTAATAGCTGATATAAATCTTACCAAGACGGCACGTGTTGTGAATCAACCCCACAGAGGATCGCCATCTGATTAGAATGCACTTTCTATTGACTATGTCCTGCTTTCATGTGTCAATATCGTGTAAATGTCATCAGTCATACTGTATTTGAATTTCAGTCCAATTTGACTCCGTCAGTTCACAGTCAAATGTAAAAAGAATTAAGCGACATCTGACTGCCCTCTTGCTTTGTGTGCATGACTGCATCATGTATGTGCTCATATTGGCTAAAAGCTCTGCCTTCCTCTACCTGCGTGGTCTTCCCAGAGCCTGTCTCTCCCACCAGCACGAAGCTCTGGTTGCGCGCCAGGATGTCGCTGAAGCTCTCCCTGTACTCCCAGACGGGCAGCTGCAGCCGCTTCTTGAGGATCTGGTGGAAGCGTGGCGTGTGGGGCAGGTTGGTGAAGGGGTTGATCTGCTGGTGCATGGCGGCTTGCTTCAGGAAGCCTGCGGTGGGCGTGAGGGAGACCGCGGGGGGCTTCACGTCCCTCTCTCTGTCCTTGTCGCGGTCTCTGTCACGGTCCCTGTCACGGTCCCTTGACCGCTCATCGCGGTCCCTGTCGCGGTCACGCCTGCAGGATGGGTGAAAGGTGAAGATTAGACAGGGTCTTTCTTGTTACACAAACCAACCATTTTTAACTTCAGATAACACACGCAGACATTTTTGGAACTGACCACATCAAAACAAGCTGACCTAGAAACGGTCAAAGTGAAACCAGAACTGGAGTTAACAATACTATACTATAAAAAGGCACAACTTCAGAGCACAAATGTTGAGCCATCGTGACAAGTTATTTTCTTCAAAGCACGTGAAAAGGTTACTGCACATTCTCATTCAAAGTGGCGAAAGACATAGCCTAATCAAGTGTAGCATGCAAAGGTCATGAAGAAACTAATATGCCACAATGCAAATCTTTCCTATTGTAACAAGCTATATGCCACGGCGGCCATAAAGTGAACTGTTCAAATCCCCACAACAGCTGAGAAAACCTGGGCTGGACAACTGAGCAGACCGTTGACTTTAAGGTAGGCTACCCCTGAGCAAGGCACACTGAACCTACAAGTGTTGTAGTCAAGCTGCTCAGTGGCCAAATGTAGAAGAGTTGTTGTTTTGACAAGGCGCCGCTGAAAAAACATGCATGGTCAGCAAACCATATAAATAAAGGCTAAAAAAGTAAATATTACCTGGCACGTTGAAATGTAGCACTCATCCTATGATCATTTTGCATTAGTTAACATGTACTACTGTCTTCTATGGCCAGTGACTAGAGAAGATTCTGTCCCAAACGTGTGACAACAACCACAGCCACAGAAATTAACTGCTGATTAACTTGGCATTAAGGGTGACTGTGGTAATTAGAACCTCAGGCTACATTTCCAAGTTTGGAAGGGATTGACACACCCAACAGCTTATCTGGCTGTTAAAAGTCTCCATCTACTCGCCTGTTGGGGGAACTTGCAGTTTTGCGCATCAGTGTTAGAGATACCAGAGACATGGGCTCTGTGCTTTTTACATTAAAATGTCTGAATTCATATCTAGCATGTAATAGATTGTACATAACCAGGGTCCAAAATGGTCAAATGGCTAGTGAATGTTCAAATTTTCCCAGCCACTCAATAGATTAGCATTGTCTTTGTTTGTTTTGTTGTTGTGTTTTGCATGTGAGTGAAGCAAATCTACCAGCCACTTGGATATTTTACCAGCATCATCAGGCTTTTTCCTGCATAGAGAAACCTCCGTTTCCTGCCACCTCCAGCTCTCAACAAAACTCTTGACAGGTTATTATCTAACAAGCGTTGCACAAGCAGCCTTCTGCATACCTTTGCATAGTCATATCAGTGCACAATCCACATAGAAAAACGTCTCGTCTTATATATAAATCACTATATTGGCCATTTTCTATGATCGACTAACGTTAGGCAACCATACAGCCCCATGACTGGTTTTGGGCCATTAAACGCACGAGTATCCTTGACTTGAATGGCGAGATTTGATGTAACAGCAAAAGCTAAGTGGCACTGATACGCCCACAGTGTTTACCTAACGGGACTTGACAGTTTGAAGTTTGACAGCTGAGCGGCCCAAGCCAGTGGCAGTCCAGGCCAGCGTGACGGGCCGTCATCCCATGGCCGACATCAACACAGACAGTGCAGTGGCTTGGCTTTTGTTTACCAACAACGGGATTTGGTAGTAGCCTTAGCTCATTGTGGCTTGTTATTTTGACTTGGTGTGGTATAGCGTTAGTATAATTGTTACCTCTGATCCAAGGCTCTGCGCTAAGCCGCGGCTAACATGTTAGCCACGTGCAGGCCAGCCAGATTTGATTCAACGTTAACGGACTAAGGTTAGCCAAGTTACTAACGCTAAATATTTGCTAGAAGGTTATGGTGTAAGTTTAACTGCTAACAACGGTCCTGAGTCGCAATGAATTGAGGAACCCAGTGTGTGACAAGACTTGACACTGGAGACTGGTTAGCTCAGAGTTAGCATGAGCAGCTAGCAGCGGGACAACAACAAACAGCTCACAGCACAGGGCGCACTGCAGTGTTGGGGAAACAACACTGGACACCAGCTGGACGCTTCTTCAGCTACATACCCATCAGAGGACGATCTCTTTTTACTCGACGAACGATCGTCACCCAAATCTAAACGATGTCGTTTAGACATCTTGCCACCGGAATGCGTCCAATACAGTGAAAATTAATAGGCCAGTTTATGCCATGCAGCTTCTCCTCAAAACCGCTAAGCACCGGCGGCAAAATGGCGACCGGAAGCTCTTCTTACCTCATCGTTATCCTTGACAAAATGACTCGAAAGCCGCGATTTTACTCTGAGACCCGACGAGCACTTTGCATGAAGACCGTCCCAACCGCGCCGCGCTCACCACATCGTGTTGTCAGTGGCAGCGCACCGCACCGCGTGTGCAGTAGCTGCGGTGCCGGTGGGTGGGATGCGGGTGAAGATGCAGGAGGTCCGCTGCCTCTCTTGGTCGGGTCGACTCGGGATGATGTGCCCGCCAAAACAACACGCAGCCAGGCGCTGCTGTTCTGTTGCCTCGCCCCCTTTCCAGGCTAGTCCCACTTCACACTGCAGCGGCCAGCCTGGCAGCTCAGTGCGCTGTCACCAGGGCCGTAGCCAGGGTTCCGAAATAGGGGAGGTCCAGCAAGGGGAGGCGGATTCGGCGGCGCCCGTTAGGGCGCCGCCGAAAAAAAATTGAGTTTTTTTTTTTTCCTTTTTAAGCCATATTTAGAGTAATATATCATTTTAAATCAACATTAGGATTATACTGTTGTGATGTCATTATTCAGTATATTCTCTTTCATGTCACCACCTGCTCAGCTCTCCTGTCAACATAATTGTAACTAACAAACACAAACTGTTTTAGCCAAATTCATATCAAAATGACACCTACAAACACAGGTACACAACCCAAGCCGTACACAACACACAAAGTCATCATCGATAATAAAAAAAACATACAGAGGGACATTTATTTATTCCTGATAGGAACGATTGAAAAATAAAATAAAATATATTATGTTGTTTTTACCTTTACACCACCTCTTTTTGTTACTTATTGGGTCATGAAACTGAAACCATGCATATAGCCACCTGCATACCTGACTTCGGGAGCTTGGCAATTGGCATCATGCATGATTAGCCAGTAGCATCCCAACGTGTCACACAGGTAACATTACTTAAGAGACAGACTAGACACTTACTTTCTTGGTTGTTGCTAAAAAATCTGTCAGTGTCACTCACTGTCTGTCGTTCACTCGCTCACTGTCTCGCAGCTCGCTCACCTTCAATTATCTCGCCAGGCAGACAGACAGTCATCACTCACCACCAGGGGCGGACTGGGATCATAATTCAGGCCGGGCATTAGATACCAAGCAGGCCAGGCCGATACGGGCCGACGTGCGTGAAAAAATTTGGGGCGTTTGAAGCTCAATTTGGGCCGTTTGAAGCCCAATTTGGGCCGTTTGAAGCCAGATTTGAGCCGTTTGAAGCCCTATTTGGGTCGTTTAATGCCAGATTTGGGCCGTTTGAAGCCTGATTTGGGCCGTTTGAAGCCCAATTTGGGCCAAGTCCAATTTTACAATGAGATGCACCCACTTTAAACCTGAATAAAGTAATAAAACCACTAGTAAACCAGTAGGCGGCGCCTGGCCTGCTGTTCAGTGAGTGGCCTGGCCTGGCCTGCAAAAAAAAAAAAAAAAAAATTTTTTTTTTTTTTTTTTTTTTTTTTTGGCAGGCTGAAATATTAGGGGAGGTCCGGACCTCCCCGTCCTCATAGCTAGCTACGGCCCTGGCTGTCACATCATGCATGTGTCATACTCACTGACACATATAAGACACAGTTTAGGTGATTCTCAACCGTTTTCAAATTTCATGTCAAGGACCCCTGATTTATAGTCCACATTGACCCATGGATCACTCTGAGATTATCTCTTAAAACTCAAATCTGATTATATGATTATTGTTATGATTTTGTCCAGAATTCCATGACTCATTTGTGTAGGCTAGAGAAAAACAGTGTAAATAGGATCAAGTCATTCTTCTACATTATCTTGTAGAATGTAAATCAAATCATGTTGATTTGCTCACAAAGTCCTATTGATTGGACTGTCCTGGGTAGTAAAGTCTATGTGAATTCTGCTGGCGAGTGGCTTCGACCTTTAGATAAACACAAGTATCAGAAAATGAGAAAATGATATTAATCGATTGCAGAAGCCTAAATGAAGGAGAATCATTTCACAGAAGCTTTACAGAGAAAGTGCATCTTACCTGTGAAATGCAATGTCCCATCTGGAACCATAACACAAATGTAGTGTTTTCCTACATGCACAAGAGCAACAAAGACATTTGATGCACTTCACTATAACTTGAATGCATATTTAAAATTATAGTACTTGAAGTTATTGATCACAACAGTCATTTAGATCGTGGGGCTCTGACGGACAAACACCTGAGCAATGTGGAAGGTAGTGGTACCAACACACAGACCGGAGAGAGCAGATGGGCATGCAAAATGTACTTCTCTTTTGAAGGGCTTAAAACCCGTCTTTCAACCTCTACAATTATAAAGTGATGAATAATCTATCTGTCACCGAAGACAATCATTGCCATTGACACAGGTAATTACACAGCCTGGACATTGCTAACAAGCTGCGTAATGGTAAATGGCTCATTGCTTATAACTGGGGGATTGATGGTGATGGTTAAGGAGAAGTCAACGTTACAACAAAGCCATATTAATGCTATAATATTCAAGGCTAATTTAAAATACTAGCTCCCCCCCCCTTCCTGTCTGTCTCTCTTTCACAGGCTATTAAATAACAATCCAATTGTGTGTGAAATAGCTCTGCCAAACAGAGCTGCAGCACTGACTGGAAGAGAACGGACAATACTGGGGAGGCATCAGTTAGATCAGTGATTCTCAACCTTTTTCACATCAAGGACCCCTAATGTAGGCCACATTAGGGTAATGGACCCAAATCTGAGAATATTTTATTGTTGGATATGATTTTGCCCAGATCCCATGGGTATCTGTATTGTAGGTAGAGAAGTAACAGTGAAACTATGACCAAACAGTCATTCTACTATATTCTCTTAGATTGTGTTAAATTTGCTAGGGCCCCCCTTGAACCACCTCAAGGACCGCATGTTGAGAGCCACTTCAGTTCGATTATTGCACATATGAGCTGAAGTGAACCTCCGATTTCCAGATTTACACAACTGGACCCTAAGCAAGTTAAAAGGCTACAATATGACAATGACATAATAGAACACAACTGTGACCAGAAGGGGTGTTTTGTTGTTGTGTGTTTTTGCATTACTGACTGTCGGTAGCCACTCCATATACACTCACCGGGCACTTTATTAGGGGCATGGTGTTCCTAATAAAGTGCTCAGTTATACAAGCTAGCAAAGTCCGCCTCCAGGTTGGACGTGTTGTGCATTCCGAGATGCTTTTCTGCTCATGCACCCCAGTTTGAAATAGGCGAGTTAATGTAGCCTTTCTGTCAGCTAGCTCCCACCAGGCTGGCCATTCTCCTCTGACCTGGATGTTCTTTCCCCTCACACCACGAGCGGAACACCCATCCTTGTTTGACACCTGTTAGTTGGAGCACACAATCGGACCCCAGGAAGAATAGCCGTAGCATCCTGCTGCGGCTAATGGGGATCCTAATAAACTAAACTGAACAATCACTGGCCATTTAGTCGGGCCTCGCTCACAGAGTTGGCATGCAGCCTCAGCCTCTCCTCTCTCTCCCCAGAGGGGGTCTATAGTACACTTGCCTGGCTGATTCCAACTCTGCTCAGGTGTGCACCTCCGCTCAGGTGTCTTCCATCAGTAGCTAATGAATGGAGCTCTCCATGGTGCTGAACCCGTGTCCACTCATTTTGGTCACTAATTTGCCCTTTTTGCCCATTTAGTCGGCCCTATTACCTTTTATTATTATTATTATTAATCCAAGGAGATCAGCAGTTTCAGAAATGACTCAAACCAGCCCGTCTGGCAAACAACCATGTCACGGTCAATCATGTAACAGTCAAAGTCACTGAGAAAACATCTTTCCCCATTCTGATGTTTGATGTGAACATGAACTGACCTGCTGACCTGCATGAGCTTATGCATTGCACTGCTGCCACATGATTGGTTGACTGGATAATTGCATGAGTAGCAGGTGTGCCTAATAATGTGCTTGTTGAGTATATATACAGGAATGCAGCCACGTACTCTCCATTTCACTCTTCCCAATGAGCAGACATTACATGGTGCACAGGTAAGTTGACATGATAGACTGTGGTCATGTTGAGGAAACATCAAAATGCAGGGGAGAAACCTTTTCACATTGTCAATATCATTCATTTCATGCAATAGTGGAAATCACATGGGCAAGTGCTTGATGAGCAAAAGTAACCTAACCTTGCTTGCAAGATGGATAACCTCGCGAGATCCGTCAGGTTAAAAGTAACCCATGATATGGCATAAAAAGACTATGCAGTGTCCGTTTTGTATTTTCGTGTGCTTGTGCAACCATTCTGTAGCATTGTTGTATGGAATCCACGTCGACCATGTGTGGAGCTTTGTGCTTCCTTTCAATGTGTGGGCTTTCATTTCAATGTGTAGGCTGACAAAATGTGCTAATATTACCAAGTACATAGTTTTAACCATAGGGTCTGACTCTATTGGCTACCAAAGGTGAAGCATTTTGGACAAAAGGGATTCAAATGTGCTTAGAGTGGAGACTGATGTACTTGACCAAACCTTTTGATGCGTTCTCAACCACAAATTCGCAGCTGAATGAATTTCATTGCATAAATCATCCGTTCTGATAATTAGACACCCCGTTTGGGAAACTAGGTTTCCCAAACTCACCATGCCATACATGATAGTTTACATGAGCATAGGCTACAAATGTCCTTTCTCTTTGGTCATTGATGATAAACTAATTTGTTTTATCCTCATTCATACCCTGTCTTTTTTTATTTCTTACAGGACTAACTGGGCTCAACATGTTTATCCTCAGCTATCTGTTTGCTCTGGCTGTGCTTCACTTAAAGGGAGCCTCTGCAGCACACGGTGGACTGGCACCATTAGATGCCCCTTTTGAGCTGCATGAGTACAATGACTGCATGTACGCTACCTGCCAGATGAAGCCCAGCACCACGTTGCCTCTGCGTGAACCACAGATCTACGGACAGGTTCTCTTCAAACAGGTCTACCCGGCTGGCCCACTGCAAATCAGAGTCAACCTCAGGGGCTTCCCCGCCAGGCAAAGTGACCGCGGTATACACATCCACCAGTTTGGGGACTTGAGTAAAGGGTGCAGTGCCGCTGGTCCCCACTTGAACCCCTTACGGCAACAGCATGGCCACCACCCAGGAGACCTGGGCAACTTCGCTTGCCGCTACCGTAAGGTCCACGCGTCGGGCTCAGCCAACGCCACGTTGTTTGGGCCTCAGTCGGTGCTGGGGCGTTCGGTCGTCGTCCATGAGAAGGAGGATGATCTGGGCAAAGGGGGGAATGACGAGAGCCTCAGGACTGGGAACGCGGGCCAGAGACTTGCCTGCTGCGTCATCGGACTGACCAGCTCCAGCTTGTGGGAAGATTCTGCAAATTAAGGGTTCTAGTCAAGAAGAGCACTGCTCGCCCAACTTCAGTGTGGCTTGTTTGATTATCTACAAATCAGATGGCTAACAATTCACTGAGTAGAGAGAAGTGCAGTCGTCATTTTGAGAGAAAATGTTAAGCTGCAATGAGCTGATGCTGTGAGACTCTTGAACTTTGATGAAATACCAAAGTGGCTTAACTTTCCTGAATAAATGTATTCATTAAAATCTACTCTTGTGCTGATCTTTGTCTGGAAATGGTTGTATTACTGTACATACTGAGGGAGATTCCGGTTTTGATAATGTAAGGAAACTTATCCTTTCAAACAAAGTAAAATGTAACCCAGGACAAATGTAAAACGGAACCCTTTGTACTATGATGAATTGCAGTAGTTTGTAATATCTGTGTCGGCAGCCCGGCGGGTTAATGACGAAGTTTGCTGCATTTTGAGTTGGTAAAAGGTCAGTCCTTATGGAACCTTATCCATGGTTTCCATATGACTCAATTGGTTTAAACTTTTACATATTCACTTTTCAGTGGGGTAATACATTGTGGTGGTTTTTTGGCGGCCACAGTTCTCACCCAAGGCGCCTGAAATTTGGCATGAGGTCAAGTTTTGTATCAAAGCATTTAGAACATCTTTAAAATGGAATCTAAATATGAAATCTCTGGCAAAATACTGTGAAATCTGAACCGGGATAATTAACGACCACCTCATCAGTCCAACCCTGACTCCCCTGCTGCTGCTGGTTGAGGACGGCATCAGCTGCCGCTGCCCCATCACTGATATCAGCAGGTCCTGTTGGCTCTTATCAGGCCGGCCCACCATCTCCCATCTTAATAGAGATCTGACTGTGTACGCCGTGGCTGCGCAGTGACCCCCGGCGCAGCCTTTCTGCTTATCGGCCCCCATAGCTCTTGCTCCCCCATAGCCAGTGTTGGGGGTAACTCATTACAAAACTAACGTAATATGTAATATATTACTTTTAGCAGTAACTCAGTAATACAACTTATTACTTATAGGATTTCAGTAATACACCAGTTACTTTGTCAAGTAACTCAAGTTACAAATTGAGCTTTTTATTTATTTATCAAAGCACATATTTAAATTGTTTCCTAATCAAACTGTGTGTTTATGCAAATAACCACTATAGATGACGATAACAAAGGAAAAGGATAACATTTAGAATTTTGGATTGTTTACACTGTTGGAATTATTTTTCGGGATGGTTCCGGGGCGGCGAGGTCATTCTGCTACTGTTATTACAGTGAAAGTAATGCAAAAGTAGTGTAATAAGTAACAAGTTACTCTACACAGACAGTAATATTGTAAAGTAACTTATTACTTTCAAATGAAAGTAACTAGTAATATGTAGTATATTACATTTTGAAAGTAACTTGCCCAACACTGCCCATAGCCCTGCGACTTTGCCGGCCTTGCTTCCCAGCAGGGCCTTGGGAGCCGTGTTGTCAGTTTCAGTTTTGCCTCGGGGGGAAATTTGGAAGCTCCAGGTACTGTAGGTAACACGGTGACAAACAACCATAGGCAGCAGTGCAGGCAGTGTACTGTAATAACCAGTGTTGGGCAAGTTACTTTCAAAATATAATACTACATATTACTAGTTACTTTCATTTGAAAGTAATAAGTTACTTTACAATATTACTGTCTGTGTAGATTAACTCGTTACTTATTACACTACTTTTGCATTACTTTGACCAAAACAACAGTAGCAGCAGAATGACATCGCCGCCCCGGAACCATCCCGAAAAATAATTTCAACCACCTTGAAGTCCGTGTAAACAATCCAAAATTCTAAATGTTATTCTTTTCCTTTGTTATTGTCATCTATAGTTGTAGTTATTTGCATAAAAACACACAGTTTGATTAGAAAATGATTGTATCTTTTTTAAATATGTGCTTTGATTTAAAAAAAAAACTCAATTTGTAACTTGTAACTGGTATAATATTACTGAAATCCTATAAGTAATAAGTTATATTACTGAGTTACTGCTAAAAGTAATATATTACATGTATGTTACTTTTGTAATGAGTTACCCCCAACACTGGTAATAACATCCAGCGGGTTGACAGTCACAATGTACTTATTCTATGTAGTTTGTGCCTATGCTCATAACCTGCCAGCTGGATTTTGCTTTGAGCTTTCATTCAGTGCAGTAGAGCTTTAGGCTAAAGCTAACACAATTTACCTGTCTGCAACTGCATGTAAATGTCTGTAGGCCTATATTTGACTCATGAAGTGATGGGAAAATGCACAGAGTAATTGCAGAGACACTGAACCCATATGCCTGTGTGCACACCAAACAAATGATGCAATTGCACATTGAGCATCTTATGATACATTATAATTATTATTACCTCCACGAGGAACAAGCAGAGAACAAGATATGACTGACACGTGTCCCCCCCTCCCGCCTCTTCCTCCATTAGCTGAGATAATAACAGCCATGTCAGCAACGGAGTGGAAAGTTACACTCTTCGAAATCACGGCACCGGGGAGCAGACCTGCAGGGCTCCGTGAACTCGAGTGTCTCAGACGCACCGAGGGATAAAAACTCTGGTGAGCGTAACAAGCGAGGTGAGCGAATGAAGTGCGGGTCACAAGGGCATTGACCATCACTGGCAGGGCCGTCTGGTTGCTATAGTAATTAACCCTGCCGAGTGGTTGGCCTGGAAACGGCTGGCTTCAAGTGCCCCTGTCCACCCCCATCCCTCAACTCTTTGGAGGACCCAGAGATGATGGCGTGTCAAACCTGTCCCAGTCCCAGCAGAGCAGCCCCCGCCCCCGGCTCTCTGATCACACTTATTAGAGCTGGCGAGCGTTGTTGTGAACCGCCCGGGCCGCTCCACTACCCGGGCTCCAGGGCAGGATGAGTGGGGGGGGCTGGGGATCAAAACAAAGCACGCTGATTCTCAGATTAGATGAGTGGATAGACAACCCATTCCAACATCTAAAACATGAAAGGGGAGCAGAGTACATCAGCAGGTACACACAGACACAGCTACAAAAATCACAGGGCGCACTCTCGCACACGCATACAAATGATTTCACCCTTGATCTTCTCTTTCAAACACAAATACAGCGAGGCATGGTAACACACACCTGAGTGGTTGGAGCTGTGTGGGGCCCACCGGAGCACTTCACAATGCACATCATTACTTGCCCTCTGGTGGGGAGGGGGTGTCATTGCCACAGATAACAGGCTAAGATTAGCTTCGGCATGGGCCCGGCCGGGCCCGGCTGCTGTGACCGGAGGCACATGTTTTTATCCGTAGTGGTGATAATTGGCTGCAGCAGCTCTGGACTCTCCTCTTCTGCTCTCTGGGGGTCTGGGAGGCAGTCTGACTCTTTCAGCTGTCGGACAAGACCAAACACTGGCCGATGAAGGTAACGGTCAGACTGCGAGGAATTACGTGGAAGTCTGGAACTCAACTCTTCCTTTCTCTTTTATACCCTACTCCCTGCTCTACTTGCACCTAATGTTTTGCCTCTGTCCTCCAAAGGCCTAAAATGGGACTCAATCTAAAATCTTGAGGCATCTGGGTACCACTACCAATTCCAGGTGTTATGCGGAGTTCGGCACCCCCGCAGAGACTTGCATCCCCTCCATAAAGCTAGGAAAGACCCCCCCCCCAGGCCTCGAGGTCACCTGTAGCCGGATTTTAAGCACAAAAGTCGACCTCCATGAGCCAGAAGAGAGCCCCAAGCATGGAAGTCACATCTACCCAGACAATTAGGCTATATCATTTGTAAACAGTTAAGTTTCCGTATAAATCATTACAATATGCTCCTGTGAGGTGGGGATGCATTTGGCAGCGGGGGTGCAAAACTCGGCATGGAATATTCCAGCTTGGTCAGACGTTCCTACAGACGCAATCCGCCCTTTTCACCTCAGCCATTTTGTGTCTAAAAGGCAGGAAGTAACAGGTGCAAGCAAAATATTAAAGAGGGCCCCGGCACTGGAACACCCAAATGGATTGGAAGTTGGAAACCCTCATTAAGCAAGCCTTGCATCTGTTACTCCCTGCCTCTTAGACACAAAATGGCTGCTGGTGAAAAAGGCCCATTGGCCGGTATGTATGCGTCCTGGTCGCTGCACTAGTGCCTCCTCTGGTCATTCGGGGCACCTGCTTGTGGAGGGGGGGGGGGGGTTTGGGGGAATAGTGTGATCCTCCCACGCGCTACGTCCTGCCGGTGAAACTCTCGCTGTCAGGTGAAAAGGCGACTGCACATGTGTCGGAGGAATGTAGCCTATGGCTCTCCCAAGATCGCCTGAAGGGGTGGAGGAAGAATTGAGACAGCAGGGGGAATTGGCCAAATACAATTGGGGAGAAAATGGGAGAAAAATAAATAAAACAAAAAATAAAAAAAATTCAAAAATGTGACCCCCCCCTTCCCCCCCACGCACATAGGCCTACGTTATTTTTAGTTTTTGCTCCAACTGAAATGTTTTATGGTCACTCACGATTCAGTAGGTTACAGGTTGGCTTAGTTCCAGCCTTAAAACTCGTTATATAAGTCTGTCTATGGAGAAAATGAATGGGAAACTCACTTCCGGGGCTGGAAACGTCACTGTTGAGCTCTATGCCATTCCCTTCCTCCACGCCCAGGCCTTCCTAAGTATCAGCCTGCTGTTGTGGCAGCCATATCCCTTCAGGGACACCTTGTGTGTACCCTCTGTCAGACACATCTCACTGGCATATTCTTACTTTTCTAACAGAGATGCAAAGCGTACTAATTTGTTGAAGGCATTCCCACTCATGAAAAGGCTAAAAAACGGGCCAACTTTATGAGGAGCCCAAAGGCACACTGGCATCGTCTTGCAATTGCATTAGCTCAGATTCCATCTGCTTTATAAACTTAACAAATTCCTTAGGAAAAAAAAAGAAATGAAAAGAAGAAGAAGAAGCCCGCTTCAGTGTGCCAAATCAGCTGCCTGGCATCGGGCCGATGCCGGGTACAAACCGTGGCTTCCCAGATTTTCTTCCAGCCTCTCCTTGCCTCTATTTTGTGTCAAAGATTAAAAATAGCAAGGGGCCTTCTGCAGAATAAGCAGTTCATGGATTCTGGCTTTGACGCTGTGTTTGCCTGGCGAGGCCAGCTGTCACCTGCATGCGAGGGAGAGGAGGCCCCGCCACTGATTCTCAATACACAGTGGGCTGCGGACTTTGGCTGCAAGACAAAACTGTTTGTCTGTGCATCTATTTTACACAGCTAGAAAACTTTTGGTGTCTGTCTGGTAACTTTGCTTAATAAGTTATGCATTTATGCTGGGATGCTTAGTGTGCGTGCCAGCTTGTATATAGAGAAAGTTTCTTTGGAGATCGACAAAAGACACTCAACAGTACACAAACAAACTTAAAAACAGGCTCCTGTTGAGAAAAAAAAAATCTAAAATGTTGACTAGGGCTGGACGATAATTGTCTTTCAGTGTAATCGTTTTGTGATATGAAGATATTGTAATATTGCGAGACACATTTTTGCTGTCTAAATTGATGACAAGCACATTTGACTTAAAAACTGTGATAAAATGAGGGATGGTAGGGATATTTGAAAATTTCAGTTTCGATTGACGTCACAGTTGACATTACCGTTCGGATCAATGAGCTGAGAGAACATTAACATGATTTTGCATACATGAACCATATTGTGATAAATACTGCGATCAAGAAAAATCCATATTGTCATCATCATGATACTGATTTCAATCATCGCCCAGCCCTAATGTTGGCTAAATCAAATTCAATCAGAATTCACATGTTATACCTATGATTTTGGACAGTTCAGTGTGAATCTGGGATACATGAACAACTCTCCTCCAATGCTGGAGAGAAGCGAGTCGAGTGACTGTAATCTGTAAAGCGATCAAAAGACTGGAGCTGCTGCATTGACAGTTAACGCGACACCAAACTTGTGAACACTGTGACATTAGTCGGGGTAATTTTCTGCGGATATGGGCTCGTTTTCTGGTTCAGAACATTACTATCAAACAAAGATCATTTGTGTGTGAAAGCTCAAACAAATACTCACTAAGTCAGCCTGCACGTCTGAGGTGCAGTCTCAGATTTTGACTTTATCGGAACTCACAGGGGAATAGATCATGTTTGCAAATATCAATTGAACCTTTCAAAGCCATAAGGCTAACATGTATTGTTGCGGGAGGGGCAGCTTTGATGTGAACATAGCCTACAGCAAGAGTAGCTGCAGTCTGCATGTTAAGATTTTCGTCTTATCTAATAATCTGTTCATTTAAAAAAAAAAAATCTGATTGAAATGTGTGTACTTGCTTGCTTAGATCTTCCGTGACATCTGACATGTTTCTGGCCAGAAAGAAAATCTGCATCTGTGCAATTACTGGGAAGAAAAATAACAGCTGACAACACGGTGCGTTTCTGGATCTACATCGTGGGACTCAAACCCTCTAAGATTGCTGGATTTAGTGGTCATACTTCAGTTAGTGGTGGCCACACACATCTTTTTGAACACCTGCTGACAAAAGCATTCTTCTGACTATAACGCAGAAACGAGCAGAAGATACGCATGTGGAAAGAAGACTTGGATATCCCACAGTGCAAAGTGGCAGGGTGTGACAGACTGGTGGGGATGGTCCAAGGATCCAGGTCACATGTCTAACAGCAAAAATAACAGCCGACAACACTGTGGGTTTATGCATTTGCATCATTCAAAGATTTATAAATACTAGGAGTAAATATTTCCACAAATAAGGCACATGAAGTCTCATGGAAACATGAAGAATGAGAAAATAACTGGTCAGTCAGTGACTGTAAGAATCATCCATACAAATAAATAGATTTAAATACAATCTCTGGGTCTAATATCTACTTAGATATTAGAGATGGTAACATTATTCACGGTATCTATCTACACTTATGGGCAACACATTCATAACAAGTTTAGGTAGACCAGTTTGGACCCCATGTGACGCTAATCACAAAATACAGAACTCTGTTTCTTGGCAACCCTTAGGAAGAGGAGGAAAGCAAACAATTGGGATTATCTTATCGCAGCGGAGAGGGAGAACGGAATATGGGGCAGAGGAGTCGAGGCTGCCATATTTGATATTTTCTTTGCTAAATTCCTCCTGTAGGGCATCAGGTTTGCAACTGGATTGATTTCAAGATTGTCTGTTCTTGCGCAGCAACAAACCCGTCTAGATGCAAAGCGCACCTCCGGCTCCGTCAGCGGTGGCTGAAAAAGCCTTTTCTCTCTGTTATATTGACTAAAACAGAACTGCCCAGAGTGAGAGAGCGAGAGAGTGAGAGAGTGAGCGGTGTCTACGTTGTGAGAATGCATCCAGGAAGGATTAATGCAATCGTCAATAAAAAGGACTCCGACAGGGATTTAAATAAGCTTCCAGCATGTCCGACTACGCCAAGTTGTCACTGTGGCAGGTGTCACTCTGTCCCGATCGACAATGAATGTCCCATCTCTCTGTGCTGGACAAGTCTGGGGCCTGGCATGCCAGGACAGAGTCTGAGGGGTCCGAGGGTGCAGGTACGCCGTTAGACACCGCCTCCAGGGATTGGTGGGGCACATGAGCCACCTCCCGCAGCACGGGCTCAACAGGGGCTTGAACGGCCGCGAGCGGAAGCCAGGCAAGATCTGACTCGGCGGGCGGGGCGTCCAGCGCCAGGGCCGCCTCTTCCCCTTCCTCCACCGCGGAAGCCAGGTCTTCGTCTTCCACGCCCTCCACCTCATGCCCCGCCTCTTCCACCGGACTCCGCCCCTCCTCCAGGTCGTCGGTCAGGGTCACCATGTCGGCCCCTCGGCTGTCAATCCCGTTCGTCTTCGCCCCCTCTGGAGGTGGCGGGCTGTCGAGCGGTGCAGGTGCGTCTTCTCTGCCGACGCCATCTGCGCCAAGGTTGCCGCCAGCGCTGTGGCGTTCCCACGATGATGCGTGCGAGCTTCCCGTTCTGTCATCTGCCACAACTGGGAGAAGGCAGACGAGAGGACAGGTCATTTGAAAGGGTCGTTTATTCTCAGTACTTTTGTCTCTCTACTCTGCCCCTCGGACAGACGAGGCATTTTTCATCGAAAGTTGTTGCGCACTAAGATGGACGCTGATCTATGTGACTGATTGGTGACATCGCCTTTAGGAATAGGGATGCATTTCCAACTTTATTTACATTATTAATAATAATAATAACAATATTAAAATATTAATAATGAAAATAAATGTTATTTGTCCAGCAGCTTCTCAAAGTTTTCGAAGCACTTTGCAGATCATCAAAACATTACAATAATAGTCAATAATCATAATCATAATTATGGCTAACCATTTTTACAGAAAGCAAACTTTGTATAGTTTCTCCTATGTATATGAAGGGTATGTTATGTTAAAAAGTTAATGTGTGAGTAGTTGGAGGAGTTTTGCATGTGGGGCTGCATAAACAGCTTGTGTGGAAAGGGATACGTGAAGCAGCCAACACACTGGTGTGCTGTTAAGACTGTAATAACATACCAGTCCATCCCTTTATCATCCAGCCTGTCTCTGGAAGGCCATTATCAAAGGCACATTTCAGTAGCGAGGAAATGAACATCTAACGCATAAGACAAACTTCCCTCTTTTGGAGTTGCACCACTGTGCTAACGGAGAAAGTTATTTCAATTACTTATGTGACTGAAGTGCTTCCATGGCAACAGGCTAAATATAGCAGCAGTGCCCCAGACAAGGGGACGCAAGTGCGACGCCCCGCATCCCGGCTGCAACAGCAACAGCTTAGTTATGCCTCTTCGCCAAAACACACTCTCATTTTGGGCATTACTGACCCATATCTGTGGATGTGCAGCCAAAAAGGTTAAAGACTGCACATAGATATACCACACATAGATATCCCAGCCCCGCCCCTGTCTTTCCCCACACACACACACAGACCAAATAACAGTGCATTGGCATCTGTATTTCTACCCCCTCCACCACCCCCCCTCCCCCCGCCCCCCCTTAAAAGAGAAGAAGTTTCTGAATGTCAGCGGGCGTGAATTTGCTTCACATTTCCAAAATGCCATGGCATTTGGGCAGCTTGCACCAATGAGAGGCTGAGAGGCGTGGAGGCGGGAAGGAACGGGGGGCCCGGGTCAAACATGGAGGACGGCGGGGAGCGTTTAGCGCGCGTCGGCTAATTACAGTGTTTACGCCGCTAGCCGCGGGTGCCGTTATCAATGGATGGCGACCGCCAGTTACACACAATTACACACTCACCTCTGGGTGGCTGCGCGGTGGGCTGGGCGTTTGGCTGAAGCGTGGCACGTGCTGGATGGAGCTCTGGCTGCAGGCTTTCCTTCAGAGTGATGTTGTCTCGTACCCCTGTAAGCCCCCCCCGCAGAGGAACAAAACCCCGCCCGTTAACTCTCAGGCCCATGTTCATTATGATTGTTTATTATTGTTTACTATGTACACAAACAAAAGACAGAGGAAGAGTGGCATGAGGATGGTTTTCACAGGTTTGCATATGTTAATGGGATTGGATGGAGCTTTAGAATATTGGAAAAAGTCCAACCTATCCAAGCACATAAAACAGGCATGTGCGGCACACGCATGCACACGCGCATACATACGCACAGCAGTGCTCACAGGAAGTGGCGGCATTTCCCTGTCATCTGTCTTCATTAGTGATGGCTACACGCCTCCTAGGCTGACACCATATGCTACTCACAGGGGACTGTGCACTATATACCACACATCACAAACACACACACAATTGTATGCACAACCAGCCTCCCGCATAGACACACACACACACACACACACACCCAAGCCTGCAAGTGTGTCCGTCAAGACGTTGCCTTCACAGAAACCCCGTGAATAGGCAAAAGCCCAGACTGTTTCTGTCCATTCGAGTGTGAGACAGTCAGAAAAACAAACAGAAGAACGGCAACATGGATGGCTGGGTGACACGATGCGTGAGACTCATGAATGGTGAACGGGGGGAGCAGATTGTTATGAATGCAGTCCATATTGTTGTGGATGCTCAGTGTTTACACTGACATGGGAGATGGGGGCAGTGAGGGGGAGAGGGTGGGGAGGTGGGGCCCCCCGATGGCTACAGCAACTGTCTGGGGGTGTCAAGGGAACGGACATGGCTGCCGGTTGTCGATTTCATTGAATATTTTTAATCCATGCTCAGCTGACATTATTCTTATTTCAGTTCCGATTTCCTGAGATGTATGCATTGTCGTCTTTCCTGCACATCTAGATAAAGATGATTCATTAAGACCCCCTTACTTATACAATAAATTACCTTTGCAGACGGTCACTCATGTAGGTTGCCTCTAGGCCTATTCATAAGTGCCAATTCCAAAACAGTGCTAGCCACGGTTTCAGATATCTCACCTCTTGTCACAACTGTTCAACTTAATTTGATTAAAACGACTGATATCTGGATTTTGTGCCTTCATACTGCACACAGCAGACAGACAAGTCAGCAGACCTCCCTCCAGTTTGTCTCAAAGACACTCGAGTCTATTGGGGAAATGCTGCCAGACAGTCAAGAGACTCAGAGAGCTGGCCTGTAAGAGTGCGACCCTGCCTCCAGGGGGCGCAGTCTCGCTCTTTTAGTTTTGCGAGGGGCGTTTGTGGAGTTGTGCAGACTGCCTTTTAAAGCCAATAAATATGGCGGCGCTTCGGTATGCAGAGCAGGGCCCAGACTGAGCACAGCAGTCTGTATGCAGAGCGAGGCCCAGACTGAGCACAGCAGTCTGTCTGCAGAGCGAGGCCCAGACTGAGCACAGCAGTCTGTCTGCAGAGCAGGGCCCAGACTGAGCACAGCAGTCTGTCTGCAGAGCGAGGCCCAGACTGAGCACAGCAGTCTGTCTGCAGAGCAGGGCCCAGACTGAGCACAGCAGTCTGTATGCAGAGCGAGGCCCAGACTGAGCACAGCAGTCTGTCTGCAGGAGCCAGACAGGAGGCAGCAGCCACTCGCTTTAAACACTCCTGGCAGCTGCCCGTCCAGAAGCCATCACTCTCTCTCTCTCTCTCTCTCTCTCACTCACACACACACACACACACACACACACACACACACACACACACACACACACACACAAATATAGACACAGACACACCTCCAGAAGGGAGAAAAGGCGTCCCTGCATGACGCCATCTCCCAAGTTACCAGCTCATAAAGTCTTTATCACAAAGCCAAGGACACAAAAAGAAGAGCAGAGAGGTCTGCACATCTGTCAAATACTAGCAGGCGCACATTCGCAAACTAACACTCGGATGCAGTGCTGTCGAGCAGTAGGGTGGAGGAGAGGAAAACGCCTGGCGTGTGTACCCTCTAAAAATGGGGGGTGAGGCGGATTCTCTCACCGGATCGATAACACACTGCAACTATACGGGCGCGTCCCACCGTTGCCGCCAAGCTATAGCGGATGCACTCTGACAGTTGCGGTGTTATATTTCAGCACGCGCTCGTTCAGCAGCGGGATAGCATCCAGGGAAATGGGGGTGCGGTGGTGCTGGGAGGCCAGTCAATCACAACTCTATCGCAGTCAGTGCCTTGCTGTCATTGTTATTGTCTTTTGCACTCTCTCTCTCTCAATCCAGACACAACACAGTCACCTCTGCTGCTCTCCGGGCCCCCGCCGTTAACCAGCCCAGGCCCTCCATCCTGCCCGGTTTGCTTTTAATATCCATCAGGCCCAAGTTCATATCTCATCAAGGCCACAGATACTCACATCTCTCTTTATCTCCCCAACTGTGGTGGACGGCGTGGTCGCGACGAGGCACTTTGGGCGCCCTCGTCTACAAATTCCCTAATAACGCCACATTCCCCTAAATGTGTTTGTAATGTGGGCAATCATTTTCAGTAATGGATGCTTGTCAGTTTTTATGGCGGCGAGAATGACGGTCTCGTGACAGGGCACCTCCATCCAGCCGCAGCCCCGCCGCCGCCTCTCGGGCCCGGGTTTCGTACGCGGCACGACATCCCCCTCCAGTGGCGGAGATGGGGAACCACTTTGTTTGTTTGGAAACTCGTTTCAGACTGTGCAGGTGGGTTTTTGGTACAGTTTGGTAGTTTAATTAACGGTTCTATTCCATTTCTGAGGCATGGGAGCTTGTCTGAAGGAGAGGAACGGTTGACTGACCACCTTGTCTCTCTGGAGTGTGTGAGAGAGCTACACTTATTCCTAGCAGGCTCCGATACATAGATGTGTCAAAGTGTTGATTTGATAGGATAGTGTTTTCTTCACACAGGTATATCAGTTCTGGCATGTAGTCCACCATTAACGCACTGATAAAAATAAGTCTGGTATATGTAATTGTGTTATGGGGGGCTTGAAAGGGGCGTGATTAAATAACTCAATTTTTGCAATTAATCTTTGAGGCTCAAATTTGAGACGCATTTCCCAAGGACATCTCTAATGCATGCCACATACAGTAATGACAAGAAAACCAATATTGTGCATGTCATTAATTTTCCACTTCCAATTCTTCATTTCACACACACAAAATTCCTGTATTGTTTAGACACTAAACCATAGATTAAAAAAATAACATATTGCAGTTGTTAGTGACAGATGAAAAATGGGTATTTCTTTCTGCTCACACCAGTCTACATTGGAAACCTATAGGATAACAGCCTCCAGTCTTGGCCAGACATGTCGCGCTGAACAGTGAGACTCTGAACTCATTTGGATATGGACACAGCAAACACCAGGGTGCTGCCTCTCGAAAGAGGCCCCACCCAAAATCACAGTCAAAATGAATGATCTCTCTGCTTCAGCGTGAAAACTCAAAGGCAGACAGATCCACTCAACCAAAGGGGTCAGTGTGTGACACACAGGCAGCCTATAAGGGTAAACGGTCTCGTGAAGAGACACACGAGCGGGTGGTCAATGGGGTCGACACATGGCAGCGGTGGACATGAGGTGGCACGCTTTCTGGGCGTCTGTCCAGATTTTTTAGCTTGGCATGACATGGCGGAGGGCATGGACTAAGTGGGGCAGAAGGAACACATACTCCCAATTCCCACGGACACGCGGTAGGTCAGGCCTGAGACGCAGCCAGAGAGGAGAGAGAGAGAGAGACACACACACACACACAACGTTAGGAACGTGCCACTTCAGAAGGGTACGCAGGGAAAAAATAATGAATACACAGTAATACTCATTTGAAGCGGTTGGTTAGCTGAAAGCATTTGGTAAACGCCTGGGCATTAGCTTTATCCGTGAAGACATAAATGAGGTATTGCAGGTAGAAGATAACACAGAAATCTATAACAAGCATAATCTTAGGAAATGTATAATAGAAATTGTAAAACCAAGTACCGGTAGTTGGGGCTGTTTATCTTGCACAAAAATTGAATGAAGATCAGTGTGCACACACAACGTGTGCATGCACGCACACGCGCGCGCACACACACACACACACACGTGCTGTGTTTGCTAATGGTGGGGCATGGTTACAGGTTCTGTGCAGTGTTATGTAAAGTACAAAGCAGGCCACAGCATGTTAGCTAAAAGAGTGAGACTGACGATGTTTCAGTCAGGGAGGGGGAAGTCATTGATTACACGTAAACGGTTGTGCGGCCATTTAATTACAAAAGATAAATATTTTATCACTAACTGTAATCAAATTTACATATTCTCAAAAATAGCTGTAGTTGGATTCCTAAGAAAAATACCTGAAGGAAAAAAGCATTTGAATTGTAATTGTAAGATGATGCACAAACATTTTCATTTTATTTGACACAGCCTGAATTAATTGTTATCCATCGCTATATATGGTGTCGATGAAGGCTATTTAAATATGATAAATAAATTGGAATGAAATACCTTTTTTGTATTTAAGAAATTACTATAACTACTTGGTACTGGATTGTGTTTGATTGTGGTTGATTGATTAATTGGATAATTCTAAGATGTCAAGTAAAAAAAAGAGAAAGAAAAAAAGATTTCTTTCTCTCTTTACTGTTTTATTCTGGTGGAAGCAGTAATGCTTGGTCTTGAGACCCACCTGGAAGGCTCCACAGTCCTGACACCTCCAAGGTCTTCAACTTCCTCTCCAGCTCTGCAACTCGGTTTCCCAGAATCCTTTGGAGAACCAATGTGATAGGTCAGGTTGCTGCAGTGTGTGTGTGTGTGTGTGTGTGTGTGTGTGTGTGTGTGTGTGTGTGTGTGTGTGTGTGTGTGTGTGCGTGTGTGTGTGTGTGCGTGTGTGTGCGTGTGTGTGTGTGTGTGTGTGTGTGTGTGGGCGGGCGGGCGGGCGTGTGTTTGACTTGGAGGTGGAGGAGGATTCTCAGAACAGGTAGATAAACATTATGAAGTGCCGGTCAAAAGATGACCGTTGCGAAACAAGTGTTGTTGTTTTTTGCAATCAGATTTTTTATTTATTTATTTGGATGGGGGGAGGGGGGGGGGGGGGGACTTGTGACCAACATACTTCAATGGGTTACAACAAAACATGAAATTGCAAGTACATGGCTTTCCATCAAGGCAAAGGGTGGCTACTTTAAAGATTCTTAAATATAAGATGTTTTGATCACTGTTATTTCATAGTTTTGATGTCTTTATTATTATTCTAAAATGTGGAAAATAATTTAGTAAAAATAAAGAGAAATGCGTGTATCCAAAGTTTTGATTGGTAGTGTATGATGTGTATCCAACCAAATCTTGTGACATTGTTACAGATACCTTACCTGTTGGTGTGCCTCTGGTGCTGGATGACCAGGTTCTTCTCGTGGATGGTCTCCAGCAGGGCTGTGGCCAGGGACTTGAGGTCGGAGATGGACTGCGGCGTGGCCGGCAGGCTGCATCCCCGCTCCTCCAGCAGCAGCTCCTGGACTGAAAGGGAGCGTGGGGGGAGGGCAGGGGAGAGTGGGGTAAGAGGGAAGCAAGGAAGGAAACGGTGTGGGGGACAGGGGAAAAGGGGAAAAAAGGAAAGAACATTTTTAAAAAGCTGTGAGAAAAACTGGGAAAGCGATTTCTATAGTCTATTTCAAGGCAGATGTGTTGAAGCATTGATATTAACAAGACCTCACACAGATATGTTGGTGCTAGCATATAGTCTGCCGATAATGCAGCAATAATATTTGCACAAAACTTGAAAAATAGGAAAAAATGGAGAAGGGGAGAAACAAGCCGTTATATAACAACAGACAGGAAAACAGAAGAACATGGTCTCTCTCTCTCTCTGTGTGTGTGTAGTGTGTGTGTGTGTGTGTGTGTGTGTGTGTGTGTGTGCGTGTGCGTGTGTGTGTGTGTGTGTGTGAGAGAGTGAGTGAGTGAGTGAGTGAGCGAGCAGAAATTGTGTTCGGCCAAAGCTATGCCATTTTACGTGTGAACGCGCTGAATCGTTCAGGAAGTGTAAACAGCACCCCTGCGGGTGACCAAACAGAGCCGGATATTTGAATTAGGTAATTAAGGCAGAGTAAATGGGCACAAATAGCTAATTAGTGGCCAAAATGAGTCAACACAGGTTCAGCACCATGGACAACTCCATTCATTAGCTACTGATGGAGCTCACCTGAGTGGAGGGCACGCCTGGGCGGAGTTTGAGGTGGAATACAAAAACCCTCTGGGGAGGAGAGGAGGAGAAGCTGCATGCCAACTCTGTGAGTGAGGCCCGGCTAAATGATGGCCAGTGATTGTGTCCTCCAACGGGTATCAGAGGGACGATAGATCACGGGTATTAATGTTAAGGGTAAATGACGGACAAACTGTCGTCTCTATTTGTCACAATGCATGCACACACGCATTATGCGGGATGAAATTTGTCCTCTGCATTTTTCCCATCCTGGCTCGTCCTCCTCCACCGGCTGAGCCAGGAGAAGTGGGCAGCTGCAGTGAAGCGCCCGGGGGTTCTGCTAGTCATGTAAAGCGACACCACTAGAAACAAAGCCGTTTTTGGAAATGGACTTGGTATGCCGAAGAAAGATGATTAGATGTTGAATTCATCTAATCAAAAACTAATTTAGATGCTATGAAATGAGAGGCAGAGGGCAGCATTTGATTGGCTGCTGACAGTCTCCTGATCAGCTGCTCATGACTTCTTGTCTGTCTGGTTTTTACCTTGTTTGGCTGAGAGGACACCAGTGAGTGAACTGCTGTTTGACTTTCCATACGTGCCGGAGTTTTTCCTCTTCTCAAGAGCCATCTGTGTGGAGGAAAATACTTTGAGATTAAAACTCATAGTGCAACTTTTAATGACCATATTAAATAGAAGCTCACTTCAGAAGCTCTTTTTTCAATGCACATTTTGTTATGATTCGTTGGGCCTCAAATCAGCTTTGTTTTGAAGGATTGATATGAGGGCATCTCATCTCTACCTTGTACTTCATGATGTTCGCCTTCAGCAGGTTCACCTCCTCTTGCACTTGGTTGAAACGTTCATGCAAATACCTAACAATGGTCAAAAAATGACAATCAGATAAGAGCCAAAACAGAGAGAACACCAACAATGACAGTTCATGAAGTGCGGGTTCCATGCAAATCACGAGATGCTAATGTAGGTTGAGGTTTTAAAGTCAAAGCTCGGAGATCAATGAAGAAACACTGGGCCAACTTCATTCTAATTATGAAACATGAACAAGCATACCGTACCATATGCCAAGTTACTACTTATCTGTTTCATATACTTGGAAGAGTAAATTGAGTATTCTTGAGTATCCTTATTTGCCCATTAGTTTCCTTTCAAATACGCTTTGGAAACACAGATGTAACAACCTTGGCCCAGTTGCACAAAGCACCTTAGGTTAAGATTTCCCTTAGAGTCAGAGTTAAGGTGGCCATAAAATAGAATCGGCTGCACAAAACACCCTTAAATCTTCTCCATAAGGTTAAACATTTTAAGGAAAACAAACACAAGACACCTTAACTCTGACTCTAAGGGAAATCTTAACCTAAGGTGCTTTGTGCAACTGGACCCTGGTTTTAAACATCGCTAACAGAAAAATAAATGATAATTGGCTTCCCGGGGGTGGGGTGGGGTGGGGTGGGGGAGGTGGTCCTCCCTCCATTGGTCATCAATGACCACATAGCGGAGAGGGTTGACACTTTTAATTTCCTTGGCACCACCATATGCCAGGCTCTGGAGGGGGATGTCGGATGTCAACACCAGCCACATAATTAACGAGGCCCACCAGAGGCTTCACTTTCTGCGGCAGCATCAAAAGTTTGGCGTGACCGGGGAGACAATGTTGCACACGTGCAGAGCTACTGGGGAGAGTGTTCTCACCCCTTCTCAGTCACAGTGTGGCAACAGAACCGCCCTTGAGAGAGGACAGTTATTAGAAAGAGTTTTATGCACACGCACACCATCTAAGATCATTGGCTGTGAGATTCCCTGCCTACCAACACGAGGGTCGCAGGTTCGCGCCCCCGTGTTACCTCTGGCTTGGTCGGGCATCCATACAGGCACGATTAGCTCTGCCTGCGGGTGGGAAGCCGGATTAAGGGTATGTGTCCTGGTCGCTGCACTAGCGCCTCCTCTGGTCGGCCGGGGCGCCTGTTCGGGGGCGGAAAGGGAACTGGTGGGGATAGCGCGATCCTCCCACATGCTACGTCAGTTATAACCAAGGTTTGAAGGGGTTTTTACACAAATTAGCTTGAAAAACAATGTAACCCTTATACCTGTGCAGTATCTACCTCTGTCTCCCGCTCACCTGTTCTCCATGCAGAGGGCATCCACGTCGATGATGCGCGCGTCATGGCCGCCGAGGATGTAGTTGAGCTCCACGTTGAGCCGGTCCGCCTTCTCCCGGAAGGCGCCCTGCTCCGCCCTCACGTCCTGCAGCTCGTCCGTCAGAGCCTTCATGTTATGCTCCATCTCCTCCATCTAGGGAAAAAGGCAACCACACTCAGTAAAGTGTTTGGGGGGCATCTGGGTAGTGTAGCGGTAAAAGCACTGGCCACAGCGGAGACCCGAGTTCAATTCCCGCTATCAGTACTTCTGGCTTGGTCAGATGTTCCGACAGACACAGTTGGCCGTGGCTGGGGGTGGGAAGCTGGTGGGGTAGGAGTCCTGGTCGCTAAACTAGTGCCTCCTCTGGTCGGTCGGGGCGTCTGTTCGGGGGAATTGGGGGGAATAGTGTGATTCTACGTCTTTGATTGATTGATTTTTATTTTGGATAAGGAATGACAAAATCCAAGGGATGACGTGAAAAAGTGCAAACACTTATTTCCATCATGGTCCCTGCCAGTGGAACTCCTCACAGGTGAAAAGAAGCGGCTGGCGACTGCACATGTATCGGAGGAAGCATGTGCTAGTCTACAGCTCTCCCCAGATTGGCAGAGGGGGTGGAGCAACGACCAGGATAGCAGGGGGGATTTTGCCCAAGTACAATTGGGGAGAAAATGGGGGGGAAATCTGAATCAATCAATCAATCTATAAATAAATACAAATAAAAAGTGTTTGGGAGAAAGGTTTAAGTGCCAGAGATAGTTTCAATCTTTGTTTACCCAGGTATGCTATGTGATTTTCCCTTTTTCCTTGTTGTATGCATATAGATTTTCACCACCTGCGAAAATGTAAAGTTGAATGTGGAAAAGGGGAGTAAATAACTAGAGAAGCCAAAAAGCACAGCTTTTGGTCGACCCACTTTCTCTAAACCTGCCTCGTCTACTGCTACTTCAATTACCGTAAATTCCGGACTATAAGGCGCACCGGTCTATAAGCCGCACCTTCAAAGGTGACTATTTTTTTCTTATATAAGCCGCACCGGACTATAAGCCGCGGGTGTTTTAATGGTATTTTTTGTTTTTTTTACAGTGCACACAGTGTCCGCGGTGTGGTGAAAAGAGGGCAAGAGAGGAAATTAAAACAGAAGTGGATTTATAGTTAGAAAGAGTGCTAAAGAAGAGAGAATTCCGTTTTTTATTTTTTTATTTTAGTTACTCACAGTACTATTGACCAGTCCAACTCAAAAGATATTCGGCAGTTTCACTTTGAGCTCTTGTTCCGCCGCTGTCCATCAATGGTTATGACGAGTCTCGCTGGGTACAGTACGCCAAAGCGATATCCATTGACTTTAACCTTTTCGATGATGCTGTTGTATGTTGCGCGTTTCTGTTGCACCAACGCGGAGAGGTCCTGCCGGACGAAAAAGCGCGTACCCTCCCAGGTGAGGGGCTTCTTCCCCGCAGCCTGGAGGATGAGTTGACGGTCGGGCCAGCGGAGTAGGCAGATGAAGATGGCCCTCGGTGGCAGGCCGGGGTCTGGACGTGGCCGAGGCGCCCGGTGTGCCCTGTCCACCTCTGGTGGTTTCTCGCCTTCCTTCAGGTCCAGGATGTAACACAGGATTTTGCCACGAAAGCGTCCATGTCACCAATCTCAGCTCCCTCTTTTACATTGATCAGGCGAATGTTATTTCTTTTACTCCTGCTGATTAAGTCATCAACCTGCGTGTGCAGCGTTTCGATGTTTTTGCATTTTATCCACTTTCGGACTCACTGTGTTGTTTTTGTCCTCCAGTGCGCTGATGCGCTTTTCCGCATTAGAAACTCTTCACGGTTGCATTATTTTCTTTAGTGAGTGAGTGGATGGACTTCTGCACGTTTTCAAACTTGTTTTCAAGCTGCTCAAACCTCTGAGCGATGTCGGACTTAATCGATAGTGTTTCACGGAGTAAAAGTTTAGCCCAAGCCGTGTATCTCCAGCCTCCAGCAGGTGAGTCATTTCCTCATTCATGGCGATGATTGCTTCGTCTTTTTCTTTCTGCTTACCTGTGTTGTGTTATGTTATGTTATGTTATGTTGTTAAAAGAGGGCAAGAGAGGAAATTAAAACAGAAGTGGATTTATAGTTAGAAAGAGTGCTAAAAAAGAGATATATATATTTTTTTTTTGGAAAAAATCCATAGATAAGCCGCACCGTTATATAAGCCGCAGGGGCCAAAAAAGGCCAAAAAACGGGAAAAAAGCCGCGGCTTATAGTCCGGAATTTACGGTAGTGATTTCCTACATTTCCCAGAATGCCTTTCGATAACTCCCAGAAAATGGGCCTGAACTTGTTGCACTCAGCTGTAGATTATATGAGCAGATAGAGACAGCAATAGTGACGGCAATAGAGAGTATGACATTTTCCAGTCAAAACTCAAAACATGTCTTATGGCTGCATTGCAATAAAATAACCGTTGTCTTAGGATCATCTTTGCCCTGTCATTTCAATAAGATCCTTTAAGACCATAAGCACCTACCTGTAGCCCCGCCCTCTCCAGCTGGCGAACCAGAACCTCCCGTTCATGGGCGGGGAAGTGGCGCGCCCCCACCTCCTCATCCCCCAGCCTCTGTCGGGTGATGGTCATCCTCAGGAGCTGTGGCGAACGAAGTGGAGAAGGCAGGTTAACGTTCACTGCTGCTATGAAACACACGGTCGCACAGGCGGTCGTCAACTGTGCAGTGTTTTGAATGGCGCCTCAGTTCAAAGGACCGGTATATAAAGAGAGTGGCGTCAGGGGAGTGTGTGTGTGTGTGTGTGTGTGTGTGTGTGTGTGAGAGAGTGTGTTGCGTTGTTGTGTGTCGTCACCTTGTTATCCCCCTGGGCCTCAGACAGTCTCTGATTGAGCTCCTTCACCTCCTCGGCAAGCCGTTTCCCTCGGTCCCTCGAGTCTCTCAACAGCTGAGCCAGGTTCACCTGAGGAGAAGATGGAGAAGAAGAGAGGAATCCAAAGCACCGGTCAATAGCAATTCACGCTCTGCACGCTTGCAATTAGGCTACCACTTTTTAAATCCTAAGTTCAAAGCACACAATGTCAGCACACAGAAACAATGATGAGTTATTATTATTCTCTGCTTCTGCATGGGTTGTGGGAAATTTTGTCATAATATCCCTATATTTTATTATTTTCTCATTTAGGCTTTATAATGTGTCGTTTGTCACTTTGGGTCCTATGTTGAGTTCAAGTTCTCTGGTGCAGTATGTCAGAGCAGCGGGGAAACGCCCTGCCAAACCATGAAAACGAGAGGGTCCCAGACTTATCTGCCCACTGCAGAAATGCCATGTTTTGCTATGTCTGTATAAAAGATGATTTGCAACATGTTGTATCAGACTTGTCTCCTCCTTCGTCTAAGGAGAACGTGAGGATGCCTGTGAATTTGCCTCAAATGCTGACAATAAATACTCCAAAAGACAGTCATGGATTTTTTTGGACTCTCTGATGATCATCTCTCATCTAATTAGACACAATAGCATTGCAATTTCTACCACAGTGTGTATCAAAAGTAAACCGTTGATTTTCGGGATGTGTAGAGATCAAGCGTCAGGATATGCTAAAACGTACAGTTGTGGGTACAGTGTCGTCACATTGAATTAAGAAAGTCTTGAGCATGGTTGGTTTCTCACCTATATGTTTTTCCATTGACAATAGACCCATTACTTATAATCAAAGTTATGAGGGCATCTGATTCGTGGACAATAATTTGATTCCTAACAATTAAATGTGTGCAAGCTGCATCCATCTTGGCCTTTACAGCCTTGCAAAAACATTGTCCAATTCACTGTCATTGATTGTACATGTGATTTGAAATGCGATTTGTTTAGTATTATGGAGTTATTTGGCTATTGAGAGATGTACTGTATGGCTGGAATATCAACAAATTGTTTCCCATTCTTTGCCTGTCAATTTTCCTGTCTTTGGTCAAACTGTATTCTCACTATACTACAGTTTTTACTTGGAAGGCCATGACTTTGGTCTGGACTGAACTGAGAGAGCAAACACAGAGTTTGTTTCAACTGCACTATAGTGCCCTATAACATAATGGTGGTAAACCCTGTCATCATGTTAGCATTAGTGGAACATAATGTGTTCAAAATGCAACAACTAACTAACTTACCTGATTGCGTTTCTCAGGTGGCAAAGAAGGGTCACCGTCCTGAAAAAGTATAAAGAATGGCATTAATACATACTAAATATTATTTGCCATCGTATTCATTTAGTCCACGTGAAATTGCAAGAATTGACTATGAATCCTGATAGACATCCAAGGATCTACCTTATAGTAAGCTCAACTGAGATAATGTATGGAAAAACATAGTCAGACATTTACATACCGTACCTGTAGTTTTGCAAATGATGTTCAATTAGGCAGCTATTCTATTATTCTTATTATAATTATTATCTACTATTACTATTCAAATACAGCTGAGAGCAGATCAAACATCTTCCCGCTGATTTTAAATGAAGACCTTCTATGCCTTTACCCTTTACCTGGGGAGTAATACCTAGTCTGGACAGCTGATTCTTCTGTTGGGTAATTCACACACTGTCCACACAGAAACACCACAACATCTTGAGTGCGTGAGCCACTCACAATGAGCTCTGTGTACTTCTTCTTGAGTCCCTGGTGGCGCTCCCTCAGCTGGTTGGCCATCAGCTTGTACTGGTCTCTTTCCTGCTGACAGGTATCCAGCTCCTTGGACAGGATGAGCAGAGCCTCCTTCTTGCTCTCCAGCTTCCGCTTACACACCAAGAACTACCGCCGGGAGAGAGCAGAGGTATTATCGCCTGCAGCAGATAGCTTATCTTGTGCTAGGCTACGTGTTCATTGCAGGACTGAGGAAGTAGGCCTGTTTCGACATTAACTCATTCTCTGCCAAAGACGTACCCGGACGTACTTTTAACAATGGCGTTCTGTGCCAAAGACGTACTCGGACGTACTTTCATGTTTTGGCTGTTTACATTACATCAGACACTTTCCCAGCCTGTGACATTGTTTCAGGTCAAACTGATAAAAGGAACCCGCTAGTTTACTAAGTTTAGTATTTATGGGTGGAGCCTGTGGTCGAAACAGAGTCCGACCCAGAGTTCTCGGATATGGCGACGATGGCGAGGAAGATGCCGGCGTTTTTGTTGTTGCTACGAAGGCTCCCCTTCACAGCGTTCTGATCCGTCTGACACAGATGAATCGGAGGAGGAGAAATGGGTGCCACTTGGAGAGAGCGATGACGATGGTAAAAAGTAGCCTATTTTTTGTATCGCGTTTGAGATGAAATGATCACACACACAACATTCGAGTATAATTGTCACGCATTGTTTATAACTTATGCCGCCGGCATGACTCGCTTCACGTTTCCTCTTGCCAGCTCTCCCTCTCAAGGGAGAGCTCTGTCACACTCAAGGGAGGGGGAATCACATGGATACGTCAAACGCGTCAAACCGCGTCACACACCCGTCCCCAGCAACCAAGGCGAAACATGTGTCACATAAACATTTCAAAGTTTACAGCACTAACGTAGCTATTGTGTGATCTTCTGTGCTAACGTTAGTTATGAGAGGTAACGTGACAGCAGGTAACGTTACAGCACTCGTTATTCCTGTGTGTGTGTGTGTGTGTGTGTGTGTGTGTGTGTGTGTGTGTGTGTGTGTGTGTGTGAGAGAGAGAGAGAGTGTGTGAGTGTGACCACATAAGGGTTCGTTCCATTTGTTTATGCTTTTATCAAGCTAAGCTAAAAATCCACATGGCAACTGTAAAAGTAAATTATTAATTTGATTTTGTGCACATATTTATCATACTTTGATAAATACTGCGGCCAAGCCTCATCTGTCAAGAAACCCCAGGGGCCAGACTCTCTCTCTCTCTCTCTCTGTAGCCGCTCACTGGGCGGGATGGACCGACACAGCTCCCTCAAATACATTCTCTTATTTTTTATTTATTTATTTGGGAAAACAAATACTGTATAATGTGTCTGATGTGTCACTGAGGCAAAAAATAAAAGGCTCAAAAGAGAGTTCTGCTTGAAACGGTGTCCTTCACTAAAAACCTCTTTTTCTCCTACAGTATTTCCTGTTCCAAGGAGGGCATTTTTAGTGAAAACAAGCTAACTTCCACTGCTTGTAACTAAACAAGGAAACATGGTCGAGTTTCAGTTTTTTACAAGGGGTAAGAAGAGAGTCTCTGCTTTATTGTGAGATATGTTGTGTAATTTTATTCCTAGCACAGAATATTCTGTGGGTCCTGGAAGATCAGGAAATATGCTCAAAATCCTGGCACTGGGAGCACACAGACCGAAATGACCCTGGCAGAGAATGAGTTAAAAGACAAATTGGCGTGAGAATAGTCAAAATACACATACAATATCTTCTTACCAGCAGCCCTTTTAGGGTTTCTTGGAATGTAGTTTACATGACTTGACTGAGTAATCAACACCAGCCGAGACCAGTTCCCCACAGGTGGAAAAGCAAACACTAGAGCTGACTGTTTAAAGAGTACAGAAAGGGCCTGACAGAAGGTGCAGGGTGAACCTATAATAGCAGTCAGATCAGCTCATAATCACATTAGCTGCTATCACAGAGCTGGAAATGGAAATAAAGTCAAGCCCAGCGATGCCATTGTGTTATATGTTCCCTCTGCTGTGACCAGAAGACAATGGTGCTTCTATAAAAGCCCATTGACAGGATGCAAAATCTCACTAATAAACGGCTGTATAAACTGTGTAGTAAGTTTAACAGGCCGATATGGCATTTCACAAAATATCAGATAGAGAGAGGCCAGTTATGTCAGTCATCCCCAACAGGAGGTTGGAGGCTCCTTCCTGACCACAGGCTGCAGAACTAATCATTGCATTTTATTTATTTAACTGTTCAATATAATTTGTGAATGAATTCTTAATTTACAGTAAGTGTTTCCTCTGACATTGAATAGGTGTTGTGGGTCACCTAGCCCCATAACGTGACGCTGCCACTGTACTCCGATAATATTCTCGTACAGCAGTCAGCGTCACATAGCGTTCGAATCCTCAATGGGTGGAAAACGCTGCTAAAAAAGCTCTCCTACCCGTATCCGACCTCCGATTGCAGATCCGAAGATATGATAGTAACCCTAGTGAAGCCAGTAATTTAGCCGGTGCTGTTAAAAATGATACTGCTGCGTGAAACAACCGCTTAGAAGCAGTCTTTCCACAGCCTGCACTGAATTTACAGCAGGGTGTGTTTGATCTCACTATCATGGTGCACCGCTTGCACGCGGCGAGCAAACAACACATGTCATGCAGTCACACGGGAGATGGCGGCTGTCAGTGATCAACGCAAATCCAGCGCACCTGGGAAGCAAAGCATGTCATGAAATACTCAAACTCCCAAGGTTCCTGTCGGCACTAGGAATCTTCTCCTGTCCTCAATACAGCACAGGCTGTGGAAAGACTGCTTCTAAACGGTTGTTTCACGCAGCAGTATCATTTTTAACAGTGCCGGTCAAATTACTGGCTTCACTAGGGTTACTATCATATCTTCGGATCTGCAATCGGAGGTTGGATACGGGTAGGAGAGCTTTTTTAACAGCGTTTTCCACCTATTGAGGATTCGAACGCTGTGTGACGCTGACTGCTGTACGAGAATATAGAGTAGTAGTAGAGTACAGTAGCAGTCACGTTAAGGGGGTATGGGTCACCCTGCCTTAGCTGCTGCTAATCACCCACCTAGAAGATTTTCATTAGTTTGGGTTCAAATAATGGAGAGTTTCTCAACAGTGTCTCAACTTGGGGAGAATACTTGTATTTTGGGGGCATTAGAATGCTTAAATGTAAAGACACTGAACATGGGTAACATAACATAGGCTATTGGGCAGCTTCAACACAAATACAGCCTATTGTACAGGCAATGGCTTTCAAATACCCATACTTTCTAATTTTAGATGAATGGATTTTGGCTGGTAACAGATAAACTAGTCACACAGGTGAGTTAGGTTATCTCTCTCTCTGGCCCACACATGAAGGCTAAAAGAGGTGGGAGACCTCAAGAAGAAGAGGTGTTTAGAATGTCCTAAACCGAGGCTATCAGAATACAGTAGCATGCAGTCCCATCAGTGAGTAGCCTATCTAAAACACAGACCATAAAGTATAGGTTTTCCCAGGAGGCTGTCCCTCGGCGTGTAAAGCCAACAGAAGCTGGTTCCATATGGAGCAGAGAGCACCAGGAGAGCCCGTCTGCACATCACTGTGTGTCGATGTTGGCCACTCGCTTACCTCGCTAACCAGCCCCTGCCAGTCACTCTCACTCCGCCTGGAAGACTGCATGATCACAGACATGTTACAAAATGTCAGGATGTTGGCTCTCTGTCTGCTCCGAGCCAAGCTGCCAGCCTCTCCTCCGGTTGTTTATCCTGCAACGTCACTCAATTCAGACAAACTGGTGTCAAGTGTGCTATGAGTGCCAAGACAAGAGCTTCCGCTACAAACTACAAAATAAAGTTCTGACAATGGGATATTAATAAGGATAATCTTTGTTTCTGTTAACTTACATGAAAATTGTCTAAAATATTGTTATATCACAATTACCCTCCTGAACCAGAGGAACCCTAATCATTCTGTGTACCTAAAAACACTCTTTCCCAAACGTGACAAACTTTGCGCTTTTATTCTGAAGGCAAACCAGCTGAACGTTCAGTCTGGCTGTTTCTTTGGTTTATTCTCGTTTTCTGTCTGCCTTGATGCAGTGGTTTGTGTGTGTGTGGGCGGTTTAAAGGATCCAGACACCTTTTGATTTACAAAAACTATTCTGCACTTTCACTTTGGTTCTATATATATATATATATATATATATATATATATATATATATATATATATATATAGGCATTGTGACATCATCAGTGACAATCAATCAATCAATCAATCAATCAATCAATCAATCAATCAATCAATCAATCAATCAATCAATCAGTTAATACATGTCCCAGAAGGGCACTTTGGTTCACATCAGGCAGTAGTGGAAATTACAACATCATTACTAATTTGATAGTAGTAATAAAGGCACACTTCAGAATTGAAATACATTATTACTAGTTTGAAAAGTAATAAAGGCACACTTCAATATTATACAACACATAAACATTTGTTGCAATATGTACAGATTCCAAAAGACCATCTGCTGCCCTCAGCCGGTGATGCGAAGTTGCGAACAGTGATGCGAAGTTGAGCAATTGTGCCCTGTGCATGCTATAATATAGTAAATATGTGTTGAATTTATCTATATCTACTACAGATTAGCCTATTCAAAACAGTAGGCTATGCCACAATCTGATAGAACATGTGTAGATGATCTTTATGCAAAAAAACATCTGAATAGCAATATTATCATTATATCACATGGACCATTAAAAACAATATTTTTTAAGTCCTGTTATTTGGCAAGTGATTCTCACATGGATCATTATTATAAAGAAGAAGAAAAAATCAATCATGGTTTTCACATTTCACATGGCCTACTACAGGGCTACACAATTAATCGAAACGCAATCGCCAAGTGGAAGATCCAAATCAATCGCCAAGTGGAATATCCAAATCAATCGCCAAGTGGAATATCCAAATCAATCGCCAAGTGGAATATCCAAATCGCAGGAGCCTGAATTATTTGATCAAGGTGAAATGTGTCACAACCACAACATACCATTAGGCTAAATGAAGCATTGTGGCAAAGTGCTAAAGAGATGTCCCGGCCTACATATTCTCCAGATGTAAGCGAACATGCCTGTTGGTACAGTACAGACCCCAGTAAAAATCACATCACATATGTTTTTAGTGAAAATCAAATACAAAAATGACCATTGCCATCTGTCCGAATTATCGCAATGTTTGTTTTTTTGGCATACCGTGCAGCCCTACAATGCTTAGTATGAGAGTATGGATGCTGTGCACAGCCATGCTACTAATCCAGGGTGCAGCAGGAACTGCAGCATTCAGGAAGCAGTGATCCAGCACACACCAGCAGGAGTGTTAGAACTATTTAATTTAACTTATAAAATATTGCGGCAAACAACACATTTAGCATCATTGCTTCTTCAGGTTCTCTCTTGATTGGCACCAGGATCAGGTTTAAGAATTACAGATCATGTGATTATCAGATCATGTGACAACATGAATTACAGATCATGTGACAAAAGTCATCTCTATCACAACATCACATTATATACAGTCATGGCCGTAGCCAGGGTTAGAGAAATACCGGGGTCATTTTAGTGTGGCATGGGGATTCCCCCCCGGTTAGAAAATCTTGTACATTTTAAAGTAAAATGCTTCAATCTGGTGCACTTTGAGAGCAAAATTAAGAGGCTAGATCTATAAAGAACTACAGACATCATATTAGATTAATATCCTCTTTACTGTGCTGTTGCTTTACAATGATACAAAAAATAAATGTCTCCCCACATAATATATATTCTACAGGTCACATATGGCAGAATACTGCTCAATTAAATACAATGGCCCATTTACACAAACATCACTTACATCGGAGTTACTTACCCATTCACTTCAATAGAACTGTCCCCAAAGTCTAGCCCCAGTCTAGCCCCAATGCAAAATGTGAACGTTGTGGTGAGTTATGTCTCTTCCTTCTATATAGCACACAGAGGAAGCAAATTGTTGCATTTCTGATCAACTATGTCATATACCATGTCATTTATGAGGGCTTTAAAACATCAATGACAGATGAATACTGTAGATCTGGAGGCCGGGGCTATTTTTATATATTTTTTCTCTCTTTTTTTTAAAGAAAATACCGAGGTCATGACCTCGGTGTCCTCAATGGTAGTTAAGGGGCATGTATACAGTACACTTGAGACAAACACACACACGTTACAATAAGAAGTATAACAATATCAAGCATCATGATCAAACTGTCAAATTTCAAAATAAAAAAATAAAGAAAATGTAATAGAAAATAGTAGGCTAGTATAGGCCCCAATTGAAAAATGTCAAAACATGTCATGTTTCCTCTACACACACTAGTGTAGTGGAAGTACCATTACCACAGATTAGGGCCACAAAATGGCAACAATATCATCACAATATAACCACAGACAATACAGACATTTAATGCCTTGTATTGTCTATAGAGGGGGGGGGGTCTAGTACTTTTTTTCTTTTTCTTTTTTTGAATAGTGGCAGGGTTCTGTGCCGGGGGAGATCTACAGTTCCTCATCTCTCCATATACAAGGAATCACCTGCAGATACAAAGATGACTAAAATGCTGTTGTATAAAAACCAACAGGGTGATAAAAACACAATAACATATAATACAGATAATTAGAGCAAAATTGATTACTGCATTTTCTTTACAGGACATTCATTAAAATGCTCATCACAGTGGCAATTTCTTAAGAGCAGTTAAGAGATATTTCTAATTCATGCCCATAGATGGTGCTACAGGCCATACAAAACAATTAGAGTTATAATGAAATAAGTCACCATATGCAAAACTTCATGAGATTTGAATATTTACAGATAAGCATCAATCACTGCCAACCAGTGTACAGTAACATCCAATATCCAGTTTTCCTGCATTGTGTTGTTGGAGCTGTGGACATGTTAACAATTCCATCAAAAGTTCTCATGTGATTTGTCTCTGACTGGGTACTGGACTCTTGACTATTTCTGAAAGTGCTTTGAGTCCAACTCACTTCAACTCACTGAGTCCAGACTCTTAACTGGGGCACTGAGACTTCCCTCAGGGTTTGCTGGCTTCATTACAGCACCAGTGGTGATGTCTTCTTTTTTGAACATTCTTCCAGGGCTGGCCTTGAATTCCAGTCGCGTTTTTTGGCAACCGTGTAAACACATCCGAAGAGATCAGGAAATACCAACATCAGATCAATGTTGGCTGCATCCTCAGCACTGCAAACAGAGACAGAAATCCCAAGTAATGAACATTCAATTCACCAATCCCTGACAGTGGTCTACTTGGTGGATGATCCCGGTTGATTGGTTACCTTGTTTCCTGTCTTACAGTATTTTCTGCATCTCTGTTCTGACTCTTGTTTATGGTGTAATTTATCTGTCAAATATTGATGATGATGATGGTGAAAATGATGATGATGATGATGATGATGAAATGTACTTTGTGTGCACTGTGGATGAAATGTTGACCCCATTGACCTTGCATTTGTTTTTGCCCAACTTTTCAGAGCTACTAAGAACTCTACCAATCAACATCATCATGTAAGTAGCAAATACGGCTAGGCTGTTGTTGTTTTTTAACTATCACTTTAAGCAGGGTATTTAAAAGATGACACCAATTCTGCCTGCCGGAGCTCCTCCATGACACCACTCCAAAGAGAAGGTCCTCTGGTGCAAAAGGCCTGGTCTTCTTTGGTTTTTAGAATGACTTCACTACGATGTTGAAAATATGGGAAATATGGGAATATGGGAAAATACTGCTGTCAAATACTGCTCTTTCAGAACTGTCTTGTGAAAAAGGTCTGTTACATGCAACACTTCAGTTCGCAGGGTTTTAAAAATTGCATGGCACTCTGAATTCCTAGATTTAACCTCAGTCTAACTTACTAGTGCTCAAGGAGGTTGCGTATGAAGCGCAGTAATCCCAGTGTGTTGTCAGGGTAGCTCTTCTTCTTCTTCTTGGCATCCACCTTCTGGACCAACTCTGGAGGCAACTGGAAAACCAACAAAATCACTCATAAAGTTGCTTCCAGGGAAATAGAATTGCAGCAATATTGATGTCTCTGTTACCTTGGTTTTCCACTGACTGAAGAATCCATTTTGATCCAGTTCACAGATTAGTGTCTGGTCAGCGTCTTCATATTTCGCCACCTCCGTCTGATTACCAATCTTTCTCAAGTATTCGACTCTCCTGAAAAGGAGTTGTAGGCTACTTTAGGCTAAATGATTTCCAGCATGAACATAATATAAAACAGAATGCTGGAATATTGTCATGTCACATTATCCAAAAATTTTATTGTCAATAAGCCATGGAAACATGTCCTACATGAAAAGAAGGTGTAAAACCTACACTATATAGCTGACCCAGTGTTGCCAACTCTTTTCCAAGGAAAGTAGTCAGTAGCACCCACCACCACCACCCCGTTGCCCCCCCCCCCCCCCCCGCCCTCCTGCATCGCTATCGTGGGTCAGCTATAAAAATGTCAATTAATAAAGAAAGGACAGCCAAGGTAGCATCAAAACCTTATGAGAAAGGCTTGACTTTAAATTATTTTCATTTACATAGAGCAAGCAATCAATGTGTTGAACAGACATGCTTTGGGTAGTTTTGGAGCTTATTTTTCAAGTGTCCATTGGCATTGGACCTACACAACGGCATTGAACAGCCATGCATGCTAGCAAGCAGAGTAGTGAAACAAATGATAGGGTTTTGTCAGAATCAATAGAGAGGCAAAGTGAATGTCACTTCCTGCTTCAGCACTGTACCAGAGATTTTCATCCGCCATTTATTTTCCCATAGACATTTCGTAAAATGCTTGGAGAGACCATAGAACATTTCACTCGGACCAAAACAAAAAACATTAACATCGAAAAAATATTTCCTTTAAATCCGCAATTCTTTTTAGTCAGAGTTAAATGTTATGTGGTCTCTCCTGTTTCTAAATATATCTGAACTATTTGCTTTGAACAAGTAAAACTATTTTATAAGAATTTTACGAGATGGTTATGGGAAAATAAATGGCGGATGAAAATCTCTGGTACAGTGCTGAAGAAGGAAGTGACGTTCACTTTGGCTCTCTATAGTTGTGAAGGAAAATGTGCTTCCGTTCTCTCACCTTTCATTGGGCCAGAAGAAGGGATGAGCCAAACATTCCTCCACAGTAGGTCTCTTCTTTGGATCTCCATTGATCATGTTCTCAACGAGATCCTTTGCAACCATATCTTTAACCTGGTCCAGGCTGTACTTCCCTTCACAAATATTGTTCTCACATTCACGGCAGCCTTCTCCAAACGGATCAAATGGATGGTGTCCTCCAGAGAGGATGTAATAGATCAACATCCCTGCCACCTTAAGAAGCAAGAGCAAAATGTAGTAATTACAGAATGATTTTTCACCCAGTCATCTATCTATTTATAAAATTTAGTATGTGGGCGATGTTTCAAGTTCTGTGTTTGGCCATAGCTATGCCGGTTTATGTGCGATCGGGCTGAAACCTTCGGGGTGTTAAAGGGCACCCGTGCGGGTGACTTGACGGAGCCCGGATTTTTTAATTAGGCTAATTAGCTAATGATGTGATGTCATCAGTGATGTCATCAGTGATGATGTCATCAGCGATGATGTCAAAAGTGATGTTATAAGGGTGCACACACGCACGCACTCACACACACACACACTGACACACACACAGACACACACAAGGAGGCATTGTGACAAGACTGATCAGTGATGTCACACACACACACACACACACACACACACACACACACACACACACACACACACACACACACACACACACACACACACACACACACACACACACACACACACACACAAGGATGCATTGTGACAAGACTGATCAGTGATGTCATAGGGGGGCACACACACACACACACACACACACACACACACACACACACACACACAAGGAGGCATTGTGACATCACTGATGCAATAACATTTACTGAGCAACACACACACACCCGCGGGCGCCAATAGGGCAGGCGAGGCCGAGCTCGGGGAGATGCCTAGTCAATTAAATTGTGATAAAAGGGGAAAAAAGTTACCTGTATATCAGTGCTTTGCTTATATGGTTTCTTCTTTGCATCTCCTTCCAAAGTCTCCTTGGCCTTCCAGCATCTCGTTCCTCCTGCTTTTGTGTGTAAAGTTGTTTTTCCTTTAGGTAATTGTCGGCTTATGCCAAAATCAGCTAATCTTGCCCTCATTTTAACATCTGCAGGACAAATGATGTAGACAGTAAATTATGTTATATATTGATCAAAATAAATTACAATGTTGGTGTATACCTTTTACATTTCAGTTATTTCAGATATCTTACCAATCAAGACATTCTGGGGTTTGAGATCCCGATGGAGAATCGGAGGAACATGAGAATGAAGCACACTTAAACCTTGGAGAACCTGTTGCACAGCCTGATGAACCGGAAGTTCTCTCCTTATTTCAGAGACTGTCTTACTGTCTTCACTGTCTTCTGGAAAATCACACTCTACATATTCTTCCAGGGTGATTTCACATAGCTGAAGAATAAGGTAATCATGCTTCTTATCTTCTGCAAAGTCAACATATCGTACAATGGACGTCTCGTCAAGCCGTGGATCCCGTAAAAGTACTTTCTCATTATCCACCACCTCCTTGTATTCCTTATTGTATTTAGATATTCTCTTAACTGCGACTTCAGTGCCATCGCTTATTTTCAACCCCAAGAAGACTTCAGCACCACTTCCACATGCTATGTGGAATTCCTCTTCATCCACATACATGATGCTTCCAACTCTTGTTACTTGACTTTCATCAGTGTTTGCAAGCTTCTCTAATTTATCCTTCCATCTCTCACTGATTTTATGCCATTTGTGTAGCGTTGATGATGTGTTGGGGAGGACTGGCTCAGCATTTGAACTTTGAACAGATTCCTGAACAGGAAGTGCTGTTGGGTCAGTTGCAGCAGAGCGAACATCGTTTGGCTCCTTTGGCATTTTTGGCCTTCTTCTTCTTCTTCTTCTTCTTCTTCTTTTTGTTGGCTCTACTGGTTGGTGTAGTCGTGTAGAATCGGCACATTCTGAGTTTGCTTTGTTGAAATGATTTTGCAATTCTCTAATGATTTCTTCCAGGCTGTTATTATTTTGCATGGCTACAAATCCAAGTATATCCTCAGGCACTGAAGTTATTCCCTTTGATGTAAAGATGTCAGCTGCATGTTCAAATGAAAGCAAGTTGGCAAGTATGCCATATGTCCAGACGCTCACATCAGGCGTGTATTCTTTTTGCACATAAGGAACAATTGCTGTGCATAATTGATCAAGGAAAAATGTATTCCAGATATTTTTGACTTGTGTTTTCTGTGTAATCACGTAAATTGTTTCCAGAATAGCTTTCAGTACATTAGGACTTTGTCTTGAGGAAAGTCTTTCCAGCAGTTTGGGGATCATACCCACTGATATCTCATTTGGTTTCTCTCCCATTGTGCAGAAAACTGATTGCAGACATTGAACAACTGAAGCCAAATATTTCTCTGGAATGTTCGGCAAGCGTTTGACTGCATCCACAATGTAGGAGTTCAGATTTCCTGTGTCCTTCAGCCATTTTATACTTCTCCGACGGAATTCGGCAGCATTTGGCGCAAGAACACCAAAGAGTACTTCACATATGGTCAGATGGGTATCAGGATCCTCCTGCAGCATGCGACTATCAAACATTTTGAAAACTTCTTTGCATTTTGCCCCCTCTTGTACAGCAATTTCCAGGTCAACAAAATGTTTTTTTTTGGAACAGAATGTGTTACCTTTTGATGAAAGGTTATCTATCACTTTGGATATTTTTTTGTTCTTTTCAAGATGTTGAGGGTGTATCACATTGAACAGTGTTACCTTTGTGCCAGCACAGATTAGCTCTTCAATGATATCTTCTCTGTCACCCAGGGCAGCAGCGTGCAGTGGTGCACCTAGGATGGGATGATCCACTCCATTTGGATTAGCTTTTGCTTTAAGCAATTTCCTCACAGAACCAGGCGTTAGATCAATGTTGGAACTTGAGGCATAATGCAAAGGTGTAACCCCATTTTGAGAAGTCTTGTTTGGGTCTGCATCCTTTTCTAGCAGGAAATCACAAATATCCTCATCATAATATATCACAGCAGCAATCAAAGGTGTAATGTCATCATACACCTCTTGGCATGGGTAAAGTCCATTGATGTCATTGTGCTTGAAAACTTCTTTGAGCTTATTGAGTTTGTTGCGTTTACTGAGTTTGTTGTCACTTATAATCTGTATTATAGGATGCGTTTCTCTCTTGATGGCTGTAGCCTTTAACTGTTGGAAGAATGTCTCAGCTATTTGTTTTTGTAATTGTGGGGGGAAATCCATTTCTTCAGGTCAGAATAACTGTGGGGTGACAAAATTAATTATGAGGTTAGTGTAACATTTGGTGCCTTTTTAAATTCAGTTATATACTGTACATGACATGGATTCGAACCACTCAACTTCAGATTGCAAAGCAGGCAGATTTAACCACTCAGCCACGAGGCCTTTCCAACTTTCATGGTGGAGTTTAAGAGGATAACTGTATGTCAGTCAGATGTAGTTGCTGTCACTTCATAGCTTTGTTATTATACACAGAGACTTGGGGGAAAATATTGATACTTTATTTAGTTGTAGGTATGATTTTGCCCCCCCCCCCAGTCTATAAATCCCCTAATCCGCATAAGGGGGGAACTCCCCCCTATTTGCTAAATAAATTGTATGCACTGTGCTCTAGAAACATTTAGTTATATTTAAAGATTTTAAATAAAAAAATACATTCTAATAATTTTCTGAATTGTGGTGTAAATAGTCCCACGAGCCATTTACAGCTCATGGAGAAGGGGGGGGGGGGGGCTGGCACAGTCACACTGCAGAAATGCATTCACATTAATCAATATTGCCTGTCTTTCAAGCTACAACTAACAAAGTATCAACATTTTCCCCCAAGTCTATGCTTATAATAACAAAGCTAGGAAGTGACTACATCTGACTGACATACAGTTATCCTCCCAAACTCCAAAGAAAGTTGGAAAGCCCTTGTGGCTGAGTGGTTAAAGCTGCCTGCTTTGCAATCTGAAGTTCAGTGGTTCGAATCCACCACTGCCTTTTAGCAATCTCTGTCCCAGGGCAGAGCTTCTTTACAGGTCCGGTGCCATGTAACTACATATGAACTACAGTTAAATAGACTCAATCCACTTTACAGGTCTGTTACCATGTAACTACATATGAACTACAGTTGAACAGACTCACTCCATTTTACAGGTCTGTTACAATGTGTTTTAAAATGTCCACTTCCAAGCAGAGCTATAAGCAGATGTATGCAGACCAAGCTGTTTTGTGTTTTCCATTCATTGTATCTGAGCTCAAATGTAATTAATACCAACAAAGTTAAGCTAGAAAAAGACCTACCAGTGCGAGTCTGTGAGATGTGGGTCTGATGAAATCTCTGGGTGCTCCCTCTTCCTGTGCCTGTCACTTCCTGGACTCTGCGCCAGGGCCGGCCCTAGGCATAAGTGAACTAAGGGGCTGCTTAGGGCCCCCACCTGCTTAGGGCCCCCAATATACAAAAACGTGGCATTGTGTTGTACAGGCTGGCTGGCAGGTCTGAACAACAGTTTCTATGGAGCGAAGGTTCAGTCTGGAAGACTATCTTTTGCATGCTTATGCAAAACATGGAATAGACCCAATGGGTTGTCTCATACCATGCTGCTACTCACATCTGCACCCTTACTCACTAATAGTTTCTTTGCGGTCATTTCCCGGGGCGGGGTGTCAATTGAGATATCAGCTGGTCACATCAGCTGGTCACATCTATCCAATAGTACAGTGACTCATTGGTAGACAATCATCTCACTGCAGCAAATTATAATTGCATACACATTAGTCTGGGCACGCTTTACACAGTTTTTGGCATGGGGGTGTAAACCAAGGAAACAGGAAACAAGTGCACCAAGAAATCTTCTTTGTTGCTGTTAGCTTGACACGGCAAGGTTAAATTAACTAGAGCCTGATAAAAAAAAGCTTCTGTATTGTCTTAAAATATGTGATATTGTGAATCCGCGATGTTTCTGCAAGAACTTGTTCAAAAACCTCGTTCGGTAGGTCCATCTTTTGTTTTGTTGTTTGATTTTCTTCTTGTTTCCGTTGCTTGTTTCCTGTCTAGGCGGGGTCTAGGCCGGAAACAGGCCGAGTGACAAAATCCCTTGTAAATGGAGACCTCAGAGAAGAGCCTGGTGACGCGAGGTTACAGACACATAGTCACATCTGTATATGTGGGAAATGATGTGTTTATTGTTTCATTTATTGTTTCATTTCATGATGCAGTACCAACCCTAAAACAAACCCTGGTTCACAATGAAACACACATATTTGTACACATTTATTTTAATATTCAACAGATTAAGCGTACAGTATCTTTTTTAGAATAACATTTAGTATGCTTAGAACAATCATAAAAAATAATCTGCATGTGATAAAGCTGCATATTAATTTCTTTTTCTATGATTTGTACAATTGATTTAGTATGAGTAGAAGCACTTTGTCTTGAGACTTGTCTTCAGTTTGTTAGTTGTATCTAAAAAGAAGTTGGTGAACATTCCGTTTTGAATGTCATGCTCTTGCAAGCTGCAGTAATATTTTTAAGATAAGTGCAAAGATCTGTTCAGATTTTTGTGTGATAGACAAACAGGTAGTGGCATTTCAGTCCTCGTTATATGTACACTTTGTAGCTTGTATATCAACACTCAGCATTTTAAAAGAACTGTATGAAAGAAAGGAAAAGCTTGATACATTTACATAAACGTCTTTGTTTCCTGCATGTTTGGACACACTATGATATCTTCCATCAAATTCAACTGTTTCAATGACAGACCAATAGTCAAGGTCGCACTATTGGGTTTTTAAAGACACCAGAAGCCGTTTCTTTATTGAGAGGGGTGTTTTTGTATTAGCTTGAAAACAAATGATAAAAAATATTTCCAGTGTTCCACTAGCTGCTGTTTACTGTTTTACTGTTTACTGTTTACTGATGTTAGCTAAACACAGGTCTTTTCCACTCAATGGAAGAACAAGGGCTGACTGTACCATTCACCTCTGGAATAAAAAGGGAGGGGGAGTCTCCATTCACATTTCTGTCTAAGAAGGTTTCAGCTATAACCAGTCTTCAATATCTAACTTCCTCAAACAACAAACTACTGCTTGATATTTTACTTCAAACAATGTAACACAAACAAGTAAATTCCACTAAACAACTACACTCTAGGCTCCCAGCTACTATAATTCCCTGTATGTAAATAAAATAAAATAAAAACGGGGGGCAAAGCAAAGGGGTGTGATACTTTATCACTGCCAGAAGGGGGCATGGTAGTATAGGCCCATCACAACACAGTGCCCCAGTGCACAAGGCAACATACTTTGTCCATTACCACAGTAGGGACAGGGGACTGAGTGTGGTCTATAGACTGTAAAAACATGTGTAGCATTTTGGCTGCATGCACACACAAGTCCAAAAACATGTAGGAGGTGATGTAGCACACAATCATGTAATAATTTCCTGAAAATGTAATAAAATGTGCACTTAACTTGATCAAAAATGTAATAAAATCCAATAATGTAATAACTGGACCAATAATATCATAAAATGTCCTGACTCCTGTCCTGTTTTCCTGCACTTGTTGGACTCTTACAGTGGGACATATTAAATTGTTACACAATTACAGACTAATTTCTGAAAGTGCATTGAGTCCACCTCACTTCAGGTCACTGAGTCCAGACTCTTGAACCGGGGCACTGAGACTTCCCTCAGGGTTTGCTGGCTTCATTACAGCACCCGTGGTGATGTCTTCTTTTTTGAACATTCTTTTCAGGGCTGGCCTTGAATTCCAGTCGTGTTTTTTGGCAAACGTGTAAACACATCCGAAGAGATCAGGAAATACCAACATCAGATCAATGTTGGCTGCATCCTCAGCACTGCAAACAGAGACAGAAATACCAAGTAATGAACATTCAATTCACCAATCCCTAAAAGAGAAAAAAGGAGCTTCTTGGATATTTAGAGACAGATTTTAATTATGAAGTAAAGTACATGTCTACTGCAATAGTTAACGGTATTTTCTGCATCTCTGTTCTGACTCTTGTTTATGGTGTAATTTATCTGTCAAATATTGCTAAACCAATTAATAATAATAATAATAATAATAATAATAATAATAATAATAATAATAATAATAATAATAACAATAATAATGATGATGATGATGATGATGATGATGATGATGATGAAAATGATGATGATGACATTTACAGTGTGTGCACTGTGGATGAAATCTTGACCCCCATTGACCTTGCATTTGTTTTTGCCCAACTTTTCAGAGCTATGTGGAACAGCATGGATTGTGCTGAGAAAGAACTCTACCAAGCAACAACATCATGTAAGTAGCAAATATGCCTAGGCTTAAAAAAATTAACTATCCCTTTAAGCAGAGTATTTAAAAGATGACACCAATTCTGCCTGCCTGAGCTCCTCGAGGAGACCACTCCAAAGAGAAGGTCCTCTGGTGCAAGAGTCTTCTTTGGTCTTTAGAATGACTATGATGTTGAAAATATGTGTGAAAATACTGCTGTCAAATACTGCTCTTTCAGAACTGTCTTGTGAAAAAGGTCCGTTACATGCAACAGTTTATGTCAGTCAGCGAGGTTTTAAAAGTTGCATGGCAATCTGAATTCCTAGATTTAACCTCAGTCTAACTTACTAGTGCTCAAGGAGGTTGCGTATGAAGCGCAGTAATCCCAGTGTGTTGTCATGGTAGCTCTTCTTCTTCTTCTTGGCATCCACCTTCTGGACTAACTCTGGAGGCAACTGGAAAACCAACAAAATCACGGATAAAGTTGCTTCCAGGGAAATAGAATTGCTGCAATATTGATGTCTCTGTTACCTTGGTTTTCCACTGACTGAAGAATCCATTTTGGTCCAGTTCACAGATTAGTGTCTGGTCAGCGTCTTCATATTTCGCCACCTCCATCTGATTACCAATCTTTCTCAAGTATTCGACTCTCCTGAAAATGAGTTGTAGGCTACTTTAGGCTAAATGATTTCCAGCATGAACATAATATAAAACAGAACGCTGGAATATTGTCATGTCGTATTATCCAAAAATGTTATTGTCATTAAGCCATGGAAACACATCCTACATGAAAACAAGACTAGGTGTAAAACCTAGTACAGTATAGCTGACCCAGTGTTACCAACTCTTACAAGGAAAGTAGTCAGTAGCACCCACCCCATTGCACCCCACTCCCTCCACCCCTTGCTCACAGCTGCAGCCCCTTCCCTGTATTTCAGTCAGTGCATTTCAGTATCCCTCACTCAGGGACATTCGGACAGAGGTGTAGTGCTATCTGGAGAAGTGGGGGAGCGCACCTATATGAGCTGGAACCCCCTCCTCCCCCGACAGCCAAGGTAGCATCAAAACTTTATGAGAAAGACTTGACTTAATTATTTTTTATTTGCATAGAGCAAGCAATCAATGTGTTGAACAGACATGCTTTGGGTAGTTTTGGGGGTTATTTTTCAAGTGTCTGTCCATTGGCCCTACAGAACTGCATTGAACAGCCATGCATGCTAGCAAGCAGAGTAGTGTAACAAATTATAGGGTTTTGTCAGAATCAATAGAGAGGCAAAGTGAGCGGCACTTCCTGCTTCAGCACTGTACCAGAGATTTGCATCCGCCATTTATTTTCCCATAGACATTTCGTAAAATGCTTGTAAAAATAGTTTTACTTTGTCAAACCATATGGTCCAGCTATAATCGGGAGAGACCATGGAACATTTCACTCTGAATATATCGGAACCATTTCTTTTGAACAAGTAAAACTATTTTATAAGCATTTTACGAAATGTCTATGGGAAAATAAATGGCGGATGAAAATCTCTGGTACAGTGCTGAAGCAGGAAGTGACGTTCACTTTGATTCTATAGTTGTGATGGAAAATGTCCTTCCGTTCTCTCACCTTTCATTGGGCCAGAAGAAGGGATGAACCAAACATTCCTCCACAGTAGGTCTCTTCTTTGGATCTCCATTGATCATGTCCTCAACGAGATCCTTTGCAACCACATCTTGAACATGCTCCAGACAGGAGATCCCTTTGTGAATGTTGTACTCACATTCATAGGCTTTGCCAAATGGATGGTGTCCTCCAGAGAGGATGTAATAGATCAACATCCCTGCCACCTTAAGAATTGGCACAACAATTTAGTAATTACAGAATAATTTTTCACCCAGTCATCAATTAAATGGCTCAATCAGAGGAAAAACTAACTCACCTGTATATCAGTACTTGACTTGTATGGTATATCAGTGTCTTCTGTCAATGTCTCTTTGGCCATCCAGCATCTTGTTCCTGCACTTCTTGTGTGTAAAGTCTTTTGTCCTTCAGGTATTCGTCTGCTTATGCCAAAATCAGATAATCTGGCCCTCCTCTTAACATCTGCAGGACAAATGGCATAGACAGTAAATTATGTTATATATTGATCAAAATAAAATCCAATATTTGTGTATACCGTACTTTTTAAATTTCAGACAGTGAATTGCATGTTTACTAATTTCTTACCAATCAAGACATTCTGGGGTTTGAGATCCCGGTGGAGAATCTGAGGATTTTGACCATGAAGCACACTTAAACTATGGAGAACCTGATGCACAAGTTCTCTCCTCATTTCAGAGAGATTGTCTTCTGGAAATTCACGTCTGATATATTCTTCTAGGGTGTATTCACATAGCTGAAGAATAAGGTAACCAAAGTTCTCATCGTCTGCAAAGTCAACATATCGTACAATGGTCGTATCATCAAGCTCTGGAAGTCGTAAAAATCCTTCCTCGTTCTTCAGTACCTGATAGTTGGATTTAGACATTCTCTTAACTGCGACTTCAGTGCCGTCACTTCTCAGCCCCAAGAAGACTTCAGTCCCATCACTTCCCTTTGCTATGCGGAATTCTGCATCTTTCACATACATGATGCTTCCAACTCTGGTTACTTTACTGTCACCAGTGTTAGCAAGCTTCTCTAATGTATCCCTCCACCTTTCACTGATTTTAAGCCATTCCTGTGACTTTAATGATTTCCCAGTGTTGGGGAGGAGTGGCTCAACATTTGAACTTTGAACAGAATCTGAAACTGAAACTGCTGTTCGGTCAGTTGCAGCAGAGCAAACTTCATCATTTGGCTCCTCTGGCTTTTTTGCCTTTTTCTTGGATCCTGGTAAGACTTTACTGGTTGGTGTAGAATCGTCACATTCTGAGTTTGGTTTGTTGAAATGATTTCGCAATCCTCTAATGATTTCTTTCAGGCTGTCATTACTTTGCATGTTTACAGATGTCAGTATATCCTCAGGAACTGAAGTTATTCCCTTTGCTGTAAAGATGTCAGCTGCATGCTCAAATGAAAGCATGTTGGCAAGTATGCCATATGCATAGACTCTTACATCAGAGCAATGTTGTTTCTGCACAAAAGGAACAATTGCTGTGCATAATTTGTCAAGGAATATGTGATCCCAGCCATTTTCGACTTCTGTTTTCTGTGTAATCACGTAAATTGTTTCCAGAATAGCTTTCTGTACATCAGGATTGTGACTTGAGGAAAGTCTCTCCAGCAGGTGGGGGATCATACCCAGCGAGATCTCATTTGGTATCTCGCTCATTGTGCAGAAGACTGATCGTAGACTTCGAACAACTGAAGACGTGCAGTTTTGTCCAATGTTCGGAAAGCGTTTGACTGCATCCTCAATGTAGGAGTTCAGATTTCCTGTGTCCTTCAGCCATTTAATACTTCTCTGATGGTACTCTTCAGCACCTGGCCCAGTAATACTAAAGACTACTTCATATATGGTCAGATGGGTCTGAGGATGCTCCTGCAGCATGTGACCGTCACACATTTTGAAAACATCATCAGGTGTTTTATCTGGTACTGCAATGTCCAGCTCAACAAAAAGTTTTACTTTGGAACATAATTCGTGACCCTTTGATGCAAGGTCATTTACCACTTTGCATATTCTTTTATTGGCATCTCGATCTCGAGGTTGTTGCGCAGAAAAGAGTTTTACATTTGCACCAGCACAGATTAGCTTTTTCATGATATCTTCTCTGTCATGGATGGCAGCATTTTGCAGTGGTGTTGTTACGATGCAATTATCCACTCCATTTGGATTAGCTTTTGCTTTAAGCAATTTCCTCACAGAAGCAGCCGTTCGATCAGTTTGGGAAGATGAGGCATAATGCAAAGCTGTAAACCCCTTTTGAGATGTCTGGTTTGGATTTGCACCCTGTTGTAGCAGGAAATCACAAATATTCTCATTGTAATATACCACAGCAGCCATCAAAGGGGAAATGTAATCATTCAGCACTATGCATGGGTAAAGTCCATTGATGTCATTGTCCTTGAAAGCTTCCTTGAGCTTACTGAGTTTGTTGCGTTTACTGAGTTTATTGTCAATCATACACTGTATTATAGGATGCGTTTCTCTCTGGATGGTTGCAGCCTGTAACTGTAGGAGAACTGTAGCAGCCACTTGTTTTTGTAACTGTGGGGGAAAATCCATTTCTTCAGGTCAGAATAACTGTGGGGTGACAAAATTATGAGGTTTGAAAAATATCAATTGTATGGAATGGTGGTGAGGGTGGGTGCAGCTCAGGTCTAAGGCCTGGTTCCAGGTAGGGCCCAACACAATGGCCTGTCGGCCAGGACAGAAGACAGCAGAGGCTTGGATTCCAACACCAGTAATATTTATTTAGACACCATATATTGTTGATGCTGGTTTGCTGGTGATAAAGAAAGGAGAACATATTATAAATCCATAGTGATTCAACATAACAATTAACTCCAAACAATTACTAATTATATAATATCCAAATACAGAAATAACTATTAAAGGAACTTAAGCAGTGCAACCAATGATCATAAATTACCAAAGCAAAGTCAACTAAAAGGAAAACTTACTAATCATTTACACAGCAAAGGTGAAGGTGTGGAATCCAGTGGAGGCCAGCCAGCTTGTGCTACCATGGTTTGCAGCAGAAGGGATTTGCCACAGGTGATGTGACTGGCTTTATTAGCTCTCGGGCTCCGCCCATCCAGAGAGCAGTGAAGGGAAGCAGTGAGGAGGCAATTGGAGGAATAGGAAATGAGGGGATTTTCTACAGGTTAGTGTAACATTTGGTGCCTTTTTTAATTCAGTTACCTTTATATACTGTACTGACAGCTAATAATTTTCTGTGATCAAACAGCAACATGATGTCTGCTGAAGTTGATCTCTGCATAACGGAAAGTCTATTTGAACCAGAGACAATGGGATATCAAAGTGAGACACCCCATCTTTGAGCTACTTCCTGTATTTGTCTCACGTGGGTTGTCAGGTGGGATGGCCAAACCTACATAAACCAGCCATAGGACACGTCACAGTAACATCACGTTAAGAAGAGAAGACTGCAGGAAGACAGTCGAAACTGTCAGGTACGACAAACAAAAACTAGTCTTTTCATATGAACAATAATTCATCACTGTTCATTTAAGTTCGACGAAATGAACTTGTTTGGACTTTTGCCCACGGTTCTCCATGGCCGCGCCCACTTTGGAGACTTGCGGCAGGTCCTGGGTCTCTTGGAGTCAATGAGAGGAGTGATCTCAGATTATGACTCCCATAGTCATCAAAGTAAATATTGGGCCCATTGTCTGAAGCCACATATCTTCTGAACATTCTGACACTAAAATTATATTTTTCAGACAGATCAGGAGAAAATTTAATTTGTTCAAGTCAAGACCTGTCTCTGTCTCAGCAACACACTCTCACGAGATTTAGTAACAGGAATGCATGTTAGCAGGGAGCGATTAGCTAAAGCTACCTGTGAAGTTCATTGATGTACAGTATTTCTGTCATTGGAATTTATTTTTATTTTTAATGGAATATCTTAGTTAACTTACAACTATATTGAGCGAACAAGGGGCAGCTTTGTGTTTATGTTTGGTTTGTGTGGAGTTTGGGAACTCACAATCTCTATTTCATGATCAGCACTAACCCCGCATCACCAGGCTCTCTCTCTCTCACACAACACTTCAGGGCCTCCTAGTACCATTTCTTACAATTGGCGGAGCCTGTGGTGCTGTATCTCGAGGAAGCAGAATAGCACAAACATCAGCATATAGCTAATAACAATAATTCTGTCATCTGTGCCCACTGTCTACTGTGTAGCCTATATTGGTATAAAACTGTCTCAAATGTTATTTCAGGGTCTCTATCAAGAGGAGAGGATGGGAGGTGGTTGTGTTGGTGGGTTTGGTGGTTACATAGCAAATGTAAACCAATTCTTGACAAAAACGGGTTACAGAAGAGGGACAGAAGCATAAAATACCCTCTATCCTGCACTCCATGTTACTGTGAGGACATGGGCTGCAGTACCTCTTCAAACCATTTCCTTTAGCAGCAGCGGTGCGTCTGAGATTCTTGTAAAACATGTGACTTACCAGTAAATGAGTGTTGGGCAAACACAATGTTTCAATCTGATTTCCTCTCAAACATTATGACTGAGGCAGCACATACAATCATGTGTTGGTACTGTAAGGCCTGATTATTTTCACATTATTCTTATTGTAAGCTACTGTATGGTGGTGGATGTCACATCCCTGAACTGACAGGCAGCATTGTTTCTCAGTTTAAATGTTAATACAAAAACCAATCCCTGCTTTGGTTAGGATAGAGGATTTTCTATTCTTTTTTGAGTTATAAGTCAATACAAGCATATAAACTCATAACACTTATAAACTCAATAAAACGTATAAACTCAATAAAACCTATAGGCTTGGCTACTTATGCCCCACAACCCATTTCTGGATTTTTCATACATTCCCTTGGAAGCCCAATCACAACTTCCTCAAATTAAACTTCCTACATTTTTTCTCTGAAAGGTCTAATAACCTTGAGTCAAGGTTATCAGATCTTTCAGAGCAAAAAAGTTAGTTACTGACCTTTGCTGGTGGTGTGAAAATATATAGGATTAATACATGCATTGCAGACAACTGAGGCACTGGCTTGGTTTCACACTAGGCTCACTAAGAAGAGGCTGGACACATGTTATGAATATGTTGGAACTGATACAATTGACTGATATTATTGATATATAATTGACTGATACAATACTTTTCTTATATCCACGAAAATGTTGGTAATCATATTGAAGAGAATGGGACTGTGACTCTTCCTTTATTTTTCAGTTCTGAACATATCTGATCCCACTTGAACCAATTGTCTGATGACTTCTGGAGATGAGTTTGGTAGTCTGGGTTTATAGACCTACCTACCACATATTCACATACTGTAGCCTACGATAAAAGTGTTTTTAAAATGTCCACTTCCAAGTAAAGGTACAAGCAGAAGTAAAACCCAATATGCAGACCAATAGTTGTTTTCCATTCCTTTTATCTGAGCTCAATTGATTGATACCAATAAAGTTAAGCAAGAAAAAGACCTACCAGTGCGAGCCTGTGTGATGTGGGTCTGATGAGAGCTCTGCGTGCTCCTACCTGTGCCTGTCACTTCCTGGACACACCTATACAGTACCCTGTGTACGCAGGTTTCCTGTGCACCCAGTTACCTCCATCAAGTGCTCATGCCTGATGTGTGTATGCTATGTGCTCTAGTAGTGTATTATACAGTATGTGCTTTTATTGTAGGTGTGTCTGTTTTGCCTCACGAGTGTGTGCTCTAGTGTCACGGTATGTGCTTTTATTGAAGGTGCCATTTTCTACTAATCTACTTTATCTAATCTAATCTACTAATCTACTTTATGTTGTGTTGTCTCTCTTGAGTCACTTGTGTAGTATATTTAATATTTGTGACACATGCATTTTATTTTATTTTAATTTGAGGCTCCCTTCTACATCTGGCTACGGACAGCAGATGGAAACTAGCCATCCAGGCTAACTCTGGCTCACTTACAGTTTTGCTTTTGATTATGTGCACTGTCCCTGAAGAATGAACTAATTATAATATATATGTGTGTGTGTGTGTGTGTGTGTGTGTGTGTGTGTGTGTGTGTGTGTGTGTGTGTGTGTGTGTGTGTGTGTGTGTGTGTGTGTGTGTGTGTGTGTGTGTGTGTGTGTGTATATATATATATATATATATATATATATATATATATCTCACAAATATCCTCATCATAATATATCACAGCAGCAATCAAAGGTGTAATGTCATCATACACCTCTTGGCATGGGTAAAGTCCATTGATGTCATTGTGCTTGAAAACTTCTTTGAGCTTACTGAGTTTGTTGCGTTTACTGAGTTTGTTGTCAATTATAATCTGTATTATAGGATGCGTTTCTCTCTTGATGGCTGTAGCCTTTAACCAAATGTTACACTAACCTCATAATTAATTTTGTCACCCCACAGTTATTCTGACCTGAAGAAATGGATTTCCCCCCACAGTTAAAAAAACAAATAGCTGAGACATTCTTCCAACAGTTAAAGGCTACAGCCATCAAGAGAGAAACGCATCCTATAATACAGATTATAAGTGACAACAAACTCAGTAAACGCAACAAACTCAGTAAGCTCAAAGAAGTTTTCAAGCACAATGACATCAATGGACTTTACCCATGCCAAGAGGTGTATGATGACATTACACCTTTGATTGCTGCTGTGATATATTATGATGAGGATATTTGTGAGATATATATATATATATATATATATATACACACACACACACACACACACACACACACACACACACACACACACACACACACACACACACACATATATTATAATTAGTTCATTCTTCAGGGACAGTGCACATAATCAAAAGCAAAACTGTAAGTGAGCCAGAGTTAGCCTGGATGGCTAGTTTCCATCTGCTGTCCGTAGCCAGATGTAGAAGGGAGCCTCAAATTAAAATAAAATAAAATGCATGTGTCACAAATATTAAATATACTACACAAGTGACTCAAGAGAGACAACACAACATAAAGTAGATTAGTAGATTAGATTAGATAAAGTAGATTAGTAGAAAATGGCACCTTCAATAAAAGCACACCGTGACACTAGAGCACACACTCGTGAGGCAAAACAGACACACCTACAATAAAAGCACATACTGTATAATACACTAATAGAGCACATAGCATACACACATCAGGCATGAGCACTTGATGGAGGTAACTGGGTGCACAGGAAACCTGCGTACACAGGGTACTGTATAGGTGTGTCCAGGAAGTGACAGGCACAGGTAGGAGCACGCAGAGCTCTCATCAGACCCACATCACACAGGCTCGCACTGGTAGGTCTTTTTCTTGCTTAACTTTATTGGTATCAATCAATTGAACTCAGATAAAAGGAATGGAAAACAACTATTGGTCTACATATAGGGTTTTACTTCTGCTTGTACCTTTACTTGGAAGTGGACATTTTAAAAACACTTTTATCGTAGGCTACAGTATGTGAATATGTGGTAGGTAGGTCTATAAACCCAGACTACTAAACTCATCTCCAGAAGTCATCAGACAATTGATTCAAGTGGGATCAGATATGTTCAGAACTGAAAAATAAAGGAAGAGTCACAGTCCCATTCTCTTCAATAGGATTACCAGCATTTTTGTGGATATAAGAAAAGTATTGTATCAGTCAATTATATATCAATAATATCAGTCAATTGTATCAGTTCCAACATATTCATAACATGTGTCCAGCCTCTTCTTAGTGAGCCTAGTGTGAAACCAAGCCAGTGCCTCAGTTGTCTGCAATGCATGTATTAATCCTATATATTTTCACACCACCAGCAAAGGTCAGTAACTAACTTTTTTTCTCTGAAAGATCTGATAACCTTGACTCAAGGTTATTAGACCTTTCAGAGAAAAAATGTAGGAAGTTTAATTTGAGGAAGTTGTGATTGGGCTTCCAAGTGAATGTATGAAAAATCCAGAAATGGGTTGTGCGGCATAAGTAGCCAAGCCTATAGGTTTTATTGAGTTTAAACGTTTTATTGAGTGTATAAGTGTTATGAGTTTATATGCTTGTTTTGACTTATAACTAAAAACAAAAGCTAATTAGAATAGAAAATCCTCTATCCTAACCAAAGCAGGGATTGGTTTTTGTATTAACATTTAAACTGAGAAACAATAATGCTGCCTGTCAGTTCAGGGATGTGACATCCACCACCACCATACAGTAGCTTACAATAAGAATGATGTGAAAATATATAATCAGGCCTTACAGTACCAACACATGATTGTATGTGCTGCCTCAGTCATAATGTTTGAGAGGAAATCAGATTGAAACATTGTTGCCCAACACTCATTTACTGGTAAGTCACATGTTTTACAAGAATCTCAGAAGCACCACTGCTGCTAAAGGAAATGGCTTGAAGAGGTACTGCAGCCCATGTCCTCACAGTAACATGGAGTGCAGGATAGAGGGTATTTTATACCCGTTTTTGTCAAGAATGGGTTTACATTTCGATGCTATGTAACCACCAAACCCACCAACACAACCACCTCCCATCCTCTCCTCTTGATAGAGACCCTGAAACAACATCTGAGACAGTTTTATACCAATGTAGGCTACACAGTATAGTGGGCACAGATGACAGAATTATTGTTATTAGCTATATGCTGATGTTTGTGCTATTCTGCTTCTTCAGAGACAGGTCTTGAACAAATTACATTTTCTCCTGATCTGTCTGAAAAATATAATTTTATTGTCAGAATGTTCAGAAGATATGTGGCTTCAGACAATGGGCCCAATATTTACTTTGATGACTATGGGAGTCATAATCTGAGATCATGTTCACTCCTCTCATTGACTCCAAGAGACCCAGGCCGCAAGTCTCCAAAGTGGGCGCGGCCATGTCACTTTAATCTACCACCTCTTTAGAATTAAAATACATTGGCTGCAATAACATTGCTGGTAACATTGCTGGTGTAGAAGAATTTACATAACTAGGCATCTCGCCCGTATCTCGGCCTCGCCTGCCCTATTGGCGTGCTTGTGTGTGTGTATGTTGCTCACTAAATGTTATTGCATCGGGGACTGCTCCCTAGTCCGATACCTCACGAGTCCGACGACACCTCATGGTTTTGGGTTAGGGTCTGGGGGAGGTTAGGTTTAGGCGTGGGGGTGGGAGAGGTTAGGTTTTGGGTTAGGGTCTGGGGGAGGTTAGGTTTAGGCGTGGGGGTGGGAGAGGTTAGGTTTTGGGTTAGGGTCTGGGGGAGGTTAGGTTTAGGGTTAGTGAAAAACGGGGAATATAGAACCCGGGGAACATAGAAGCCGGGGAACATAGACATGATCCCCTGTCCAATGCCTCTTTTTTCGGACTCGTGAGGTGTCGGACTCGTGAGGTATCGGACTAGGGAGCATGCACCATTGCATCATTGACGTCACAATGCCTCCTTGTGTGTGTGTGTGTGACATCACTGATCAGTCTTGTCACAATGCCTCCTTGTGTGTGTGCACAACCTTATGACATAACTTTTGACATCATCACTGATGACATCACATCATTAGCTAATTAGCCTAATTAAAAAATCCGGCTCTGTCAGGTCACCCGCACGGGTGCCCGTTACACACCCTGAAAGTTTCAGCCAGATCGCACATAAAACGGCATATAGCTGTGGCCAAACACAGAACTTGAAACAAACAGACTAAATTTTATGTATATAAGATAGATTAAAATGTGGCAGAAGTAATATTCTAGTTCATCTCTACTTCTCTTGTATTTGCATATTCTTGGAATGATCTTCAACACATGCTAAAAATCAATACTCTACTAACCTATGGAAAAAACCATGATCACAAACCTCCCTGCCTCAATGTCTGTTGTAACTGACTTTTCTTCATTCTCATCTGTGTATTGTCTGTGTATTTACTTTCAAATTTTAACTTGTCTGTAACTTGACATCATCATCAAAGTTTTCAAATGAAATGAAAAGTATATTGTTCCATAACATCTAACATGACTTACACCAAAGCTTACAAGACCATCTTTCTACACTCAGTATAATATTTTGAATGCTTTTTTATTTTATTTTACCACATATTTAATATTTCTCTCACTTTCCCAATTGGCTCCTGTCATCCACATGTAGTGAAACCCCTCTACCTTTTCCTACATGCATGTAAATGTCACTAATCAATATACTGTAGAACAGAATGGGACTAATGGCTCTTCCTTCAACGTTCACTTCTGAACTTTTCTGCTCCCACTTGAGCCGACCACATGTTTACATAACATTAGCCTGCCATTAAAGTGTTTTAAGAGCTATAAGCAGATGTATGCAGACCAAGCTGTTTTGTGTTTTCCATTCATTGTATCTGAGCTCAAATGTAATTAATACCAACAAAGTTAAGCTAGAAAAAGACCTACCAGTGCGAGTCTGTGTGATGTGGGTCTGATGAGAGCTCTGGGTGCTCCCTCTTCCTGTGCCTGTCACTTCCTGACTCGGCGCCAGGGCCGGCCCTAGGCATAAGCAAACTAAGTGGCTGCTTAGGGCCCCCACCTGCTTAGGGCCCCCAATATACAAAGACATGGCATTGTGTTGTACAGGCTGGCTGGCAGGTGTGAACAACAGTTTCTATGGAGCTTAGCGAAGGTTCAGTCTGGAAGACTATCTTTTGCATGCTTATGCTGTAGTTTTACTTCTCATGCAACCCTGTATCATGGCAAAACTTGGAATAGACCCAATGGGTTGTTTCATACCATCCTGCTACTCACATCTGCATCTACATCTTGCTCACTCATAGTTTCTTCGCGGTCATTTCGTGGGCAGGGTGTCAATTGAGATATCAGCTGGTCACATCAGCTGGTCACATCTATCCAATAGTACAGCGACCCATTGGTAGCCAATCATCTCGCTTTAAACGTTTCTCTCCATCACTATCCACTTTAGTCTGCTCAACCCCCCCCCCCCCCCCCCGTCTCTGCTCAGTCTTCACAGATTCATCAGCTTCATCAGTCTTAGGAGTCACCAGCCATCACCATCACCAGTGTCTGGACTCCATTGGGAGATCTATCTTGCTGCTGCTCAGGGCTGGTCCCCTTCCATTACAAAGAGTCTGAGCGCCAAAGACTTTATTGACCAAACTTTTTTCATTTTAATTATATCATCTTGTTGTAGAATGGAATTAATCAATACATTCTTCATCCGCATAATCAACGCCTCTCTTATTGAGCCGAGACTGTGAGGGTGAGCAGCAAATTATAATTGCATACACATTAGTCTGGGCACCAGTAGCGGAGCGTACACCGGGGCAGAGGGTGCGCCCCCCCCCTGGGCCCACTCGTCATTGGGCCCCCATCAAAAAAAAAAAGAAAAAAAAGAAATTTGCATGCCAGGCCAGGCCAGGCCTGAGTGTGAGAGCAATTCAATCAATAGTCAATAACATTGGTGTGTTTAAAATGAGCTATTCCACTAAATATGGCTAAAACAGATTCAAACATGCAAAAAAGGCAAATTTTTCTTCACCGCCGGCCTTAATTGATTTTTTTTGGGGGGGGGGGGGGTTACGTTAGCTAGAGCCTGATAACAAAAAGCTTCTGTATTGGCTTAAAATATGTGATATTGTGAACCCGCGAACTTGTTCAAAAACTTTGTTTGGTACGTCCATCTTTTGTTTTGTTGTTTGATTTTCTTCTTCTGTTTCCGCTGCTTGTTTCCTGTCTAGGGCGGGGTCTAGGCCGGAAACAGGCCGAGTGACAAAATCCCTTGTAAATGGAGACCAGGCTCTTTCTCCCAGAGAAAGAGCCTGGTGACGCGAGGTTACAGACGCATAGTCACATCTGTATATGGGGGGGATGATGTGTTTATTGTTTCATTTCATGATGCAGTACCAACCCTAAAACAAACCCTGGTTCACAATGAAACACACATATTTGTACACATTTATTTTAATATTCAACAGATTAAGCGTACAGTATTTTTTTTAGAATAACATTTAGTATGCTTAGAACAATCATAAAAAATAATCTGCATGTGATAAAGCTTGCATATTAATTTCTTTTTCTACGATTTCTACCATTGATTTAGTATGAGTAGAAGCAATTTGTCTTGAGACTTCTCAGTTTGTTAGTTGTATCTAAAAAGAAGTTGGTGAACATTCCGTTTTGAATGTCATGCTCTTGCAAGCTGCAGTAATATATTTAAGATAAGTGCAAAGATCTGTTCAGATTTTTGTGTGATAGACAAACAGGTAGTGGCATTTCAGTCCTCGTTATATGTACACTTTGTAGCTTGTATATCAACACTCAGCATTTTAAAAGAACTGTATGAAAGAAAGGAAAAGCTTGATAAATGTACATAAACTTCTTTGTTTCCTGCATGTTTGGACACACTATGATATCTCCCATCAAATTCAACTGTTTCAATGACAGACCAATAGTCAAGGTCGCACTATTGGGTTTTTAAAGACACCAGAAGCCGTTTCTTTATTGAGAGGGGTGTTTTTGTATTAGCTTGAAAACAAATGATAAAAATATTACCAGTGTTCCACTAGCTGCTGTTTACTGTTTTACTGTTTACTGTTTACTGATGTTAGCTAAACACAGGTCTTTTCCACTCAATGGAAGAACAAGGCCTGACTGTACCATTCACCTCTGGAATAAAAAGGAGTCTCCATTCACATTTCTGTCTAAGAAGGTTTCAGCTATAACCAGTCTTCAATATCTATCTAACTTCCTCAAACAACAAACTACTGCTTGATATTTTACTTCAAACAACTACAGTAAATTCCACTAAACAACTACACTCTAGGCTCCCAGCTACTATAATTCCCTGTATGTAAATAAAATAAAATAAAAACGGGGGGCAAAGCAAAGGGGTGTGATACTTTATCACTGCCAGAAGGGGGCATGGTAGTATAGGCCCATCAGAACACAGTGCCCCAGTGCACAAGGCAACATACTTTGTCCATTACCACAGTAGGGACAGGGGACTGAGTGTGGTCTATAGACTGTAAAAACATGTGTACCATTTTGGCTGCATGCACACACAAGTCCAAAAACATGTAGGAGGTGATGTAGCACACAATCATGTAATAATTTCCTGAAAATGTAATAAAATGTGCACTTGATCAAAAATGTAATAAAATCCAATAATGTAATAACTGGACCAATAATATCATAAAATGTCCTGACTCCTGTCCTGTTTTCCTGCACTTATTGGACTCTTACAGTGGGACATATTAAATTGTTACACAATTACAGACTAATTTCTTAAAGTGCATCGAGTTCACCTGATCACTTCAGGTCACTGAGTCCAGACTCTTGAACCGGGGCACTGAGACTTCCCTCAGGGTTTGCTGGCTTCATTACAGCACCAGTGGTGATGTCTTCTTTTTTGAACATTCTTTTCAGGGCTGGCCTTGAATTCCAGTCGTGTTTTTTGGCAAACGTGTAAACACATCCGAAGAGATCAGGAAATATCAACATCAGATCAATGTTGGCTGCATCCTCAGCACTGCAAACAGAGACAGAAATACCAAGTAATGAACATTCAATTCACCAATCCCTAAAAGAGAAAAAAGGAGCTTCTTGGATATTTAGAGACAGATTTTAATTATGAAGTAAAGTACATGTCTACTGCAATAGTTAACAGTATTTTCTGCATCTCTGTTCTGACTCTTGTTTATGGTGTAATTTATCTGTCAAATATTGCTAAACCAATTAATAATAATAATAACAATAATAATGATGATGATGATGATGATGATGATGACGATGAAAATGATGATGATGAAATTTATACTTTGTGTGCACTGTGGATGAAATCTTGACCCCCATTGACCTTGCATTTGTTTTTGCCCAACTTTTCAGAGCTATGTGGAACAGCATGGATTGTGCTGAGAAAGAACTCTACCAAGCAACATCATCATGTACAGTAAGTAACAAATATTCCTAGGCTTAAAAAAATTAACTATCCCTTTAAGCAGGGTATTTAAAAGATGACACCAATTCTGCCTGCCTGAGCCCCTCGAGGAGACCACTCCAAAGAGAAGGTCCTCTGGTGCAAGAGTCTTCTTTGGTCTTTAGAATGACTATGATGTTGAAAATATGTGTGAAAATACTGCTGTCAAATACTGCTCTTTCAGAACTGTCTTGTGAAAAAGGTCCGTTACATGCAACAGTTTACGTCAGTCAGCGAGGTTTTAAAAGTTGCATGGCAATCTGAATTCCTAGATTTAACCTCAATCTAACTTACTAGTGCTCAAGGAGGTTGCGTATGAAGCGCAGTAATCCCAGTGTGTTGTCATGGTAGCTCTTCTTCTTCTTCTTGGCATCCACCTTCTGGACTAACTCTGGAGGCAACTGGAAAACCAACAAAATCACTCATAAAGTTGCTTCCAGGGAAATAGAATTGCTGCAATATTGATGTCTCTGTTACCTTGGTTTTCCACTGACTGAAGAATCCATTTTGGTCCAGTTCACAGATTAGTGTCTGGTCAGCGTCTTCATATTTCGCCACCTCCGTCTGATTACCAATCTTTCTCAAGTATTCGACTCTCCTGAAAAGGAGTTGTAGGCTACTTTAGGCTAAATGATTCCCAGCATGAACATACCGTAATATAAAACAGAACGCTGGAATATTGTCATGTCGTATTATCCAAAAATGTTATTGTCATTAAGCCATGGAAACACGTCCTACATGAAAACAAGACTAGGTGTAAAACCTAGTACAGTATATAGCTGACCCAGTGTTACCAACTCTTACAAGGAAAGTAGTCAGTAGCACCCACCCTGTTGCACCCCACTCCCTCCACCCCTTGCAGCTGCAGCCCCTCCCCTGTATTTCAGTCAGTGCATTTCAGTATCCCTCACTCAGGGACATTCGGGCAGAGGTGTAGTGCTATCTGGAGAAGTGGGGGAGCGCGCCTATGAGGATGGAACACCCTCCTCCCCCGACAGCCAAGGTAGCATCAACATTTTATGAGAAAGGCTTGACTGAATTATTTTTCATTTGCATAGAGCAAGCAATCAATGTGTTGAACAGACATGCTTTGGGTAGTTTTGGAGGTTATTTTTCAAGTGTCTGTCCATTGGCCCTACAGAACTGCATTGAACAGCCATGCATGCTAGCAAGCAGAGTAATGAAACAAATTATAGGGTTTTGTCAGAATCAATAGAGAGGCAAAGTGAGTGGCACTTCCTGCTTCAGCACTGTACCAGAGATTTTCATCCGCCATTTATTTTCCCATAGACATTTCGTAAAATGCTTATAAAAAATAGTTTTACTTTGTCAAACCAAATGGTTCAGCTATAATCGGGAGAGACCATGGAACATTTCACTCTGAATATATCAGAACCATTTCTTTTGAACAGGTAAAACTATTTTATAAGCATTTTACGAAATGTCTATGGGAAAATAAATGGCAGATGAAAATCTCTGGCACAGTGCTGAAGCAGGAAGTGACGTTCACTTTGGCTCTCTATAGGTGTGATGGAAAATGTCCTTCCGTTCTCTCACCTTTCATTGGGCCAGAAGAAGGGATGAGCCAAACATTCCTCCACAGTAGGTCTCTTCTTTGGATCTCCATTGATCATGTCCTCAACGAGATCCTTTGAAACCACATCTTGAACATGCTCCAGACAGGAGATCCCTTTGTGAATGTTGTACTCACATTCATAGGCTTTGCCAAATGGATGGTGTCCTCCAGAGAGGATGTAATAAATCAACATCCCTGCCACCTTAAGAATTGACACAAGAATTTATTAATTACAGAATAATTTTTCACCCAGTCATCAATTAAATGGCTCAATCAGAGGGAAAAACTAACTCACCTGTATATCAGTACTTGACTTGTATGGTATATCAGTGTCTTCTGTCAATGTCTCTTTGGCCATCCAGCATCTTGTTCCTGCACTTCTTGTGTGTAAAGTCTTTTGTCCTTCAGGTATTCGTCGGCTTATGCCAAAATCAGATAATCTGGCCCTCCTCTTAACATCTGCAGGACAAATGGCATAGACAGTAAATTATGTTATATATTGATAAAAAATAAAATCCAATATTTGTGTATACCGTACTTTTTAAATTTCAGACAGTGAATTGCATGTTTACTAATTTCTTACCAATCAAGACATTCTGGGGTTTGAGATCCCGGTGGAGAATCTGAGGATTTTGACCGTGAAGCACACTTAAACTATGGAGAACCTGATGCACAAGTTCTCTCCTCATTTCAGAGAGATTGTCTTCTGGAAATTCACGTCTGATATATTCTTCTAGGGTGTATTCACATAGCTGAAGAATAAGGTAACCAAAGTTCTCATCGTCTGCAAAGTCAACATATCGTACGATGGTCGTATCATCAAGCTCTGGAAGTCGTAAAAATCCTTCCTCGTTCTTCAATACCTGATAGTTGGATTTAGACATTCTCTTAACTGCGACTTCAGTGCCGTCACTTCTCAACCCCAAGAAGACTTCAGTCCCATCACTTCCCTTTGCTATGCGGAATTCTGCATCTTTCACATACATGATGCTTCCAACTCTGGTTACTTTACTGTCACCAGTGTTAGCAAGCTTCTCTAATGTATCCCTCCACCTTTCACTGATTTTAAGCCATTCCTGTGACTTTAATGATTTCCCAGTGTTGGGGAGGAGAGGCTCAACATTTGAACTTTGAACAGAATCTGAAACTGAAAGTGCTGTTGGGTCAGTTGCAGCAGAGCAAACTTCATCATTTGGCTCCTCTGGCTTTTTTGCCTTTTTCTTGGATCCTGGTAAGACTTTACTGGTTGGTGTAGAATCTTCACATTCTGAGTTTGGTTTGTTGAAATGATTTCGCAATCCTCTAATGATTTCCTTCAGGTTGTTATTACTTTGCATGTCTACAGATGTCAGTATATCCTCAGGCACTGAAGTTATTCCCTTTTCTGTAAAGATGTCAGCTGCATGTTCAAATGAAAGCATGTTGGCAAGTATGCCATATGCATAGACTCTTACATCAGAGCAATGTTGTTTCTGCACAAAAGGAACAATTGCTGTGCATAATTTGTCAAGGAATATCTGATCCCAGCCATTTTCGACTTCTGTTTTCTGTGTAATCACGTAAATTGTTTCCAGAATAGCTTTCAGTACATCAGGAGTGTGACTTGAGGAAAGTCTTTCCAGCAGGTGGGGGATCATACCCAGCGATATCTCATTTGGTATCTCGCTCATTGTGCAGAAAACTGATCGTAGACTTCGAACAACTAAAGATGTGAACTTTTCTGGAATGTTCGGAAAGCGTTTGACTGCATCCTCAATGTAGGAGTTCAGATTTCCTGTGTCCTTCAGCAATTTAATACTTCTCTGATGGTACTCTTCAGCACCTGGCCCAGTAATACTAAAGACTACTTCATATATGGTCAGATGGGTCAGAGGATGCTCCTGCAGCATGTGACCGTCACACATTTTGAAAACATCATCAGGTTTTTTCTCTGGTATTGCAATGGCCAGATCAACAAAATGTTTTATTTTGGAACATACTTCGTGACCCTTTGATGCAAGGTCATTTACCGCTTTGCATATTCTTTTATTGGCTTCTCGATGTTGAGGGTGTTGCGGAGAAAAGATTGTTACATTTGCACCAGCACATATTAGCTTTTTCATGACATCTTCTCTGTCATGGATGGCAGCATTTTGTAGTGGTGTAGCTACGGTGCGATTATCCCCTCCATTTGGATTAGCTTTTGCTTTAAGCAATTTCCTCACAGAACCAGCTGTTCGATCAGTTTGGGAAGATGAGGCATAATGCAAAGCTGTAAACCCCTTTTGAGACGTCTGGTTTGGATTTGCACCCTGTTGTAGCAGGAAATCACAAATATTCTCATTGTAATATACCACAGCAGCCATCAAAGGGGAAATGTAATCATTCACCGCTATGCATGGGTAAAGTCCATTGATGTCATTGTTGTCCTTGAAAGCTTCCTTGAGCTTGATGAGTTTGTTGCGTTTACTGAGTTTATTGTCAATCATACACTGTATTATAGGATGTGTTTCTCTCTGGATGGTTGTAGCCTGTAACTGTAGGAGAACTGTAGCAGCCACTTGTTGTTGTAACTGTGGGGGGGAATCCATTTCTTCAGTTCAGAATAACTGTGGGGCGACAAAATTAATTATGAGGTTAGTGTAACATTTGGTGGCTTTTTAAATTCAGTTATATACTGTACTGACAGCTAATCATTTTCTGTGATCAAACAGCAACATGATGTCTGCTGAAGTTTATCTCTGCATAACGGAAAGTCTATTTGAACCAGAGACAATGGGATATCAAAGTGAGCCACCCCATCTTTGAGCTACTTCCTGTATTTGTCTCACGTGGGTTGTCAGGTGGGATGGCCAAACCTACATAAACCAGCCATAGGACACGTCACAGTAACATCACGTGAAGAAGACTGCAGGTATGACAAACAAAAACTAGTCTTTTCATATAAACAATAATTAATCACTGTTGATTTAAGTTAGACGAAATTAACTTGTTTGGGCTTTTGCCCACGGTTCTCCATGGCCGCGCCCACTTTGGAGACTTGCGGCAGGTCCTGGATCTCTTGGAGGCAATGAGAGGAGTGAACATGATCTCAGATTATGACTCCCATAGTCATCAAAGTAAATATTGGGCCCATTGTCTGAAGCCACATATCTTCTGAACATTCTGACAATAAAATGATATTTTTCAGACAGATCAGGAGAAAATGTAATTTGTTCAAGACCTGTCTCTGAAGAAGCAGAATAGCACAAACATCAGCATATAGCTAATAACAATAATTCTGTCATCTGTGCCCACTGTCTACTGTGTAGCCTATATTGGTATAAAACTGTCACAGATGTTGTTTCAGGGTCTCTATCAAGAGGAGAGGATGGGAGGTGGTTGTGTTGGTGGGTTTGGTGGTTACATAGCATCGAAATGTAAACCAATTCTTGACAAAAACGGGTTACAGAAGAGGGACAGAAGCATAAAATACCCTCTATCCTGCACTCCATGTTACTGTGAGGACATGGGCTGCAGTACCTCTTCAAACCATTTCCTTTAGCAGCAGCGGTGCTTCTGAGATTCTTGTAAAGCATGTGACTTACCTGTACATGAGTGTTGGGCAAACACAATGTTTCAATCTGATTTCCTCTCAAACATTATGACTGAGGCAGCACATACAATCATGTAATAATAAATAATAATAATGCATTTTATTTAAAAGCGCCTTTCAGGTCACCCAAGGACACTTTACAGGGTAAAATCAGATGCAGAGCAACAAGTAAGCAAACAGTATAAAATATAAAAGAGTGGAAGGGAAATAAGATAGAACAAAAACAAAGAAACTAAACAGTAAACAAAGAAAACACCATGGAAATTACAGGGAATATGCTACTTTGAAGAGATGAGTTTTGAGGCTGGATTTGAACAGGGGGAGGGTGTCAATGTTACGAATGTCAGAAGGGAGTGAGTTCCAGAGTTTGGGAGCAGAGCAGCTGAAAGCTCTGCTCCCCATGGTGGAGAGCCGGGCAGAAGGGACAGAGAGATGGATGGAGGAGGAGGATCTGAGGGAGCGGGTAGAGGTGGCAGTGTGGAGGAGGTCAGACAGATAAGGAGGGCGAGGTTGTGGATGGCTTTGAATGTGTGCAGGAGGATTTTAAAGTCTATGCGGAATTTAACTGGGAGCCAATGAAGTTGCTGTAGGACAGGGGTAATGTGATGGAAGGAGGGGGTTTTGGAGATGATGCGGGCGGCTGAGTTCTGGACCAGTTGGAGCTTATGGAGGGATTTCTGAGGGAGACCAAAGAGGAGGGAGTTACAGTAGTCGATGCGGGAAGTGACAAGGCTGTGCACAAGAATAGCGGTGGTGTGGGGGGTGAGGGAAGGGCGGAGACGATTGATGTTGCGTAGGTGGAAATAGGCAGACCGGGTGATTATTATTGATGTGAGATTTGAAGGAGAGTGAGCTATCGAGGATGATCATGTGTTGGTACTGTAAGGCCTGATTATATATTTTCACATCATTCATATTGTAAGCTACTGTATGGTTGGGATGTCACATCCCTGAACTGACAGGCAGCATTATTGTTTCTCAGTTTAAATGTTAATACAAAAACCAATCCCTGCTTTGATTAGGATAGAGGATTTTCTATTCTAATTAGATTTTCTTGATTTATAAGTCAATACAAGCATATAAACTCATAACACTTATAAACTCAATACAACTTATAAACTCAATAAAACCTTTAGGCTTGGCTACTTTTCCCCCACAACCCATTTCTGGATTTTTCATACATTCACTTGGAAGCCCAATCACAACTTCCTCAAATTAAACTTCCTACATTTTTTCTCTGAAAGGTCTAATAACCTTGAGTCAGTGTTGGTGGTAACTCATTACAAAAGTAACATATTACATGTAATATATTACTTTTAGCAGTAACTCAGTAATATAACTTATTACTTATAGGATTTCAGTAATATTATACCAGTTACTTTGTCAAGTAACTCAAGTTATTGAGTTACGTTTCATTAAATCAAAGCACATATTTAAAAAAGATACAATAATTTCCTAATCAAACTGTGTGTTTTTATGCAAATAACCACTATAGATGACAATAACAAAGGAAAATAATAACATTTCAAATTTTGGATTGTTTACACTGACTTCAAGGCAGTTGAAATTATTTTTCGGGATGGTTCTGGGGCGGCGATGTCATTCTGCTGCTGCTGTTGTTTTGGTAAAAGTAATGCAAAAGTAGTGAAATAAGTAAGGAGTTACTCTACATAGAAAGTAATATTGTAAAGTAACTTATTACTTTCAAATGAAAGTAACTAGTAATATGTAGTATATTACATTTTGAAAGTAACTTGCCCAACACTGCCTTCAGTCAAAGTTATCAGATCTTTCAGAAAAAAAAGTTAGTTACTGACCTTTGCTGGTGGTGTGAAAATATATAGGATTAATACATGCATTGCAGACAACTGAGGCAGTGACTTGGTTTCACACTAGGCTCACTAAGAAGAGGCTGGACACATGTTATGAATATGTTGGAACTGATACAATTGACTGATATTATTGATATATACTGTAATTGACTGATACAATACTTTTCTTATATCCACGAAAATGTTGGTAATCCTATTGAAGAGAATGGGACTGTGACTCTTCCTTTATTTTTCCGTTCTGAACATCTGATCCCACTTGAACCAATTGTCTGATGACTTCTGGAGATGAGTTTGGTAGTCTGGGTTTATAGACCTACCTACCACATATTCACATACTGTAGCCTACGATAAAAGTGTTTTCAAATGTCCACTTCCAAGTAAAGGTACAAGCAGAAGTAAAACCCTATATGCAGACCAATAGTTGTTTTTTATCTGACCTCAATTGATTGATACCAATAAAGTTAAGCAAGAAAAAGACCTACCAGTGCGAGCCTGTGTGATGTGGGTCTGATGAGAGCTCTGCGTGCTCCTACCTGTGCCTGTCACTTCCTGGACACACCTATACAGTACCCTGTGTACGCAGGTTTCCTGTGCACCCAGTTACCTCCATCAAGTGCTCATGCCTGATGTGTGTATGCTATGTGCTCTAGTAGTGTATTATACAGTATGTGCTTTTATTGTAGGTGTGTCTGTTTTGCCTGACGAGTGTGTGCCCTGTTCTATTATGTTAAACTTACCATATCAAAGTATATTGTCCTCGCTTGTCTGTCCCTCTCATCATTAGATTCTGTTCTGCCAAGTTACTGGTTGGACTGGTTGAGGTTGGGCAGCGAGAGTTATGGTGAGTCATGGAGAGGCATCTGAAGATTGCAACACGTTGCACATCAACATTACAAATTAACCAACATTTTCCAATGTAAATTTGAAAACGTCGGTTAATTTGAAAATGTCGCCGAGTTTCCAGTTAATTTCAAAACATGCAAATAAAACAACTTGCTTATTATGGTTAGGCAACTAAAACAACTTGGTTTGGGTTAGGCAACTAAAACAACTTGGTTTGGGTTAGGGCTAAATAAAAGTGTCAAATGTGACTCACGGTTGAAATTAAGACTTTGGAAACACTGGGATGCAAACACAGTGTCCAAGGAAAACTTACAATACACCCATCTGTCACCCTGACCACAACACCCTTTGCCATTTCCTTAGCAGACTATCATTATTTACACAACCACTACAGGTCTAGGCGTTGACATACACCTATCTAGATATGTTGATATGCAACATATTTTGGTTCACAATGACATTCAACATTCAGGTGATGAGGCTGGCACATGAGGGCACAGCCCAGGGACACTGGAGGCTGGATTGGACTAACCATAGACACAGAGAGGTGGGTTAATGAATCAAAAGAACAAACCAAAAGTGGTTTTCTCCAGTCATGGTCCTGAGAAAAATTCCACCCACCTAGACAGGCCTCAGGTTATGGGAAAAGCAACTGCTCTAGCTTCTGGAGTTCAAATCCTGGTGTCTTTTCTCTGACTACAGCTGCTGGCAGCTAGGTCAGCCACCTCCCAACTTGAAACAGTTGGGCTTCCTCCTATACGATGTTGGTTCCTCAGAGATAATTAGTTTATTATTGCACATTCAGTCTATTCATCCATAGGTCAATTCCCCTTATATTTTAGCTGGTCCGCGACTAGCAGCGCCAGATCTACAGATGAGAATCTCTGTGATCAAGTTACACCATTGGTGGGCGGGAACACGTGGTCGGCCACAGAGAGAGAGACAGAGAGCAGCGAGAGTGAAACTGGCCCAAGCACTAGCATACTGTCTAAATAAATACTGTTTAAAAAAAACACATTGTAAATGTTGTAAAACATGGTTTTGTTGTCTTTTTTTTTTTTTTTACAATTGCTCTACTGGCTTAGACCTGATGGGAAATGTCCATCAGTGAGTGAGTGAGTGAGTGAGTGTGAGAGAGAGAGAGAGAGAGAGAGAGAGAGAGAGGGGGAGTGAAAATATATAACGGCAACAACAACAACAGCAGCAGCAGCAGCAACAGCAACAACAACAACAACAACAACAACAACAACAACAACAATAATGTAATTACTCAATTGGGTTAGAGTCAACCATAGACTGTATAAAATATGGAGAAAATATGCACATCACTTTGAGGGGTGCTGGGTTAGATAGAAACTATAAAGAATACAACCCCCACACACTTATGCTCCAAAGTTAAATACTTAGGGCTGGATCCCCAGAAAATTGAACCAGGAAATTCAGGATGTATAGCTGGTATCAATTTAATAGAACTGTTGAATTAATTTGAATTGAATTTATTAAAATGTTATTGCAGGTTTAGCTAGGATATTATTTTACTACTGCCCTTAAAAAACCATAGCGTTTGAAGCCTATAGTCTCTTCTGTACACCCAAAACTGCCCCCCCCCCATGATAAAGGTTGTGCTTTTATTTTGAAGGCCAACCCACTAATTACTAATAATAAATGTAAAAATGTAATCAATTATAATCGTTCAGTCTGGCTTGATGTGGGTTAGGGTTGTTTGTGTGGATATGAGCAGGCTGGGGCACTAGTGCAGTTCACTGCAAGCTGCATCAAACCCATCAGACCAAGATGAAAAGCTGTTTGTTACATTGTGAAAATATTTAGGAAAAGGGCAAGTCTATTTTACTTTAGAATAGTTCTGCTTTGGCACTTTCTAAAAATAAAATAAACAATTATAAAAAACACAAACACAAAAACCGCAATAAGGTGTATTTGTTAAATTATAAGCAGAAGTCCTGTTGTTTTATTCCAACTGATTTGAAACTATATGCCAGAATCAAATCATCACTTTATTGACAAAACATGGGCAAGTCAGTTACTGGAGATACTGTCTAGAATGATCATTTGTCTCAAAAACTCATAGAACATGTTATGCAGAATGTGCAGGCCACTGTTATTTGAATTGGTCTATTATCTTAACATGGAGGGCCGTCACACCACCAAAAAGAGAGATAAAAATTAAAAGGTTAGTTTGTTTCATACTTTCAATAAACAACGCTTAGTATGAGAGTATATGGTGCTCTGTGCACAGCCATGATACTAATCCAGGGTAGAGCTAGAGCAGTAACAGCAGCATTCAGGAACCAGTGATCACACAACGCATATAATTGCTTCTTCAGGTTCACTCTTCACTTGATTGGCACCAGGATCAGGTGTGGGTTTACAAAAAATGTCTGTGCCAAAAGGTATTACAGAATTATAAAAGAATTACAGATCATATGATCATCAGATCATGTGACAACATGAATTACAGATCATGTGACAATAAAAGTAATCTTTATCACAACATCACATCTATCTATCTATCTATCTGTCTGTCTGTCTGTCTGTCTGTCTGTCTGTCTGTCTGTCTGTCTGTCTGTCTGTCTGTCTATCTATTTATTATATAGCCTACTGTAAATTTGGCAATGTAGACTCTCTCTCTTTCAAGAATTTTGGCCAGCCACAGTTATGCCATTTTACGTGCTGATGTCATCAGTGATGTCATACATAGGCATTGTGACATCATTGTGACATCACTGATGATATCATCAGTGATAAGGAGGCAATTGCCCCCTCAGTTCCTATGGGCATGATGCCTCTGGCCACCGAGCTAGCAAGCCCGCGCAGTGGGCGAGCCTAGGAATCGAGCCCGCGTAGCACGCGAGATGCCTACTTATATACTACACTACTTGATGAACCAAACACACAAGTTACAATAAGAGGGTAAAACAATATCAAGCATCATTATCAAGCTGTCAAATATCAAAATGAAGAAAATAATGAAAATGTAGTAATAGAAAATAGGCTAGTATAGGCCCCAATAGAAAAATATCAAAACATGTCATGTTTCCACTACACACACTACAAGTACCATTACCACAGATGAGGCACAAAATGGCAACAATATCATCACAATATAACCACAGACAATACAGACATTCAATGCCTTGTATTGTCTATAGAGGGGGGGGGGGGATCTAGTACTTTTTTTTCTTTTTTTAAATAGCGGCAGGGTTCTGTGCCGGGGGAGATCTACAGTGCCTCATCTCTCCATATACAAGGAATCACCTGCAGATACAAAGATGACTAAAAATGCTGTTGTATAAAAACCAACAGGTAGCCTACAGGTACAGGTAATACAAATAATTTCGTAGCGCAAAATGGATTACTGCATTTTCTTTACAGGACATTAATTAAACAGCTCATCACAGTCGCACTTTCATAAGAGCAGTTAAGAGATATTTCTAATTCATGCCCATAGATGGTGGTGCTACAGGCCATACAAAAGAAAGAGTTATAATGAAATAAGTCACATTATGCAAAACTTAATGAGATTTGAATATTTACAGATAAGCATCAATTACTGCCAACCAGTGTACAGTAACATCCAATATGCAGTTTTCCTGCATTGTGTTGTTGGAGCTGTGGACATGTTAACAATTCCATCAAAAGTTCTCATGTGATTTGTCTCTGACTGGGTACTGGACTCTTGACTATTTCTGAAAGTGCTTTGAGTCCCCCTCACTTCAACTCGCTGAGTCCAGACTCTTGAACCGGGGCACTGAGACTTCCCTCAGTGTTTGCTGGCTTCATTACAGCACCAGTGGTGATGTCTTCTTTTTTGAACATTTTTTTCAGGCTGGACCTTAAATTCCATTCTCGTTTTTTGGCAAACGTGTAAACACATCCAAAGAGATCAGGAAATACCAACATCAGATCAATGTTGGCTGCATCCTCAGCACTGCAAACAGAGAAATAAATAATTATCCCCAAGTAATGAACGTTCAATTAATCTAACCCTGAAAATGGTCTACTTTGTGCATGACCCTAGACCCTAGAGAACTATACCAGAGGTTCTCTGATAGAGTACCAAAGTCTCCTTTAGTCTATAGCAGGGGTTTTCAAAGTATGTGAGACTGTGGGCCTCCCCCCAGACAAAGCTTGGAAAAAGGCACCTCCCTCGCTCAATTCCTGGGTGCACTGCATATGGGATCATGATTGTTATTTGGACACTCAACAATTGTGCCAAGATAAGAAAGGGGGTGATGTGATTTCCTCTGTCAGCACCAGTTAGAGTTAGATAAACTTTTGATTCACACAGCAATAAAGAGAGTTGCAGCAGACCAGGAAGAGACTGAGATGAAATTACAGTGTGAATGACTTTCTCCAGATTTGTGAATGATGCTTTAGCTGTGGCTAGGATTTCTGAACTTCAAGATTTCGGGGCAGGCAGGTAGCAGCACAAGGTGATATTGTCTATGGATGATGTATGCATCATTTGCTGCATGAATCAAACTATCTGTGGGCACTATCTGTGCTGCATTGTTGTCAACATTTAAGAATGGACCACTTCTCTTAATAATAATACTAATACTAATAATAACAATAACAATAATAATCATCATAATAATCATAATAATAATAATAATAGTAATAATCATAATAATAATAATAAAATATCATTTAACAAGTCTAACTTACTACTCTGAGTGTGAATGGAGGTTGCGTATGAAGCGCAGTAATCCCAGTGTGTTGTCAGGGTAGCGTTTCTTCTTGCCATCCATCTTCTCAACCAATGCTGGTGGGAACTGGAATAGCAACAAAACTGATGATAAAGTGGCTTTCGGACCTACAGTCAGATATGCAACAACAGTTACTGTATGTCTCAGCTACCTTGTTTTTCCACTGATTGAAAGATCCATCCCCAGGATATTGGTTCAATTCCTGAATTAGTTTTGCATCAGGTTCTCGACATTTCTTCACTTCCTCCTCATCGCCAATGGTTTTCAAGTATTCTACTTTCCTGAAAGAGAATTATACTTTGCATAATTTACAAAACTACATAATTTAAAACCAGCCAGTTGAACAAAAGTACCTTTTTGTCACATCATATTTATATATAAAAAAGGTGTGGTTGCTGTTGAGCCATAGAAAAAAGCATAAGTAGCCTACTTATTAAGTAGATGTCAGTGAATGAAGAAACATTTGAGCAGTGAAAAATGCTTACAATGTGAATCCTATTTTCCATCATACCGTCCCCAAGTGCTTCACTATAAAGATACATCTCACTCGGTGCGCAGTTTTCCAATAGTTCTATCGCTAAGGCCGATGGATACTCAAAAATTAAAACAAAACGAGCATGTGCAGACTTCCGCCAAGAGACAATACTCTGCTAGGATATGCACATTTTGTGAGTCGCATCAGAGCCCTCACCCACGCACCCCAAACTCCACACAAAAAGGCCCTTTGGACGACCCCACCCCAGGACCTTCTAGCTGTGAGGCGACAGCGCTACCACTGCGCCACCGTGCCCCCCGCCCCCCAAAAAATGGCCAGTTATGATTAAAGTGCTTCTAGTACATCACCTTTCATTGGGCCAGAAGAAGGGATGATCCAGACATTTATCCACGCTAGGTCTCTTCGCTGGATCTCCATTAATCATGTCCTCAATGAGATCCTTTGCAACCACATCTTGAACATGCTCCAGGCTGTAGTTCCCTTCAAAAATGTTGTTCTCACATTCACGGCAGCCTTCTCCAAATGGATGGTGTCCTCCAGAGATGATGTAATAGATCAACATCCCTGCCACCTTAAGAATTGGCACAACAATTTAGTAATTACAGAATAATGTTTCACCCAGCCATCAATTAAATGGCTCCATCAGAGGAAAAACTAACTCACCTGTATATCAGTGTTTGACTTGTATGGTATGTCAGTGTCTTCTGTCAATGTCTCTTTGGCCATCCAGCATCTTGTTCCTGCACTTCTTGTGTGTAAAGTCTTTTGTCCTTCAGGTATTCGTCTGCTTATGCCAAAATCAGATAATCTGGCCCTCCTCTTAACATCTGCAGGACAAATGGCATAAACAGTAAATTATATTATATATTGATCAAAATAAAATCCAATATTTGTGTATACCGTACTTTTTAAATTTCAGACAGTGAATTGCATGTTTACTAATTTCTTACCAATCAAGACATTCTGGGGTTTGAGATCCCGGTGGAGAATCTGAGGATTTTGACCATGAAGCACACTTAAACTATTGAGAACCTGACGGACAAGTTCTCTCCTCATTTCAGAGAGATTGTCTTCTGGAAATTCACGTCTGATATATTCTTCTAGGGTGTATTCACATAGCTGAAGAATAAGGTAACCAAAGTTCTCATCCTCTGCAAAGTCAACATATCGTACAATGGTTGTATCATCAAGCTCTGGAAGTCGTAAAAATCCTTCCTCGTTCTTCAGTACCTGATAGTTGGATTTAGACATTCTCTTAACTGCGACTTCAGTGCCGTCACTTTTCAGCCCCCAGAAGACTTCAGTCCCATCACTTCCCTTTGCTATGCGGAATTCTGCATCTTTCACATACATGATGCTTCCAACTCTGGTTAATTTACTGTCACCAGTGTTAGCAAGCTTCTCTAATGTATCCCTCCACCTTTCACTGATTTTAAGCCATTCCTGTGACTTTAATGATGTCCCAGTGTTGGGGAGGACTGGCTCAACATTTGAACTTTGAACAGAATCTGAAACTGAAAGTGCTGTTGGGTCAGTTGCAGCAGAGCAAACTTCATCATTTGGCTCCTCTGGCTTTTTTGCCTTTTTCTTCTTTTTCTTCTTTTTCTTGGATCCTGGTAAGACTTTACTGGTTGGTGTAGAATCTTCACATTCTGAGTTTGCTTTGTTGAAATGATTTTGCAATGCTCTAATGATTTCTTTCAGGTTGTTATCACTTTGCATGTCTACAGATGTCAGTATATCCTCAGGCACTGAAGTTATTCCCTTTGCTGTAAAAATATCAGCTGCATGCTCAAATGAAAGCAAGTTGGCAAGTATGCCATATGCATAGACTCTTACATCAGAGCGAGGTTGTTTCTGCACAAAAGGAGCAATTGCTGTGCATAATTTGTCAAGGAATATCTGATCCCAGCCATTTTTTACTTTTGTTTTCTGCGTAATCACATAAATTGTTTCCAGAATAGCTTTCAGTACATCAGGAACGTGACGTGAGGAAAGTCTTTCCAGCAGGTGGGGGATCATACCCAACGATATCTCATTTGGTATCTCGCTCATTGTGCAGAAAACTGATCGTAGACTTCGAACAACTGAAGACGTGAACTTTTCGGGAATGTTTGGCAAGCGTTTGACTACATCCGCAATGTAGGAGTTCAGATTTCCTGTGTCCTTCAGCCATTGCATATTTCTCTGATGGTACTCTTCAGCATCTGGCCCAGCAATATCAAAGAGCATTTCAGTCATGGTCAGATGGGTCTGAGGATGCTCCTGCAGCATGCGACTGTCAAATATTTTGAAAACATCTTCAGGTCTTTTCTCTCTCATTGCAATTTCCAGATCAAGAAAATGTTTTATTTTGGAACATAATTCATTACCTTTTGATGCAAGGTCATTTACCACTTTGCATATTTTGTTATTGGCTTCTAGATATTGAGGTTGTAGTAGCAAAAGCAATAGTGTTACATTTGCACCAGCACAGATTAGCTCTTTCATGATATCTTCTCTGTCACGGATGGCAGCAGTTTGCAGTGGTGTAGCTACAGGTAGGATGCTATTATCCCCTCCATTTGGATTAGCTTTTGCTTTAAGCAATTTCCTCACACAACAAACAGGCGTTTGAACTCTGTTGGAAGATACGGCATAATGCAAAGGTGTACAGCCATTTCGAGACATCTGGTTTGGATTTGCACCCTCTTGTAGCAGGAAATCACAAATATCTTCATTGTAATATAAGACAGCAGCCATCAAAGGGGAAATATCATCATTCACCACTTTGCATGGGTAAAGTCCATTAACGTCATTGTCCTTGAAAGATTTCTTGAGTGTACTGAGTTTGTTGCGCTTACTGAGTTTATTGTCACTTATACACTGTATTATAGGATGCGTTTCTTGGATGGCTGTAGCAGTCATTTGTTGTAACTGCTGGAGAGTAGCAGCCATTTGTTCTTTTAACTGTGGGGGGAGATCCATTTCTTCAGTTCAGAATACAGTATCTGTGGGGTGCCAAAACAATTGGTTAGTGTAACATTTGGTGCCTTTTAAATTCGGTTATATACTGTACTGGCAGCTAATCATTTTCTGTGATTTAAACAGCAACAGGATGTCTGCTGAGGTTTATCAGTATAACTGAAAGTCTATTTGAACTTTAGGTCAACTGGATGTCGATGTAGGAAGCTCGGGTAGAGGATTGGTAAAGCTATAGATGCTGTAACTCAGTTTTTACATATTCATAGTTATGCAACTAGAAGGTTATCTGTCACTTTTGTGTTTGAGACTTTATTGTTTAAAAAAGATTTGGTTTTAGGCATGTCACTGTTTCTACAGTACCACCTCTTTAGAAGTAAAATACGTTGGCTGCAATACTATGCTGCCAACGCTGGTAACATTGCTGGTGTAGAAGAATTTATCAACTTAATTCAAATGTGGCACAAGTAATATTCTAGTTCAGGGATACTCAACTTGCTTTGCCCAGGGGCCACTTTCGTGAAATGATAGAAGGCCAGGGGCCAGTTAATAAACAAACAATATACATTTTTCTGTAGCGGATTGTAGGTTTTTGGGGTGTCAGCTGCAGTTTAGTCTGACAATGTGGTGCACACCGGATAGTTAGTTAGGTTAAGTTAGTTAGGTTACTTTACTTTACTTTATTGGTTTATTGTGACGGGACAATGCACATTAATGGACATGTTCAGAAATACAGAAGCCTCTATATACGAAAACATGTAAATATGCCGGAGTTAGCTAATGCTAATTTACATCCGTAGTCCCCAATAAATATCAAAACAATCACTCATTACATTCATTCAACGCACAAACTGAAATATACATGTAACGTGTCATCGCAACAGATACCACAGCACTACAGACATCAAAATTACAGCAAAACACAGACAGGATGTACACAACAAACTGATATACCTGTAGCGTGTCATCGCAAGAGATACCACACATTACAGACATCAAAATTACAGCAAAACACAGACAGGATGTACATGCAGCATGTCAGTGCTAAAAGAAGAATACTACACCTTCCATTCGACAGGTTACATGATAACAATACATAGATACAGTATGAAGGCTACTCTACTCTCTCTTAAGTGCTACACTTAAGTGGTGAAGTGCCTAGTGCAGGAAGAGAAGAAGATTTGGAAGGCAGCTATTAAGCTAGTGTTCACAAAATTGGTTTGTTTTAAGCCATTTTTTGAGCTGGCTTTTGAATGCCGCAAAAGTGGGGCTTTCCCTAATAGCCATAGGCAGTGTGTTCCAGCTAGTGCTGCCATTGATCGACCAGGTGTTTTTTGAGAACGTGGATTTTCTAGCTTGGACTTCGCAGTCCCCCCTAGCTGCTGCCCTTGTGCTCAAATTTCTATTCTTCCTTCTAATGAACTCCCCTAGAGGAGGAGGAGCCAAGCCGTGTAAACATTTATAGATTAGACACGTGCTTTTAAATGTTCTAAAATTGTTAAAGCTAAGGAGCTGATATTTCTCTAAGATTTCACAGTGATGATGTGATTGTGGTTTTTTGTCAAACACCTTGATGGCTTTTTTATAGAGCTGTTCAGGGGGTTTGAGCACAGTGACACCAGCGAAGGACCAAAAGGTTAAGTACATACATAAGTGCCTGTAGCGAGCAGATGGCGGTATTTGACAATTTAGCTGGAGCTCAATCAAACTTTATTTCACATTACTTTTTCATTGTGAATTAGATTCAAATTCACAATGAAAACTAACGTGAAATTATTAGAAAATGGTCGGGGGGCCACTCTGCACCCTGTCGCGGGCCGCATCTGGCCCCCAGGCCGCAAGTTGAGTATCACTGTTCTTATTTGCATATATCATCTACCCGAAAATGTGAAAGGCCTTTCAGGGGCGTTCATTTACTAAACCCACACACCTATGGCAAAGTCCCAGCATCTAGAATCATTTCCCACCATAACTTACAAAGATGCTGATATCGACTGATTTTTTCAGGGGACAAGTGATGTAATGATCAAAATTTAGTGAATGTGCAAAATTCTTAGATGTAGGTCACCAAACACACTGTTCAGAGTGAACAAATGTTTCCTTTCCTGGTGGGGATGTAATTTAGAAATGCTGGTCATTCTGCTGAGATTTATTACTGGTGATAACTACTCACCTATACTCTACCCACCTTATCCTGTATGACTGTATGATAAAGTGGGTTGGTCTTCTCTGGCAAAGTGGCACAATGAACAGTTGCTTATCTATCTAATGTTATCTATAAAGCCCTTGTTGCATAGCTACCACCTGACTCCTCCCGGAACTTTGGACCTTATCTAACTTTTATTTTAATGCCCCAAATTCTTGGAATGATCTTCAACACATGCTAAAAATCAATACTCTACTAACCTATGGAAAAAACCATGATCACAAACCTCCCTGCTTCAATGTCTGTTGTAACTGACTTTTCTTCATTCTCATCTGTATTGTCTGTGTATTTATTTTAAAATGTTAACTTGTCTGTAACTTGACATCATCAGCCTAAATGAGGGTTCTTCAAGTTTAAATAAAGTTTTCAAATTAAATGAAAAGTATATTGTCCCGTAACAACGTCTAACATGACTTATGCCAAAGCTTACAAGACCATCTTTCTATCAGTAGGCTATAATATTTTGAATACTTTTTTTTTTTTACTACATATTTCATATTTCTCTCCCTTTCCCAATTGGCTCCTGTCATCCACATGTAGTGAAACCCCTCTACCTTTTCTACATGCATGAAAATGTCGCTAATCAATATAGAACAGAATGCGACTATGGCTCTTCCTTCAATGTTCACTTCTGAACTTTTCTGCTCCTACTTGAGCCGACCACATGTTCACATAACATTAGCCTGCCATAAAAGTGTTTTAAAATGTCCACTTCCAAGCAGAGCTATAAGCAGATGTATGCAGACCAAGCTGTTTTGTGTTTTCCATTCAATTTATCTGAGCCCAATTGTAATTAATACCAACAAAGTAAGCAAGAAAAAGACATACCAGTGCGAGTCTGTGTGATGTGGGTCTGATGAAAGCTCTGGGTGCTCCCTCTACCTGTGCCTGTCACTTCCTGGACACACCTATTCTGTACACTGTGTACACACAATACAAAGGTTCCCTGACCCTGCGCCAGGGCCGGGCCTAATAGGCATTTCAATCAGGAGAGGCTAGAGACCAAAGAATGAATAAAATAATATATATTACAATAAAGTGGGCATTACAGAAAGAATGATGAGAATAAGGTATTGTTATTAGTCTTTGGCGGTTAGACACCGCAGGGAGATCTTGAGAGCGCTGCATCAGCCCAGAGCAGCATCCAGATATATCCCCCTGTGGAGTCTAGATACTGGTGGTGCTGGTGATCTCCTTCGGAGATTCATCATGAGACTTTTCCGACTGAAGAATCTGATAGGTCTGCGAGGACCGGGAGGGAGGGTGCGAGACTGACAGCAGCGGTGTTGAAAGGCTGAATGAGACAGAAAAAACATATTTAAGGAAACCGCCTCCAAGCGATTGGCTTACGATGGGGGTGAGAAGCAATGTGATAGGCTTACACTGGAGGTGTGTGGGGTGAGAGGTGATGTGAGCAGTGATGTGACACTATGCTATTGGTTAAAAGAGACTAGGCGGCAAGCAGCTGATTATTCAATTGAAGCCCGGAAATTGACAGCTTATTATGAGCTTGTGAGTAGATTGAAGGGTGGAGATATAAGAAGTGAATTAAGAAAGTGTAAAATGCATATTATAGTCTTCCTGACTGAACTTACGTTAGAACTACATAAGTGAACTAAGTGGCTGCTTAGGGCCCCCACCTGCTTAGGGCCCCCAATATAAAAAGACATGGCATTGTGTTGTACAGGCTGGCTGGCAGCTCTGAACAACAGTTTCTATGGTGCTTAGCGAAGGTTCAGTCTGGAAGACTATCTTTTGCATGCTTATGCTGTAGTTTTACTTCTCATGCAACCCTGTATCGTGGCAAAACGTGGAATAGACCCAATGGGTTGTTTCATACCATGCTGCTACTCACATCTGCATTCTTGCTCACTTATAGTTTCCTTGCGGTCATTTCCTGGTGGACCAGTTTTTTAATCTCAAGAGTTCCAGGAAGTAAGGTTCTGGATTAAGCAGCACTGTCGAGTTGCAGCAAAATGGACAGTTTCTGTTGTACTTTTTTTTTTTTTTTTTTTTTATCAAATTGTACATTATCAGCTTTATTTTAGCATTCAAAAGTAGCGCGAGACCCCTTCCTGGCTGTTCATTGGCTAATGAGTCACGCATTCATAATGAGTCCTTCCGCTTCCTGGGGACGATCATCAGTCACAACCTAAAATGGGAGCTGAACATCAGAGCTCTCACCAAGAAGGCACAGCAGAGGATGTACTTTGTACGGCAGCTGAAGAAATTCAAAGTGCCAAGGCCACGATGGTGCACTTCTACACCTCCATCGTTGAGTCCATCCTCACCTCCTCGGCTCCTCCATCACTGTCTGGTATGCTGCTGCCACTCTCAAAGACATTAACAGACTTCAGCGCATCATCCGCTGCGCTGATAAGATAATCGGATGCAACCTGCCATCCCTCCAGGACCTGCATGCAGCCAGGACACTGAAGTGGTCTCGCAAGATCATGGCCGACCCCTCCCACCCTGGCCACAAACTCTTTAACCAAGTTGTTTTGGTTGCAGTTTGACAGGCAGCTCTCTTTGAGATCAGCGCTTCCTGTGTTAGCCGATTGTACGTGCAAAAGGGAATGTTTGCAGGCGCTGTGTTCAAGACAGGCAGCTTTAGGCAAGGTTTCCTGTTTGAAAACCTGTTACAGCTGCCTGCTCTCATGCAAATATTGTTTCACCAGAGAGGATTAAGGAGAAGGCAGAGAAATACTTCATCATCACTTAATCAATCAATCTTCACCCACAGGGCCCTTGAAAAAGTCGTAGCCCCGGGGCCCATGGCTACTTTAATCCGGCCAACCCGGTTCGGCCAAAACTAAAAAGTATAGTGATGCCCTGGGACTTGGCTAATTGTTAGGATGTGTCGCACTCTCCTTTCCGAGGACCTCACCTGGACAGCCAATACCAGCAAAACAGTCAAAAAGCCACAGCAGCTACACTTTCTGAGAATACTCCGAAAGAACAACCTGAACACTGCGCTGTTGTTAGCCTTCTATCGAACCGCCATCGAGAGCATCCTGTCCTATGGCATTTCTGTGTGGTATGCAGGATGCTCTGCATCAGACAGGAAGGCCTTGCAGCGTGTCATTAAGAAGAGGCAGGACACGTGCACACTAGGAATATGTTGGACCAGATATAATGGAAAACAAGCATATTTATGATTGTTTAGAATGGCAGGACAAATGCAGGCAAGCCCTCCGGGCTTCCCTTTTCTCCCAGCACTACCCACCAGTGATTTCTGTTTTGTTTGATTGTTTTCTTTTTTGGATGTGTAAAATCAAATCAAATCAAATTACAGAGTTCATTGATAAATTTGGTTGATACTGAAACCTAACCTAAGTTTAGTTTAGTTAAACATTCAAATCACTATAAGCTGGCAAAAACTGATTTTCTCTCTTCAGAAAGCCAAAAACATTCTCACACTGAGAGTTTTCAATATAAGAGTGACGGGTCTCAACAATGTGCCATATTTGTTACTAATGGTCCTTGAGGGATACTGCATCATCATTGATGAGGGATGATGTGTTTACAGTTTCATTTCATGATACAATTTCCACTTTTCAAACTTTTTACTCACTGACATTCTTCCACAACCCCGAAACAAACCCTGGTACACGATATAACACATCTTAAAATCACATTTGTACACATTTATTTTGATACTCAACAGATTAAGCGTACAGTATATTTTCATAGTAACATTCACTATTCTTAAAACAATCATACAAAAGAATCTGCATGTGATAAAGCTTGCATATTAATTTATTTTATTCTGTACCATTGATTTAGTATGAGTAGAAGCACTTTGTCTTGAGAATTGTCTTCAGTTTGTTAGTTGTATCTAAAAAGAAGTTGGTGAACATTCCGTTTTGAATGTCATGCTCTTGCAAGCTGCAGTAATATTTTTAAGATAAGTGCAAAGATTTGTTCCGATTTTTGTGTGATAAACAAACAGGTAGTGGCATTTCAGTCCTCGTTATATGTACACGTTGTAGTTTGTATTATAAACATTCAGTATTTTAAAAGAAATGTATGAAAGGAAAAGCATCTCACTGCAGGTTGATAAATGTACATAAACGTCTTTGTTTCCTGCATGTTTGGACAAACTATGATATCTGCCATCAAATTCAACTGTTTCAATGACAGACCAATAGTCAAGGTCGCACTATTGGGTTTTTAAAGACACACCAGAAGCCGTTTCTTTATTGAGAGGGGTGTTTTTGTATTAGCTTGAAAACAAATGATACAAATATTTCAGTGTTCCACTAGCTGCTGTTCACTGTTTTAAACTAAATTTCCCTGATGTTACCTAAACACAGGTCTTTCCCACTCAATGGAAAAGCAAGGGCTTATCATTCACCTCTGGAATAAAAAGGGAGGGGGAGTCTCCATATCTCACATTATTTTCGTCTAAGAAGGTTTCAGCTATAACCAGTCTTCAATATCTAACTTCCTCAAACAACACACTACTGCTTGATATTTTACTGTATGCATTAAGCACATACAGTATATTCCACTAAACAACTACACTCTAAGGACTGGGCTCTCAGCTACTATAATTAAAGGTTTGTGCTTTCAAGACATTTCCCTGTATGTAAAATGCAATGGGGTGTGATAGTTTATCACGGCCAGAAGGGGGCATGGTAGGCCCATCACAACACAGTACCCCAGTGCGGATAAGGCAACATACTGTACACCACAGGGTATGAGGACATGAGGTAAGTGGTACATGGTTGAGCAACCACACTCCTTACTACCTCAGCTGCCCCAAAATCTTAAGCAGAGTTAGACAAACTAAGTCATATTATCTGTCTCAGGTCTTGGTGTATCCTGTTTTCCTTGTATAAAATAAGCAAAGGGGATATTAAATTAATACATCCAAGAAAAGCACAAATTCTCTTTCAAATCTTTCCACACGTTGGAATGTGAGCTGAGTTTTTAGGGCAACACCAACTGCCTTGTCCAATTGTCCATTCTCTTGACTGATTCTCTCAAAGCCTTTCCCAAGTGGTCAGACCTCTGAGAGCCTGAGAGCCAATGAGAATAGAGAACAGGACAAGGTCCATGAGGCAAAGTCAAGCTCAAGAACCTAAACGGATTCCAAACACTACTTGGCCCAGCTCTGCTATTAATGACAGAAAAACTACATAGGAATCGATACTTAACAGTTAATTACATCCCTTCCCCTCCCTCTTGTTTCCCTTCAAAAATTTGATTTTTTGTGTGGAAGACGTTGGATGCAGGAGGGCCAATAAGGCACAGCCCCTAACTAGCTCACAAGCTCAAGTCAATGATGATGTGCTCAAAGATCTGTGTGTTTCCCTTGAAGCTGGAGGCGAAGATGAAGTCTCTGCGGTCAGTGCAGACCACAGTGAAGGAGCGTGGTGCCTGGATGTACACCTCCTTGAAGCGCTCAAAGACTTTCTTCTCAGCATCCCACAGGTAGATCTGCGAGAAGGTGTAGTCGCTGCCCAGGGCCAGGTAGTAGCGTTCTTTGAAAGAGAAGGGCTGTAGAATCATGGAGCCTCGCGAGGGCAGGGCCTGGATCTCCGCAAACTGTTTGGCACCCCAGCGCAGGACTTTGGAGTCGCCGATGTAGCGCGTCATCGCTAGGTAGAGTTCCTCCTTGATCCGGAAGTGTTTCACAGCGACCACATCCTCCATGTTGGGGATCTCGCCCTGCAAGGCGAACTTCTGGTTGCTCCGGCTCCACTGGTAGATCACCGGCACCTGTGAGCGACTTGCCAAGATAAGGTGGGCCTTTCCATCCAAGTCTAGGAACTCGGCATCCGTGTCACGGAACCACTCGTGCAGTGACTGGTACGAATAAAAGCCCTTGTCGTTCCACTTGTAGAGAGTGGACAGGCCCGCTTTAGAGCTGTCCGCAATCACAAAGAACCAGTCGCTGCCAATCTGGAATGTCTCAATGTCATTGGGTTTGGAGATCTTGGATACCTCAATGTCCTGGAACTTGCTGAACCTGCTCTGGTCCTCATCAAACTTGTAGATATGGGAACCACCGAAGAGCTGAGCCACAATGACAAACACCTGGTTCTGGATAACCATTGACTTGCACCCCACAATGGACTGACCTGAAGAGCAGGGAAAGGAACAAATATTGTCAATGAATAATAATCGAGTTGAAAGGTATCCAGACTAGACTGGAGCAGACGAGACAACAATGTGGGAAATTAGGGCTTCCAAAAGGCTCACAGCAAACAAAATACCTTGCTTCAAGGAAAATTCACAATTTGGGGGGATAGTGACATAAATGCATCTTTGAAAGAGGACTGGCCTCACCATTACTCAGAAATTCTGTCTATTAGTTTTAATAATTTTAACAAATACAGTACAGTAACATATAAATCAAACCCATTCTAATGTTTCATTAATAGTCTTTGATGGGACAATAACATGAGTGGACAAATTAACCAAGCGTTCCGAGACGTTAAGACACTACCATACCTGTGATGTTGTCATATGTCCTGTAGTTCATCTCTATGTGGTCCCATTGCAAAACCATGCAGCTCTCGGTATTGGGAGCAGCAATTGTCACATAGACATCATTCTTATATGCGAATGTGTCAACAGACAGAGACTCGGACGCCACATACTGATGGAGGACGAAATCTGTGGAGAGGCACATTTCTGAAATGAATTACGCTTATACCCTTACAGTGACAAAATTCTAAAAGCCAAGTTAGCCTAAATTGAATGGATGGAATGAGGGGAAACTAAACATTTGAAATCTCAATTGGCCTGCCTTTTCATGACATTGCTTGCTCTAAGTCACTGTTAATTAGAACATTGCCTGGTGCTGATGCCAGTCAGAGAAGAGACAATGCAGGATCAGGTGTTTTTTCCTCACCAGTTGAAATGCATTCGTTGTGCAGACTGGTCATATCATTGAGCCGCTTGTCCTTCATGTCCTCGGGTCCAACACACACGACATCGGACACGGTGGCGTTGGTGTTCTTCAGCCACGTCATCAGCCACTTGGCACGGCAGTCACACTCAAAGGCATTGCCTCGCAGGTCCCTGCGGAAAGGCATATATGGCATTGAACAGTAAGAAACTCTGTGTGAGATAGCATTTTGAATCCTACTGCCTACTGGAGTGAACTACTAGTGATTTCACGAATGGATTTGAAAAGTAAGATATTGAAGGATACTTCAAGAATAGAAAATAGAAACTTCTAAATGCGATCCTGGAAAAACTTGACATGATTCATGAAGAAATCAAATCAATCGCCTATCAAGGAGATCCCATTATTTATTCAAACACATCTGACTACTATAATAAGGCAGCCCGGTTCCGCTCAACGGCGCACAATTGCTCGAGGGACATCACTGATGATGACATAACATTACATTACATTACGTCATTTGGCAGACGCTTTTATCCAAAGCGACTTAAGTTACAATAACACATTTTTGTCAACAATAGAGCAATCAACTATGCAACACAGTCTATGACAACTACAACTTCTGAAGGAATAGTGGTAAAGCTTAGGTTAGTAATTTTTTTTTAAGAGAGAGAGAGAGAGAGAGAGAGAGAGAAATGTTAGTTCAAAAAGGGCCCAAATGGAGCCTGAAAAGGTGTGTTTTAAGTTTTTGCCGAAAGATTGGCAGTGAAGCGGCCATCCTGACCATGGGAGGGAGCTCGTTCCACCATTGAGGTGCCAGGGACGAGAAGAGTCGCGATTGGGATGAGCGACTTTTGAGCCCCCGTAGCGAAGGAGGGGCGAGGCGTCCTGCACTGGTGGAGGAGCGAAGGGAGCGGTGAGAGGTTTGGAACCTGACCATAGATTGCAGGTACAGAGGAGCTGTCTGGTGTACTGCCCTGTAGGCCAGTACCAACAATTTAAATTTAACAAATTATCAAGTGACATCACTGACTCAAGCCAGAGAAACGCTGGTTGAAGGTGCGAAGCTTAACACATGAGTTGGCATGAGTTTGGTCACACCCGAAAAAAGTGTGCCCATGGCGCATCCTCTCCAGAGTCTCCACCCTAGAAATGTTTGCGCAAAGCACACGGATTTCTAGTATAACTGAAAGACAAACTTACAGCTCTATCAGAGAGTCCAGATCGATGAAGAGATCCCTGGGCAAGGCTTTTATGTTGTTATTTGCCAAAGACCTAGAAACAACACACCATTACAGTAGGTCAATAGAATAAACATTACCCAGCTCAGATAATGCTTATTCCATTACAAGCCAACGGAAAATAATGATTTAGATACAAAGATACTATGGGAACATCAGTGTTAAAGAAATATTTAATGAGATGAAAAATGGCAAAGCAAATTCATTTGTTCAGTTTTATATATATATATATATATATATATATATATATATATATATATATATATATATATATATATATATATATATATATATATATATATATATATATATATACCGTACTTATAGAACTATTCAACATATTTGAACATGTATAATGGTTCCTGCCATTTCTGTACAGTATAATCCTCTGCTAAAAATGGTTGGAACATACAAGTGAGTCAAGTCCCTGAGTCCTCTGAAGGCATATTTGGATGCTGTCTCCATCTTGTTACTCTCAATGAACCTGTGGTACATAGCAACAAAACATGGACAATTATGTGATCACTTATGAATCCACAACTTGCCTATCAATTAAAACAATACAGAAAAACAAGTACTTTGTTTATATTAAATAATTCACTTGTGATATTTCAATCAGTGAAATTCTTTTTTTCTTTGCGTCCTCTGACACGTGCAGTCAGCAGCCGATTCTTTTAACCTGACAGCAAGGGGTTTGGCAGGCTATAGCAGGTGGGAGGATCGCGATATTCCCCCCAGTTCCCCTCCCCTCAAACAGGCGCTCCGACCGTCCAGAGGAGGCACTAGTGCAGCGACCAGGACAGATACCCCTAATCCGGCTTCCCGCCACCCGCATACACGGCCAATTGTGCCTGTATTGCCACCTGACCAAGCCTGAGGTAACATGGGGGCTCGAACCTGCGACCCTCGTGCTGGTATCAACACCTGTATTTGAATTTTCAACCCCGACCTCATAACCTCATCCCCACAACAGCAATTCCAGAAAAGACGTCCACACATTGTGTTACATTTAAGTGTGCAGATTTACCCAGCTACGGTATGAGACTACACTGTTGTGTATTTAGTTATTAGATCAGTTCACTGAATGCCTTGGTAACACCTTGATGACAACACACAGTGTAAAGGTACTTACAGGTACTCCAGGTGTGAAAGGCCAGCGAATGCATCATCCCTTATATTTGTAAGAGAATTGGAATTCAAAAGCCTGGAATGAATCATGAAAAACACATGGACAGATGTTAGCTGCTACAGAGTGAAGTGTCGGTTCAATGTTTCAAAATGTTTCAAATTGTGATTTAGTTTGCCTACTAAAAGGGAACCAAATATATCGTCAAGACAGAGCAAACTGACAAATTAACATGTGGGCTTGTATTATTTGACTTCTGCCTAATATTATTTTCATTTTGGGAATATGAGAATGATAAGATAATTTTAGGGGGATATTAATGACAGTGTTGCCATTTTGATTATCAAGTAGGACTACCATTCTTTTTTCTTTTTCTTTTTTGAGAATGATTAGTTGATTGACTGGTTCCAACATTAAATGTCACACATGGAGATCTTTTGCCTTCTCTTGGACATAGCAGAAGAGCCACACACTGTCAATGATAATATAGCAAGCAGTGACAGGGCAGCAGGTCACAGACAACCAATATCCACTGTTCCAATCATTCTCAGGCCTAATTCTCGCAGCCAAATGCTGGAAAGAGTAATCATACCAAATGCCCACTGTGGTATACTGCAAAAAATAATAATAAGATCAACACTTCTTACCAAACATATAGCTGTAAGCAAAAGACACTCAGAAAATTATAGTTCTTAAAAAATAGTTTTGAAATGAAAAGCGTACATTTAACTTCCAAATATTGATTCTTTGGGGAATATTATGGGGCCAAAAGAGAAAAATACGCTGAGATAGCAAATGCACTCTTCCATGAGATGCAGGTCATTATGAAGTGTGTCACGATGCACTGTGGGCCAATCCTCTCACGCCCACCTGCCACGCCTTTTGTTTATGCTGACATCACACCAAAGCGTACTGGAGTAACAAAGCAGAGCGATGTCTTCCGGTAAGTATGATTAGTATGCTATGGGCTTGCTCTCAAGCTCAACCCCATTTCCTTTATAGGAGCTGGATAATTTAGGAGCATCTTGACAGCTACACATGTTACAGTATATAGGATGTCCTCCAGCCCAGTCAGCTGGCCAAGGCCAGGAGCCAGCAATGACATCATGTTATTTATTTGACCTCCAGGTGGCCCAAAGTGAACACTGTCTCAGAACACATGTTTGTATCATGGCTATAACATGCAGCATACTGTATTTATATATATACACACACACACACACACACACACACACACACACACACACACACACACACACACACACACACACACACACACACACACACACACACACACACACACACACACACACACAGAATAGGATGAATATCTGTTTCAGGTTCAGGTGGTCATTAGTTCCTACTGTAATGATGCTTTGGAATGAACTCAGTGTAGCAGCTCGCAGTGCCCTATAATCCTATAGGCTACTTGGGGTAATTCAGTGACAGAGGAATTTCCCATTGGCTACTACAATTACTATTAGCCTGATTGATTTGGCATGATGTAGCAAGCACCACTTCCAGAAACATGAATATTCAGTTGTGTTAAGAAGATTGCCCATTGAATCTTGAAATTTAAATGAATGCCAAAATCAATGTGTCCGATTTAAATGAATAGCCTATAGGCCTATGTGCCTTTGGCGACACATGACATCAATTTTAACATAGCCTAACACATTTGGTGTAATATTGAATGGCTCTTACAGTAGCTGGAGAGACGGCATGTGAGAAAACATTGCCTCCTTGACCTCGGAGAAAGTCCCATTGACGATGCTCCTGAAGGAAATGCAGGGTGAATGAGAGAGAGAACATTTTTACATGGTATTGTAAAACGTGATGATTTAAATTAGATAGAAATAGGTTTGCATTTTGTTAAAATCGCAGCTCAGTAATGGTGTCTTCTTTAGAGTGTTTACATTAGGAAACACCAGGGCTATTGGGAGAACCTGTCAAATAAGATCATATTAATTGCAGGATATAGTCTATTTATTTATTTTTACTTGCAGCTATACACATCATTATGGGTAGGCTACTCACAAAGAGTTGACGTCGTTGGGGCTAATCCTGGGGACATAGGAGGACCCGACGCAAATGATAGACTCCTTGGAGCAGCTGCATGTTGAAGGGCATCGGAAAACCTTCTTCAGATGAACCGGTTGAGACAGGTACAGGAGGGACACGGAAAACAATGCCCACATCTGAAGAGTTGGCAGCATCTTTCTTGTCGGGCTTGCATGTGTGAGGTTTGCTGAGAACACCGAGGCAGACAGACGGCGGCACCGTGTTTCCACCCTGCACCATGAAATGCTGCACTGGATCCCTGACATCAGCAAATCAGCTGCAGCTCCCCTCCGTAGCCTACCATTTAATTATTTATTACGCCAGAGCTCCAGGCTATGTGTTGGTTAAACATCCCTGCGCTATATATGCATCGAAAATAGGATATTATTAGGCTCCTTAATGGATATCCACAGCCGATCTATTAACCCCTGCAATTCACATCAGACTGTTTAGAGATGCTTCAAAAACATTGCTGATATTTATTCGATTTTTTTGGGTCTATTTTCAGTTTTCCGAACAAAATATTTCGAATGAACGTCATATAGCCTACATGGGCTACTTTGTTGCCAAATTGCACATACAGTAGGCTGGGCTTAGTTTGAAACTTTGTAAGTTTTAACGGTATGCGTTTGCTCAAAAGAATTAGACAGATGGTACTGGCAGACCTCGTCTGAGTCACTTATGGAAGACATCAGGAAGTGATTAATCTAGTTTTATTTGAAAAACTAATTACAGTAGCCTACAGTAGGCTATTCCCTGTAAAGCCAGCACGATGAAGCCCACACCTCGGATCACATGCGCATAACTGCAGCACCATGGACAGCGCCTCTGTGGCACGGTCCACGCAGACCTCCCCAGGATAACTTGACAGTGGGCTGAATGTATAAGCTACAGTCCGAGTTGAATGTGTAGGGCCATAACAGAGTTAACATGAGATCAGGTCGACACTGTTACATAATTCACAAGTTGAGAAGGCTATAAGCAAGGTATGTTTATTTGCATCGTACATAATGTACATTTCATACATAGCAGGCAATATGAAAGTGCTTTATAATGTAGATACAAAAGAGCATGGAGAAATAAATGGGTTACAAAGCGAAAAAATAATAATATAAAAGAACAAGCCCAAATGCATTATTAAAATAATAATCAAATCATCAAATCAAGTTTCCCCTGATTTGTAGATCAGCTCACCTCACCAATGTAAATCATGCATGTCTTAATGTCCTGTCTTTGTCCTGCCTTGTAGTATGTAGGCTAGTCAAATGTTCACTTGGTATCGTTTTTCTTCCTTTCTTTCTTTCAAAATTAAATTAAGTAAAAAAAAATCAAATCAACTAAAATATAAAGATATTTTTACCCCCCTAAAGGAAACAATTGAGTGGTGTCACTTCAAACAGTAACACGTCAAACAGTAGGCTATATGATTAAGTGTGTCTTAATATTTCTTCAAAGGCAATCACAACTGAAAATACTTTTTGAGGAACCCATGATGTCCCTGCTGGTACCAGTACCCTGTGTCCCTGGATGACTGGATGATACCAGCCTGGTACTTCATGTCCCTAGTGGGTACCAGTCTGGTACTCTGTGTGCCTGTCGATATCATCCTGGTACTCATATCTCCATTGGTGCCAGTCTGGTACTCCATCGTCATGTAATACAGAGGCAAAGGGCCATTTGTCATCCAGCAGCATCCCTGGGGTACTTGAGACTTATGATTAAGTGTGAACTGCAGATTCAGGAGGGCTATTTTTAAAGGCGGTCTATTTTGGTGAGGATGGATGAGGGTAAACAACTGTTTGGTTTTTTTAAGGGACCAAGAGGCCCCTAGAGCCTCTTGCCAGTTGCCATGAATACAGTCTAAAATGCTAATAGCCAAGCTACACCAGTAGGGACCTAATGTGGCAAGTTTTGCCCATAAAACTATCATTTAATGCGCAATAGCAATCCTGATTACAAGAATAAATAGTTCAATTGTAATTCCGTAAACTACAAATGTTCCTATATCTTTCAACTGCTCTAACTGCACAAATAACCATCACCAACCACTGCTCAGTAACTGCATATTAAAAACAAATGCAATCCCCAGAGCTATATCCTTAATTGTCAAAAGTGCTTGTGTCTTTGGGTCAAGTCTGGAGTGATGTGATAGCAAAGTGTCTCAGCGGCAGACTGCTTCAGATTTACACACTGCAGCAGACTTGATCAATAGGGGAGCTTTTAAAAACTGGCTGACACAAAAAGTGGGTCTGACTCCCTCTGCCCCCACAGCATCCCTGCATCATCAGCACCAGACAGGCCTCTGCCCCCACAGCATCCCTGTATCATCAGCACCAGACAGGCCTCTGCCCCCACAGCATCCCTGTATCATCAGCACCAGACAGGTCTGACTCCCTCTGCCTCTGGCCCCACAGCATCCCTGCATCATCAGCACCAGACAGGGAGAAGAGGGTCTGACTCCCTCTGCCCCCACAGCATCCCTGCATCATCAGCACCAGACAGGGAGAAGAGGGTCTGACTCCCTCTGCCCCCACAGCATCCCCGCATATCAGCACCAGACAGGGAGAAGAGGGTCTGACTCCCTCTGCCCCCACAGCATCCCTGCATCATCAGCACCAGACAGGGAGAAGAGGGTCTGACTCCCTCTGCCCCCACAGCATCCCCGCATATCAGCACCAGACAGGGAGGAGAGGGTCTGACTCCCTCTGCCCCCACAGCATCCCTGCATCATCAGCACCAGACAGGGAGGAGAGGGTCTGACTCCCTCTGGCCCCCACAGCATCCCTGCATATCAGCACCAGACAGGGAGGAGAGGGTCTGACTCCCTCTGCCTCCACAGCATCCCTGCATCACCCAGCACCAGAGAGGGAGGAGAGGGTCTGACTCCCTCTGCCCCCACAGCATCCCTGCATCATCAGCACCAGACAGGGAGCAGAGGAAGAACTACAAAACAAGTGGGGGGTGTTACAGGGTGAAGGGAAGAGGGAAGGCGGGTGCATTTGGCCCTTGTCAGAACAAGAGAACAGCTTTTCCTTAATACCTCTGCTCTGCATATTGAAAATGAATGCATTGTTTTATTCATGATCATGTTCATGTTATGGTGCACTGTACTACTGAGTCATTAAAACCCGCTTCTGCTGATGTTTCTTAATACTCTGAGGCAGCTGAGGCAGAACATTTCAAGAACACTGACGCACTTATTTTAGAATAGACCCAGTGACAGCAAATACATTGGTAGCGATCCATACCTTAGTGTTTTCACATGAGGCTGGCTGAAGAAAAATCAGGCTGTATGCATTTTGAATTATTTCATGATTTGACCTTTTTTTTATATAATGTTATATACTTCTATGTAACCTTGATATTTTCCCCCTTTTTTCTCTTACTAAAAGCCTAACTAGGGACAGGAGTTGGAAACCAGCAATAGCTATAATCTGTATGCAGAATGTCAGTTACATCAACTTGTTGAATGAGTTAAAGTGGCACTAACACTTGCACTGTCCCTATCAAATAAACCATATCACTATATAATAAATAAAAGCTTAAGAACGTGCACCGACTTCTACATCACATGCCTCATGCTTGTCAAAGTGCAATCAACCTTGATAATACCCTGCAGACGTTGGGGGAGTGCATAGGGAGCGCTCGGACAGTACAGTATCGAAATATAGATTGGTCATCAGTCAGAGAAGCTCCAGTCAGTCTATTTTTGTGCCTCGGGGCACTACCTGCTTTGCCTCTTAATGACTGAGACTGGAGAGCAGAGGGAATAAGATGAAGAAAAACCCTGATGTGCAAACACAGAGGAAACAGCTTTGATTACAGGCCAATTCCCATGATCAACGTCTCCTGTAACATATTGAGTTCCAAGTCCATCCTACGCTGTATATGCGTAACAGTGAGATATAACATTTAGCTAGATATCTCTTATTCATAATATACATGTTCTCATTGAGACTATAGTTTCATTTACTAAATACAACGGAGTGATCTATGCTTGGTTTACTCATTGATTATCTCAGCTACTATCTGTTACATAGCCTGAAAATAAATAAGATAATCCAATATATATAGATGATGGATGAAATGGAGTTAATGCACTCATGGCATTAGTATCACATTACACAAACTAGAGAAGACATACCACAACACACTATACTGAAGCTATACAATTTCATACAATTTTTATTGCATTTCCCAATATTATATCAGAATATATGGAGCAAATACAGAAAGGATACATGGACGTCGTATCTGCCCATTATTAAAAAGAGAGTATTTATCATGAAGCAATGATTTCAAACTGAAATTTTGGCTAGGTTATAGACATTTCATTTAATAACCATATCTGCATTATGCAGGATTTCATACCAAACACTTAACCAGCTGATTTAGCTGATTAGCCTAGCCACAGAGGGGTTGCTCGCAATTATGACCACCCTCCATAGATGCCATTGATACTGAAATTCCTCCACGTTGTTGTACTACTTAAGTTTGTTTCATCACCACCTGTGGATGCTGAAATCAATCTCATGAACATCTAAACCTTTGACCACATCAAAAGGTCTGGAATGATAGCCATGAAACATGTGTCGATACTAGGGCATTCACGACTACTGAATTTTAGTAGTCATCATCTAGTCCCACAAAGTAGTCGATTAATCGCGGGAGATATAACATATTTTTTTCAGCAAATAAAAATCGACAAATTCTCGTTTAAAAAAAGAGCCAGTAAAGGGTTAACTAATGTAGGCGGGACCAACCTGGGGGTATGTTAAATAGCAGAGTGCTGATTGGCTCTGAGAGACTGTTTACAAATGAGCTGCTAAACCCCAGCTACTTGTCTGAGCTGATACCCAGTTTGACTGCAGTAACAACGTAACAGGAGTCTTTCCCTCTCTAAATACCTTCAATTCTGTTTATTTAACATGGCACAATGTAGAAAATGATTCTTCAAACAAACCTATGTTCAATTTATTTATTTATATTGTTTATTCCTAACCATAAATGAACGACTAGATGACTATGATGCACAGTGTCGACTAGTGGTTTTGTCAAAGGGGAACTGTCCTCCCTCTCTGAGGGCCTAAGATATGCTAAAAAATAATATTTAAAAAATCACTTTTTCTTATTTTATTAATTCATAACTTGACAAACATCATGTTTCTGAGGAAATACATTAAAATGGCCTATTCAGTTTGTGTTGAACAGTGAAGGGTTAATGAAAGAAGGTTGGTTGCTTTAAATCCAGGGCCAAAGTCATGATTGGTTGATTTAAATCAAGGGACAACGTCATGATTGGTTGCTTTAAAATCCAGGGACAAAGTCATGATTGCTTGCTTGAAATCCAGGGACAAACTCATGATTGGTTGCATGGAGGGGGGTTTGCGGCGGTGCGGTTCAGAGGGCCCAGGCATGAGGGTCACGGTTCGCTACTGGGTTTTGATAGTCGACTAGTCTGTGAAACCAAACCCGTAGTCGATACTGTGAGTGCCACTCAACACAACACTGCCCATTCCAAGTGGGCAAGTGTGTGCCGGCTGCAGAGACAACACAGAAATCAGTTTCTCTTTTGGTGCTGCTGAATGAGCTGAGCTACACTCGCACATCCAATTACAACTTTGGTAATATCTCAAATTCCACGCGTCCTTTTATGAATAATGAATTGGAAGCAATGCAGTCGTAGAGTATAGTGTTTTTTTGCTCATTCACTGTCTGAAGTGGAGTCTTCCTGGCACGGTGGGGGCAGTAGTGAACTGCTTCGAGCTGCATTTCCCTGTTTCTTCAGGGTCTTCAGGCACTTGTCGAGTCTTTTGATGCACAGCGTCACGTCCTCCCGAGTGATGCCTATGGCTGAGGCAGCGTTGAGGTAGGGGCAGGGGTAGTCCTCCGAGTGGGACATGAAGCCGCGGAATGTGTGTCCGCTTATGGTCTGCTCCTTGCCCAGCGGTATTACCCTAGAAACAAAAACACAATGATGATTTTGCACAGCAGTGAGCAATTATTTATCACGCTGGGCATTTACTGCAGTGTGTGAGCAATTATTCATGATGGGCAACATGAAGAATTCATCATTTTTCACAAGTATGGTCTGGCTTAAGGTTGGGCTATTCCTATTCATACACAGATACTTTTATTAATAATTCGATTTTTAGGGAGAGCAGAGACACAATTTGTGATGCTATGCGCACGTAGGATGAAATCAAGGCAGTATCCTACTCACTCACTCAGAAGAGATTTTCTGATGGGCAATAACATCTTGTGAGTCAGCAGGGGGTTCAGAGCAGATGCACTTCTTATCTAACCTGACGCTGCCAGATGGACGGTTTAGCTCCACATTACATTTCACTAAACCAGTCGATCTCTTTAGATCTCGCGAGGTTATCCATCTTGCAAGCAAGGTTACTTCTTATCTTGTTATGTGCAGAAATTTACTAAATGAAATCTTGTAAAACTAAGCATTCACAAGCACTTACAAACTCTTAATTTAATAAACTATTTTACTTAAAAAAAATGAATGCTCAATTTCCTCTTTATACATTGGGTAAAGAAGGTGCAATCCAGCTTAGGATGCAGCCCCTTCGCCCACATCTCTCTCCCTCTGTAAACATCTACAATCACATTTATGGATAACTGTAGGACAAAAACAAACACAATTTCCTACAAGTAATTCTCAGCGAGTGTGCCTTGACAATTACACAGGAATCTTATTTCACTGTAAATATTGTGTGGTCTGAAGATGAAAGTGTTACATTTGTAAGCTTTATGACTGCATTTTGTTGCGTCACATCGGTGTGATCTTGTATATTCCCAACAGCTTTTCTTGCACAACACACATTTCCCATGAGGAGGATTCAGGTGCTATTTACATTACCAACAGTATTGCAAATTGCTCTACAAGTATATGGGATGGCAATTAAGGCTACATTCACCACGACTGGAATGCAGACCGTGTAGAATAAACCAAAAATGAAATATGGATGTAATTCTGTGGCAAATCTATATGATGGATCACATTTCATGAGTCTGCCAGACCCGCAAATTTACGTCCATATTCGATGTTGATTCTACATAGTGCTCATTCCAGTCGTAGTGAATGCAGTTTTAAAAATACAATATCATTATCGAGTTACACTGAGCAGTAGCATAGGACATTCCTGACAGGAAGAGTATATCAACTATTGCTAGTTGTTGTCTCTACAGTGTTATAAGCCTTATTCAGCAACGAACATCTCTTTGCTAACTCTTGCTGATTTCAACACAAAGCAGAGCTGAGAGACATGAGGCACTGCGGCATTATCTGTGAACACGTTGCAGCCTCGAGTCTAAAGCAGTCCTCTTCATAAGACAGCCAGTGTTACTCTGATACATCTGAAAGCTCAAATTAATACCACTCTCATTCAGAGATGTACAGTGTGTTCAAGTGAAACACTGGTCTACTCTCTACTGTCTTACCGAATGGAGTTTCAAAGTGATCTGCAATACTGTTACAATGCCTCTGAAGTTTGGCACGGGTGCATCAGTGTCAGCACAGTTTAGACTCACTTTAATGTAAAAATCAATTACTGGCTAGCTTTTGAGCCTATGTGTATGAGGGAGACCATTACGGGAGTGAAATGCATTATAATGAGCTGTACAGCTTCTGTTAATCACTTATCACTGATCCAAAAAGAAAGGACAGCTACATTCTTAGGTGGGTGTTTTTTTTTTTTTTACGGTCCGTCGGTCATCAGAGCAGTTGCGACCCCACAAAGTAGGGGTCCCACCATCTGGAGGCTATTCCTTTGATGCATTTATAATGAAATCAAGCCAGCAGTCCATTTACTGTCAATCTGAACAAAACAAAAACAATCAGAACAGAATGACGCAAATGAATCATTCATTGTGTTATTAAAATATTTACGCTCAAAAACTATTGTGGAAAAAGATGTGGAAAACATCGCTCTATGTGGACTTGGCATAGGCGGCTGCTGGATGGTAATGGAATCGTTCTCCTAAATTAGGAGATGGCCCTGATAGGATGGACAGTCTAATCATCTAAAGTGGCTTCTGCTCTTCCTTATCCAGCAGCTGATCCGCTGGGTTTGTTTGCCACCGCCAAGTTCATCCTCGTGTTTTTAAACTCATTCTCGACTTTTGAGACCCCCCCCCCCCCCCCCACACACACACACACACACACACGCCATTGTCATCTCGCCCCATTTGTGAACCCCTCTACTAACTCCTCCCCTTCTTGTTCTCCCTCTCACCTGCAGGCAGATTGTGGTCATGCCCTGCGGAAGTGTGTGTCTTCCTACCTGGCTCCCGACACCTGCCGGGTGAACAGCATGGAGCCCAGCTGAGTCACTGCCTGGTCACTCTCGGCCTGGAGACCATCCAGAGACATGGCTGGAGGAGAGAGCGGTGCCACATCCATGCACCCAACACACAAACATACACACACATGCACACACACATGCACACGCGCACACACACACGCGCATGCGCACACACACACACACACACACACACACACACTCACACGATGAGTTAAATCTGCAAGAAAAATCCCAGAGTGAGCACAACTCGCAAGAATAGACTGCCACCACAATCTTAACTGTTAATACGCAACGCTCACTTTATTGTTTAAAACTGACATTTTCTACATTGTCAAAGCATTATGAGTTCACTAAATATCACGGTAAATAGACTGAAAGTTCCCTAAACATTACAAAAAGTAGACGTATAGCTGAAGAAAAAAAGACAACTATTAACAGTCACAAATGTGCATGGCCTTGTGTGGTGTGCTTATAATATGCTGGGAGCATATAATGTATACACTGTACATAGAAGCGCACCTGTGTAACACCTGGCACCCAGTGCAATGAGCTTACCCAGAGAAATGGGGTTATGAGGGGTGTGAAGCAATCTCCCCCCATGTGCATAGGCCAGACTCTTCAGCTCCTCAGCCAGGTAGGAATACATCTCCTTCAGGCGGTGCAGAGTGCAGACACAGAGAAGAGGCATGGAGAGAGAGAGAGAGAAGCAGACACAGTGGGCCACAGAAAGGAACTATAAATAGTGACACAATGCTGGCTCCACGCACTGCCACAGCCTTATTTTAGCAGCAGCAGGCTCGCTTTATTGCTAATCGAGCAGATCTGCCCACAAGCAGGTCCCATCCCCCATCCCCTCCCTCCCTCCCCTGCTTCCCCTCCAAGCCTCAGTAAGTACAGTAGCTCCCCTGACTAAGCTAGAATTATCAAGCGGCACGTCCTCTTCCTCTCCAGCTCTGGTCAGGATCTTTGCTCGCGTCACACATCCACCTCCGGGATCAATTAGAAAGACGTGAGGGGAGGCTTTTAGCCTGAGATTCTAACTACAGTCAATTGCTGACAATGTGTGTGTGTGGTTTGGAGTCCCTGCAGAATACAAAGAAAGGAGTGGAGGAAGACTGACGTGGGTGGATTGAAGTGGGTGACGAAGGGGTTGTGACACTTGCAAATGTTAGGAGAACGGAGGAGGGAGGAGGTTGCATAACGAGAGAAAATGCTGTAACAAATGGCTGTGGTTTTGTTGATGGCTGTGTGGCTGGTAGCACAAGCAGCTGCAAGTACGCCAGTGCAGCAGCAGCAGCACCGAACAGAGGGTGGGTGCCGCCGCTATACAATAGTGCTGCTCTGCTGACTCATACTTTGCGTGGGAACATCAAGCAGGAAAATATCTTCTCTGGCATGAGTGGAAAACAAATAGCCTTTCCATGATGTCTGTCGTGTGCCTAAACGCTCCCTTGTGCTATATTTTCCCTGGAGGACTGGTAGTGGTGGAGAGTGAGTGCATGGCCATGACACTGCAGACAATAAGTGTGTGCGCGTGCGTGTGTGTATATATATATATATATATATATTATATATACACACACACACACATACATATATATACATACAACATACATATACAAACATAATGACTAAATCCTATGCTTACCGGGGGTATGTTTGAAAAAACGACTAAAATAAACACAATAACCCTAACCTCAATTAACCGATCTGATCTACCACAACAGAATGTAATTTGATGTTGTAATTTTTATTCGTATTTCTTTTCTCTCTCCTTTTATTTGTTTTCATTGAGATTTGTTCCATGTTTTGTGATTTTAGTATTTTTAGATTGTTTTAATTGTAAATTAATCATTTGTTACATGTATTATATGTCATATATTATTTTTGTTGTGTGTGGCCAGGAAGAGTAGCTGCGACGTCGGTGGCAGCTAATGATCCGAATAAACGAAGACTATGAAAGACAAAAGCACACGCCACCACTGCCATCCTTATACCAGGGAGCCAGTTATTTTCAGGATATTTTCTAATATGACTGATATAAGACTGATATTACATCAGGTTCATGAACCTCTACAGATAAAATGACGGGGGCTTCCAAAATAATAATATATGCCCATGGGGGGTGGGGGCGATATCTGCATGGTCTGAATTATTCAAAGCTGCTGACTCCAGGCAGGGGGGGAATGTGAGGAAATCACTCAGTTCTGCAGACACTATGGCAAACTGGTCCGGTACATGAATTATGTACAATCTGGACCGACAGAAATCAATACGCCTTGACGGCCTCAGGTCATGCGAGAGGCCAGAGAAATTTCCTACACATATTTCTTTGCAAATGGAGCGAGGTTTAAGTTAAAAGCATTCTGGTATTGTATGCCATCCCGTAAGAAATCACATTTTTAGATAGCGGTGAGTCATGTTACACGGTGTCCAATTTGGAATTAGCCAATGCTCAAAGGATTTCACTAATGGAACACATCGGGAAAACACTGCAAGATGTAATCTATCTTAAGTCATTCCTATAAATTCCCCACCTTTAGCATCTCAAGGTCAAACAAAGAAAAGTATTTAACTGAAGATTGACTGATTCATGTCCAAAAGGTTTAGATGCCATGAATCTTTTGTGTGTTCAATGGTCTCAGCCAAAGCTTCAGTATTTCTGCAGTCTCTGAAAGTGTGCGCATTAAGACATAGTGATAGAGTACATCAGGTGCAAGCTGTAATAATGGTGCAGTGCCTATACCATCTGAAAAGTAGGATGCTGCATTCTGCTTTTGAGTGGGGAGCCACCAGGGGATATTTTTTGAAACTCCTGGATCAATTTGATCTCGCTAGGCCTTCCTCGCCCCTCTATGAAACGCACGGCTCACTAAAGTCTACAGACTCCGTCTAGGCGTCTACAGTCAGAGTGGACGCACGCTCACCTTTCTTTCTGACAGGAGTTTCCTATAGCCACTGGCTCCCAGGGTGAGAAGGGTGATGAGGACATCAAGGGAGGGTGAGGCCGAAGCTCGACCTGGACACAGCGGGCAAAAACACACCCTGCCAATTACCGTGGAGGTGCAGAAGAGTGACTTTGTTAAGTGGCCAAATGAACAAGACAAGGTTGGAATTATAATGATGCATAAACATCGGTTCATTAAGTGAGACAAAACTCTTTAGGTCAAAATTAAAGGAGAATGGAATGAAGAAGTGGTGAAAGAAACCTCAACAGCAGCATCTTTAATACTAACCTGGGTACATTTGGCTTATCTCCTGTATGAAGGACTCATCAAAACCAGCTATTATGGCGCCACCTACTGGAACCATAAAGTTCTTGTCCAAGCTCTGTACGAAGGCATCGAGTCTTCCAACACGAGCTCCCTGACAGAAGACAGTTCAATAAAGAGTTAGTCATCCGTCTGTCGACAATGAGCAAACTACAAGCATTTTAAATAGGTGATAGTGACAGTGACCACATTTAGAAATGTTCATTTATAGTCAGTCGTTTTTATTTTTTTTATTTTCTCTCTCTTGAGAAATAGATTCAGTGTCATGTAAAACAAACTGAGTAAAAAACCAACACCTTTCACAATTTGAAACCTTTCTATCCACCTTATTTTTGGCGGCCATGACGCACCATGGGTGCTGCTTCCTTCTGCTGTCCTCTTCCCCGTTACGTCTAGCTTGACACAACACAGCCCGTCGAATGTACCCGTCTGTAAACGGTGCAGCTGAGCTGATAAATGCCGACTTGTTCAACGAGCAACAGGTTAGCGGATGTGATAGATAACATTATTAGGCTACATTCCCAAAACTTTTGTGACGAGCCAACTTTTAACGTCGGAGTTCGACAAGGAAATGCGATGCGAGGAGGCACGCGCTGCAGTCATGGGCTGCAGTGCAGAGTACTATCCAGGCAGCGTCAAGCCACCGTAAACACACAGCTGCTCACGTTCTAGACCGGATATTGCTCCCAGAATTATTTTACAGCGGGCCTCACAAAAATAAGGTAGATACGGTCTTACAAAAAACATAACCTAATGATATTTCTTTACAATACATTTTTATGGTGCAATGTCAAATCAATTGGAATTCTGTGTAGATCATTGTCAGCATGCTGAGATTGGCATTTGTACCAACATTCCAAATGCAAACATCTGACTGAGTCAAGTATGCAAAATGAATGTTTCGTAGGGAGGTTTGGAAATTTGTGGTACCAACCTGTTGTATAAGGTGCATGCATTTGGTTGACTGTACCCCATAGGCATTGTTAACAATGTGGGGGATGTTATATTTGGCACACACAGTGGCCAACTCCTCTAGTCTGGAAGACAAGACACGACACTAGAGTTACTTTCAGAAATGCTAGATACGTCCACGTCCTGGGGCAAATTAACTAGTTACATCTGTTTCTAATCACACAATGGTTTGTTAAACAATTTCTTTAAAGCCTTACCCTGCTGAGCCACAAGTGCACATTATTCACAACAGTTTAAATATCACCACTACCCGCTGTACTGATGGTTGTGACAGCGTTTGAGGACTTTCAAGTCCACAGAGATACAGCTCGCATGCTGTCTGACGCTTTGTTCACATCTTATGCATCGCTGGGTTGACAGAGACCAGAAGCTGTTCATTCCCGAGGAGAATGACTGCCGCACAGTGACAGATTAGCACCTCTCTGTCAGCTCCACTAGCCAATAGACACTGCAGAGCGCATCATCATTCAGAAACCTCATAAAGGACTTTTTTTTTCTCCGCATTTCTAAGAGGCCCCACCTACCTGTCAGGGACCCGCGGGGCGAAGCAGGATGTAGTTGAATGAACACACAGGATGTTCTCTGCTCCAAGCTCCTCAATCTTGCGCTCAACTGCCTCCAAGTCTGTCCGCAGCTCGTCTCCCTCCAGAACGTTCTCCACCACCACAGGTTCAAAGCCTAATCACAGATGAATAAAACAGCCACAGATAGGAGTCAAACAGAGCTATGGCCCTCGAGGGTGTGTGTGTGTCTGTGTCTGTGTGCGTGTCTGTGTGTGTGTGTGTGTGTGTGTGTGTGTGTGTCTGTGTGTGTGTGTGTGTGTGTGTGTGTGTGTGTGTGTGTGTGTGTGTGTGTGTGTGTGTGTGTGTGTGTGTGCGTGTGCGTGTGCATGCAGGTGTGGAAGACAAAGATCAAAAACCGTAAAAACAGAACAGGAATGATCAATTGTCATGGAGGTTAGATAAGAGGCTACTCTGTGTCCCAAGCCAACCTCCAAGCCATGCCACATTTGTATTTGTTAAGGATTTGCACTAACATTGGTTCCAGCAGTAGTAGCTCCACTTTGACTTTTAAAGAGCGATGGGCATTGAAACCTATATCTAACTGATCATATGCATTCATTCATATGCTCCATGTATGCTCCAAAAATGGATTGTAAGGTTAAATGTTGCATTCTTAGAATAAGATATCAGGTTTCCTATAGCCTAGCTTTTTTTGTTTTTTTGTTTGTTTTTTGGGGGGGGAGCAAACATCATATGAAATTCACTTTTATTCAACAGGGATATTTTTTAAACCATTGTTTCAGAACTAGCAGTATGAGAAAAAAAAGTTTCGATATTACAATAAGTCCCACTGATACACCAGCTCTTTGTCTTGACTAACAGGAGAGAGAAAAAACCTGCTGCTGCATTTCAAACACCAGTCTAGCTCAGCTGGATCCCTGTGTCTGTGCATAGGATGTAAGGATGACTGGGGGGAACAGAACAGCCTGGGATGAGCAGTAGATTCATGTTATTATCACCTGTCTGTGCATAGGATGTAAGGATGACTGGGGGGAACAGAACAGCCGGGGATGAGCAGTAGATTCATGTTATTATCACCTGTCTGTGCATAGGATGTAAGGATGACTGGGGGGAACAGAACAGCCGGGGATGAGCAGTAGATTCATGTTATTATCACCTGCGGTGATCATGGCCTTGAAACAGGACTTCTGGTCGATGCGGGGCCAAACAATGAAGCGAGCCTTGGGCCTCCGATGACGGAGGGTCAGGAAGCACAGAGTCAAGCTCATTCCTGTTGCCATGGGAACTACGAAGCAGCTAGCCGCACTCCGCACCCCTGTTATGCATCACAAACACAACATGATTTAATTTCTCCATCTATGACTACAGTTTCAAACTTGAATAATAAAGAGTTATATTTTCCTCCAGTCAAAGACTATATTTTGTTTAACTCAAATAGCTACAATTTAAAAAAGACAGCAGGATGCCTTCATGTAATTGATAGTATTTGACTGCCTTTGCTAAAGAAGGCTGCATAATAATATAATATAATATAATATAATATAATATAATATAATATAATATAATATAATATAATATATAATACTAATGTACACACCTGAGAGCTTTAAGATGTCCAACACAACTGAGTTGGTCAGCTTGTTAAGCAGACTGGATCCTGCTGCTTTGGGCTGAACAGCAGCGATGTCACCTGACCGACCTATGCCATGGATCAACCTGCATGAAGATGCACAGGTCCTTATGAGAACAGCCAAATGTCACATTTGAAACATTTTTGCAAACTGTATAAAAGGGACAAAACTAATCTTTTATTGCAGATTAGTCAGAAAATTTAAAGAAGAATTTCTAAATACTGGTCTTGGTAAGAAACTGGTAAACTAGAAAAACCTTATAGCCACAGAATAAATTTACTACAATTTGGCTGCTGGTTGAATAAGAAACATATTTAATAGGATACATCAGCAGGATAAAGTTACAGGTCCGGTATGCCATTTTTAACTGTATAAAACATGCCTCATGGGTCTTTAAAACAAGGTTATGAATTGTGTTGCAGAAAAAAAACTCAAATTCATCCTCTGTGAGACTTCTCTATGTGCTCTATCGTTCTCATTAACTATGCACCGTTTTGATATTAAGATAAGATGAGATGGTAAGAAGATCTGTTGGGATAGATCCATCTTTGGTGCAGTTGATTATTTTCTCCCATTCTACACAGCTATGCTACAGTCAACATGGTTTGGTGGTCTTCCACCTTCAGTTGGTGGAGCGGAGCTGTAAGCGGGCAAATTAAATGAGTGTTACTTTGTGATGTCACAAAATCACGCAAGTCAAAATGGCTCGTTTGGGGGCACTTTTTCTTTACATGGCTGGTGTGGCTTTATCTGGGGACCATGTGTTTTGATACTTACATGATGTTTATATAGCACGCCCAAGTCCTTTATGAGCAAAGAACCAAGGAAATCTTGTTTTACACAAGAAGTGATGCACAATTAATTGAATCGCAATCGCAATGTCAGCCTGTGCAATTATATAATTGCAAAAGTCCGCAATTTAATTAAATAAATATATAAAAATCATCAGTTGTTACTGGCAGTGAAAACAGTAGGCCTACTGTACATTTTTTATGCTAATTTTATTGTGTTTGTTTGAGTTGAGAAATACACATTATCAAAGTCCTCAGATCTGTGCATTTTCCTTGATAACCAAGCAAGTGTAAACTCATGATATTATTTTGTTTATTATATCGCAATATTCTCCACAATAATCGCAATATGACTTTTTCACAAATCGTGCAGCACTATGTTAAACTTCATGAACCTGTAATGGCGCCGAGCCACAAGGCTGGATGCCACTCTGCCCTCCCTCTCTCCGACACCGCAGTTGCCCAGGAAGTTATTGCTGTCCATGACAGCCAGCTCGCTCAGGAAGAGCTCCACGGTGCTCTCACCCCATCCTTCCTCCGGACACTTGCCCTGCAGCGTAGAGGGAGAAGTGTGAATGTGTGTGTGTGTGTGTGTGTGTGTGCATGTGTGTCTGTGTGCGTGCGTGTGTGTACACACACCATGACAGTGTCAAGCTGGAGGAAGGCTGCCGATGTTACCTGTTCCAGTAAGTGTCTGATGAGCTGCTCGTGGCTGCGGCGTGCCTGGGTGCCCTGTCTGATGTAGGAGGGTGACACGATCTTCTCGCTCAGGGTGAAGTTCTCGCTGTTCATCGTTGTAGGGAAGTTGTAGATTCCGCTTATTTTGTGCTTAGGTCGGAACTCGATTCGCGTCTTTCCAGCTTTATTAGAGTATCACAGGCAGAATTAAGGCAGCAGGTCAACTACGTGGCAGTTGAACAGAGAATCTGAAAGCTAGTGGGCAGAGAGAGATGTAGACCTAGAGTAGTGCACAGAGAGATAGATACACAGAAACATAGCTTATTTATACTTTGGCATGTATGACACAGATGACATCACAGCAGCAAGTATGACATCACCGACGACATCATAGCAACAACTATGACATGCTACAGTGACATCATCATTGGGTCGCTGGTTTGAATCCGGCCTATGGTGTTTGGTTTCATCAGTCGGCATGAGAGGGCCTTTTCTTCACCCCTCAAAGACCCCTGGATTCCACCATAGATATAGGATCCCATGTTGAGAACCACTGAATCGAACTAGCCAGCTACAAAGCATCTAACATTAGCTATAATGTTACCACCAAAGAGGAAGTAAGTGTGTTAGTTGTCCACCTGCTCCCCCAATTTACATGGCCGAGTTTGTTAAACATACAAGTAACGTTAACGTTAGCTAATAGCTAGCTAGTTGTCAACATGTAACGTTTAGAGGGGGTTGTTGAACTGTATTTGTTTACCTTGGTGACGTTAGCTAATAGCTAGCTTGCTAGCTGCTCTGCTAACCTAAACCAATGCTTTCACTCAAACAAACAAGCCGAATAACCTCGACAGGACAGTTTTTATTTCTGGCCATCGCCGTATCGTCTTACCGTATTCCTTGATATTCTTCACGCGTTTTCCAAGTGAAAATTAACTTTCACCACCGGAGAAGAGAGCAGGAAGCGATATTTTTCCCAGGATGGCGAAGGCATGACCCGCCCTTCTCTGCCTATGATTGGCCTAGCGTCAAACGTTGTTCATCCAATTACATTCGCTCATCAGATAAATGAGCATCCTGACAAGATTTGCCCTCTAACCTACTTCTGCGTATGGCGATCGTCATCGACAAGATGGTTCTTCTGGTCCAGAACCAGACCGCAGCTCGGCTGGTCCAGAACCAGAACCAATACGCCTACTGAACTTGATCGTTTTTGACAATACTACTTTTTCAGCTGTGCACTTCTGCAGCCCTGGAAGGTGGACCACTGCGGCGGGACCAGTCACCATTGAGTAACTCCTCTTGTTCAAACGTTACAATCTTTGATGGGGGATCGCTTACGTCATGCGATCACGTGACCTAGGTGAGCATGTGCCATATTGCATGTCTGGCCCACTGGCCCAGTTCAGGCCCAGGAAAACCCTGAATCACTACTGAAAAAATTATGAAGAAAGCCTACAATGTGGGTTCATAAACTTATGATTCATTGCTCATTTTTAAAGTATTAGCGAGGCACAATAAATAAAAAGCAATGCCTATCATGATTCATACATTCTTAGAATGCTTGGTTCCATCGTTATCATGTTGTGTTATAGACTAGACTAGGCATATTTTAAGATATATGCTTTACTCAATGGCATTTAAATGTGTAGCTACATCCACATTTTCTTTAATGATACAAATCCTATAGGCCTACATGAGACTATACATGACCCATTTCAGCTCAAATGTATGAGGTATTAAATGAAAAGAAAATAAGAATAAAGGATTTGACAGACAACAGTTTTTGATCAGAACCCAACAAAGCAGTTTATTATCATGGATTGTCATAAAACAAAAATGCAACATAGGCTTAATTGTGTATGAAATCAGAATCTGTGTGTAAACACACACACACACACACACACACACACACACACACACACACACACACACACACACACACACACACACATTGGCTGTCATTTACACATTTCCCTTTTTTCCTGTGTCTGTGGTTCATCATGTGAGCTCCCCGTGGTGTTTGCAGGTAAAGAGGAGAGCAAGATGGCAAGTTGGTGGCATAGCAGGGCCTTCACTTCAACAGCTATGCCAACATCTTGCCTTCTTTCGTCCGCCCGATTTCACAGCAGTTTCATTCATGAATTCAGGGGGGTAGTAGGAATTCAGGGGGTAGTAGGAGGGAGGAGGAGAGAGTGCAAACATCTGCATAAAATCAAAACTGGCTGTTCAATATTATGTTGTTTGTGTTGATTGGAGCCTGTCTGATATAGGCTCGTAAGTGCTTTGAAGTGGTTGATATATGCGGCAGCAATTGCATACAAACCCCACCTGAAACACATAGGCAGGCATATTAAAATAGCCTAATAATAGGCTTAATAAATATAATCATGGGCTATTAATAGCTATTTGGATCACGGTTACAGTCTTAAAACCCATAAAAGAACAGAACCAAACTCCCCTTCAACATGGGTCCCAATAAAATCTCAATTTGTAGAAAGAAAGAAAAAAGAAAACTTGGGTGAGGCTTTGACAGAGATCCCCCCCTTGGATTAAAGATTAGAGATTAAATGTTGATCAAAGTAGTTTCAGTCCCGCCTGCCGGGTGCTGCTCTGCTCATGTCCATCATCAAACCTACCTGTTGAGGTGTGTTGAACAGGAAAATATGTCCAGATATGCCCTGGTCTTTGTCCTACATATAGGCTATATATCCATCTGTCAGTTGTGTCAAAGTAGCATGAGTGAGGAAGAGATAGCCTCTCAGTCTGCCTTCCACCTCCCACTTCTTCTGCTGTATCAATGTCCAGAGTGACTGCATGTCGTCGTGTGCAGTGGGCGGGTGTGTTTGGGTGGCGGGGCGGCACCTCTGGGCGCTGACTATGAAAGCGACTGGCCTACTTACTTTATACAGGAACCAATCTGTCTAAAACAGGCAAGAAAACACATGCTTGAATGCTTCAAACTGATGATCACCGACAAAGAGCTATAGCCACAATAAATGTCACAAGACAACTTTAAACTATCATGATACTACAGCTGCTATTAGGTCAAGAATTATACCAGAAAAATCCTTTAGCAATACAATAAAGATATAATAATAATAATAATAATAATAATAATGTCATGAAGCACATCTGCCAAGCCAATAGGGATATTTTACAGTGATAGGCCTACCATAGGAAATACAAAAATATAACAAGGTCACTAAACTCTCTGGAGCCAATCACTGACAGACTACGTTCTATTATAGGAATATTATAGTGTTACCATTTAAGATTAAAAAACAACTCCAATAAGGTCACTAAACTCACTACTGACTACAGATACTATAGGAGTTTTTCAAACACCAACTTGCCATCTCCCGAGCAATAAGCTGTGGCTGGACCCTGCCTCTGTTCAGGCTTCTCCTCCTGCACAAGCTGAATGGGTGTAGTCCATAAAGCGAAGTGGCAGCACCAGGCAGATGTGGAGGGAAACTTCTTGCCAACATCTGACTTGCTGATCCACACACAAAATAAGCCATGAGTGTAGGATCTTGTTCATTGATGAATCACAGTGTGATTCAAAAACAGTCTAGACGAAAAAGACAGGGCCATCCAAGACAGGAAACCTCTGCAATGATTTCTGGTCCACTGCTGGTTGTAGTAAACTATACTAGATTAGGCTACTTTATGAGAGAACGCTTCCCAAACCTCCTTTTATTCTAAACTGTTTCATACATTCTTTAGGTGTTGCTGCTGCTATTGTAGGTCAGTAGCCTATTAGACCAGAATTGCTTCAAGAAAATTACCACCTCAATTATTAAAGAAGCAGAAATTCTTTACCTTTTCTCTCTTACAGGGGGTTATATCGCTCAATTACAGCTTTTAGGTGTTCCTCATGTATGCACCTAATTTGGTTTGTATTAGTAAGTGTTCATTATTGTCTCCCTAGCCATAAACTGCAACATGGGACGTCCTGGTGACTCAGTTGGCTAAACTTTGGGCACACGTCATGTATCCTGGGAAGTGACATGTCACAACCCCACCCCCAACTTCCTCACTCTCCCCACTATGAACTTTCAAATAAATGCTAAAACGCCAAAAAAGTGATAAAAATAACGTTCAGTCAAACATGAATCAGCCTACAAAGCCAATCTATTCTATGCTTTATGTACATCAGCACATAAGACCACAAAACCTCACATCACAATGAGTTTTGTCCTTCAGTTTCTTTGACAGAGATTTCTTCATATAATTCTTTCATTCCAAACAATAGACAATGACAATGTTGACTTTAGCACCTTTGACATTGACATTAAATTTCAGAATGACTAATTTCCGAAGGAGTCGACAAAAAGCCACACCTGACAACTCCCACATAGCAAATAGTTACAAGACAATTAAAATTTCCATTACATAGAGTGAGTATTTCTTTATCATGGCTACAATATGGTAAATAGAAATTGTATGTTAATCAATCTTAACTTTTTTCTTCAACCTTCATTTGTTTAACCAGGCAGTCCCATTGAGATGCACAATCGCTTGACTAACAGAAGTTGTAGCCAAACATGTAACAATGTACAAAAGCAGAATACAATCAAAGAACACAAACACAGTCCCATAACAGGAATAACAAAACTGAAATCTAATGTGTTAAATCAGATCGTTACTCAGATAAACAAGATACAAATCTGACACTCTGCATGTCACTGCTGGTAAATATGTTGAAACGCAGCATGTCTCTATCCAGTGGCCCTGCAATGGGTCGAGTGCTAAACATGTATTGTGCTTATAGAAGTCTGTATTAAATGATGTCATTTTCAACGTGCATACATGTCATAGCCTAGTGTAGATCCCTCAGCTCAGTCAGCTGTCAGATAGATAGTTAACTTGAAAAAAAATGACTTAATTTGCTAGGAGGGTCTTGTTTCTTTAAGAAAAGGTCATTGAAGTTACAGTTTGATGTTAACACCGGTGTGTATAGAACCAGGAGGAGATAAACTGGTGGAGTGTTTCCCCTTGGGTCAGCAGGATCTCTTGGATAAGAGAAATGGCTCCTATATGGTCTAGACCAGAGGTTCTCAAATGTTTTTCAGCCAAGGACCCCTTACAAGATAGAAAATATATCGGGACCCCCTCATTCTGATTTGTGATTTTGTGCTAAGCTTAATTGTTTCCACGGTAACGTGCTTGACATTTAAATTGATAGGTTTGTTAGATTAGAATGTAATCCATGAACCATTTTAGATTTAAAGCATAACATATTTTTGTTGAACTATGAAGCTTTTGCACACACAAAAAAGATTTTATTTTTATTTTCCTGAAAACCTTTCGCGGACCCCCTGGCAAAGTGCCAGGGACCCCTGGGCCCCCGGACCCCCATTTGAGAACCACTGGTCTAGACTATTGGACACAATTTCCTATTGTTGTCAGTGTTGTTGCAAAGTTCCCACTCACAAAGTTTTCAATGTCATAACGACATATTTTAACTTGTATGGCTATTATTGAGCCCTCTGTGATCCCTCAAGCTGAATCACACAGCCACATATGCCACATTTACTATTTCGACCACTGCTGACCCTCTGGTGAGTCAAGGCATGGTCTTACTCCGCTGAGGGCCTTTTTTCAAGGATCAATGAAAATAACTGTCTCCATAAGCTCTCAGAATCCGGCTAAAATGGACAGTTTTTTGGGGATGACTGGTCTGTTTTGGAAATATTTCTGAAGAGATGTTCCCATTCTGCAGTCTGCCTCATGCACGCACTGGTCCTTGGCCCTGAGCCGCAGACGTTTTGCTGAGTCAACTGTAAGCACACCCTGTAAGAGGCCCAGTGAAGTCACCGAGCAAAGTCTGGTGATGATAGTGCGCTGACTTGCTGAACAAGCCGCCCTCATTACTAACCTTGGCCTCACACCCATATGGACTGTATTAACTGCTGGCGCATGAGTTCTGTAGAAAGTGAGTCGGGCCCATCGTAAAAATGTGAGCGGGACGAGGAGGAAAACTCCCCACGGACACCGCCAAGACAGCTGACTCAGACGTTTAGAGGAAGCTTGATTTGTGTTTTTGCTGTGGCGAACGCAGTGAATCACAAAATCAGTTCATTTGTGGGCGATGACAAACTAATTCTCCCAGACTGTAAAAAGTTTTATTCTATTGCTGTAGTCACTGTGAATATGAGACTGAGCAAAAATTGCAGAGACAGAGAGATAGACAGAGAGCGAGAGAGAGACACAGACAGACACAGAGAGAGAGAGAGCGAGAGAGAGACAGGGAGGGAGTTTTTGCCACAAGGTGTCGCTAGTTGATTTGAATAGAAACCAGACTTCTTGACTGTGGAGTGATACAGTATGATGGGTTGTGAAACAGTAGAAATAACAAACCTGTGCTTTAATTCGTCCATCTAAGTGGAGAATTCCACAAAGCAGTGTAATATTATATTAGCCTAAATATATTGTTTTCAAATCGTTATTTTACTTTTTATTTTGTATAATTTAGGCATTTTGAAAGGTGCAAAATATCACGTTTTACCTTTAATGTTTTGTTCTGGCCTGCAGCCTTCAAAATTAGGCATCCACTATTTGAAAAGACTGACACCTACTTGTGCAATGTGATGTCTACTTTGACGAGGAGGAAACCTATAATGTAATACTTACACTAGAGAAACACTAGTTATTGGTTATTTCACTGTTGCCTGCAAAATAACAGCTTTGAGAAGGGAATCATGTAAAAATATTGTAAATATTAAATGAAATTCAAGTAACATTTGAATATAGTGCATTTGAAATGGGGTTAAAAGTATATCCAGCTTATAGTCCATTTCCTAGTCTGATGTTATTGACTATCAGCCATGATCCAAAATTAACACTCAGTAAGAGAACCTGCTGAAATGGTAAACATGAGATAGACTCTGTGACTTATAAGTATCTATCTATCATACGCCGTATGATAGTGTGAGAAATCAGGATCCTAGCCTGTAAACATAAGACAGGAGATGTGAGATAGTGATGTAATTCAGCGATAAACAAGGATAAAGAGACATGGCATTTTATATTCAAAATGTTGTAATCCATTAAATATTAAATGGAGTTCAGTGGGACTATGATCAGTCATCTCTCTCTCTCTCTAGTCTCTTCGTCCTTTTTGCTCCCTATTTCATCCACAGTCTTATTATTCAGGTTGATTTCTCTTTTCCCAAAGTCTCCTCTTTGATCCCCCCCCCCCCCCCCCCCCTCTGAAATGAAATCTGTGAAGTCTTGTTTTAAATATCAGACTTGAGAAACCTCAAACATTAATTCCTCTCTTTATTAAATAACATTGTAACAACATTTCTATTTTGGGCTCATATAAATGGTCATATAATAACCTAGCCACTGGGAATGCACAAGCCAGTGCATTCTTAGTGCCCGGTCCCAAGCCCCGGACAAATGGGCAGGGGTGCAGCAGGAAGCAGTAAAAAAAACCTATGCCAAATCAAATAATGCGGATCACAAATAAGATTTCCATACCGGATCGGTCGAGGCCCGGGTTACCGAGGACCACCACCGGTACTGTTGACAGCAAGGTGCCGGTGGACTAGCCTGGGTAAACCCAGCCCCCAGTGACCTGCTCTCAGGCTCACCCTGCTTACAGTCACAAGGTGAGTTAGTGACTGGGAACTGAGAGAGCAGGTCACGTGGGGGCTGGGTTTACCTAGGCTACCGGTGGACACCTTCCTACTGTTGGGTAAAGGAGAAGGAGATGGGGAGGCATGTCCTGAGGCAAGCGGACATAACTCAGTGGATGCAGTGAGGAAGGACATGCAGGTGGTTGGCCCGAGTCACAACAGAGGAAAATGCAGAGGACAGGAAACAGATGATCAGGAACGGGAGCAGCCGAAATACGAAGAAGAAAAAAGATAAATAATATAAATATAAGAGGGATCATTTTTGGAGGGGGTTGTCGATCCTGAAGCCTCCTCCGGTGAAGTGTGGTTTGTTGCTGATCTGAGGCAGAGTCGTCAGCTGTTCCACCCTGGCCTTGGTCTTCTGCTCGCTGTGGAGACACAGGAAGAGATGGAGGAGAAGTTTGTTACAGCCGTTTAAAAACTACAGGAATAGAGTACCGCAGGGATGAGTCCGGAACATCCTGACAAGCCAACATGACATGGTACCAATGGAACGCCTTAGGTCTTCTAGTTTCATACGATACAAGTATCTTCACTCTCGTTTTAAAAATGAGCTCGCTACAGCCTCTGAAATACAGTATTCACCTTATTCTTTGCCCATACAAGGACGCTTCTGCATGACGTCATTTCGTAATCGTCTTTCCGGTTTTAAACACGGAAGTAGAGTACGCCTACCTACCGCAGTCATTTAGACTTGCCAAAAAGCTGTTTTCAAGCTAAAAACAAACTGTTTTAAAGTTTTAATATTTGTCGGGTGAGAACGTAACATATATGTGACCAGTTTATCAGAATAACGCCTATTGGAAATCCTTAACGAGCAGCGAGGACCAGGAGCGCTGACTGTGCGGAAATTGCATTCTTTCAAATGGCCAGTGGGGGTCGCAGCTTGTGTAGCACTCCCGGGGGAACATCCATTCAACTATATGGGAAACGAGCCAACTTCGCTCTCGGTCTATGTCTTATATAAACACTTTCCAAATTAGTGTATGGTCTGAAAAAACAATTTCAAGTCTTTTTCATGCTCTAACGCGCTCCGTTTTCCAAATGATAGCCCCATTTTGAGGAAAATTGTCGACAAACATCGGATAATAAGAACAGTAATATTTCCGACCGGTAGAGGCAGCAATGTGCCGCAAGGCATCAGGTGGCAAGTAATAGTTGAGCAAATTATCAGAAAATAGCGTTACTTTATGACATTTTAATAATGTTAGTAGACACACGTAACTATATAGATACCATACATCTAACGTCCATAACATGGCGGACCATTTAACGTTATTTATACCATTAGATAAAGCCTTAAGCCTTCTCTGTATTCAGACCATTCAGACCATTGGATTCAGCACAGAAACCGGAGTACGTTAAGGTTTTAAATAGAGTCACGTTATAAACAACTAACCAACGCTGGGGGTCCGTATGGAAACAGAGTTACTCGAAATGGTTAAAGTTAAATCAATTTGGTCATTCAGTGCCGTTTTACTGCAATGTAAAGTAAGTAGCGTTAGCCACTACATTAGCCAAAGTAGCTGACTACCCATAATGCATTACGGTGATAAGGGAGACAGAGCAAATTCGGAAACTCCCCCGGCAGCCGCTAGGGGCAGCCGCCCCCTCCCCTCGTACTTCCGTGTAGCATTAATTAATTCAACCAATCAAACGAAATCAAACAATATCCGGAAGTGAGCTTCATTTTGCTGTGTCAAAGTCAATGAGCTATGTTGGTCCATTATACAGTATATAGGTCAATGCACCGGTCGGACTAGCTATCTGTCAATGGTCAAACCCTACTACTGGCAGTGCGAAAACACTGTCGACGTTCTTTTGTAACTCGTTAAATGCCGACCGGGTACAGTCATCGGCTCCTCGCAGCAGTAACGTTATGAACATGTAACTGAAGTTGTTATCCTTTATTTATCCCCTTGGGGAAATTCATCCTCTGCATTTGACCCATCCTCTACTAGGAACCTTCCTAGAGCTAGGAGCAGTTGGCCGCAGTGTAGCTTAATTCTGAATGTTGCCAAACTTCATTCATACTGACGTTTTATTTTGAAAATGGCCGCCAACTAGCATTGAACCGGAAGAACAAATACACTGCGTCGAACGCGAAAGAGAGAAAAAGTGGGCGTGGTGAATAAGCTGAATAGTCGGCCACACATAAGCAATTATTATCAAAATAGTGGTGGGGACAATTTTAGGTAATCCGAAAAATGGTAGGGACATATCCCCACCATCCCTACCATAAATTACGCCCATGTACTGACATTGACACAAACACACTTTAACTCAGTTAAGTCATTTCACCTGTTGTGTTTTTTCAGACTGTGGTACTTCTTCTTGGTGTTGGCTAGTTCGTTGGCCAGCCTTTCGTTGTCGTTCATGTACTCCTTGGAGTTTGACTGGAACATTCTCAGCTCGGCCACCATCGCCTGTGGAGTCAGAGAGAAAAGGTAGTTTGTCATGGAAGAGATGCAGGGAAGCAAACATATTGTATTGCTCAATGGGCTTTAATGGCTGGCACTAGCAGTGAATGTCCTCCCTTTACTTCCCTCGATAGGAGACAGGCCAGCCATGGCAGTTACCACAAACCATGTTCCCTTAGTAGTAAAACAACATTTTCATTGTCCTGGTTTGTGGCCATCTTCATGGCCACAAACAAAGAAAGCCATATGAACAGTTGATTTCTGGCATTACTGCATCTGAAGAAAGCCATATAAAGAGTTGATTTCTGGCATTACTGTATCTAAAGAAAGCCAAATAAAGAGTTGATTTCTGGCATTACTGTATCTAAAGAAAGCCATATAAAGAGTTGATTTCTGGCATTACTGTATCTAAAGAAAGCCATATAAAGAGTTGATTTCTGGCATTACTGCATCTGAAGAAAGCCATATAAAGAGTTGATTTTTGGCATTACTGTATCTAAAGAAAGCCATATAAACAGTTGATTTCTGGCATTACTGCATCTGAAGAAAGCCATATAAAGAGTTGATTTTTGGCATTACTGTATCTAAAGAAAGCCATATAAACAGTTGATTTCTGGCATTACTGCATCTAAAGAAAGCCATATAAACAGTTGATTTCTGGCATTACTGTATCTATTTGCTGTTTCTTGAGATATGGTGATGCTTTATTAGTGACGTATTTAGTGACTGAGGAGGACCTTCATCTTCTTGCTCCTCTCTCTCAGCGTCCACTGGCACTGCTGGAGCTGCTCAGCTGTCTCCAGACCCGGCTGCCGCGCCAGAATGTGCTTCATATCCACATATAGCTTGTCCTTCTCCTTTGTGAGGGAGGGGAGCGGGGAGAGAGAGAGAGTGAGGGTGAGAGAGAATGATTTTGAGTTGATGAACCTACAGTACAGTACACTGAATGAGTCAAACCTTGTGTAGAAAGGCATTGAAACATACATATTGATCAGGATCTCGCAAGAATCCCGCTGGCTTGCAAGGTTAGTGTGCACGTGGATGCGCTAATCATTGAGTGAGTTAGTGCAGGGTGGGTTACCTGTAGTAAGAGCTCGTTATCAACCACTTCTTGGGACTTGGCGATCAGGCGTTTCTGTAAGGACTGAATCTTCAGGATGAGCTCATACTTGCTGGGGTCCCTGGCCTGCAGGAAGAGTCATTTACAGAATGTTAACGGCCGTCACAGACAGAGACGCAACCTTTTCTTCTCTGCATACACCCCGTTTACTCTGCTCAGTGGCTGTGAGGGATCTAGAACGACCTCCACCCACGGAGTTGGATGGGGCTTACGTTTTCACCCTGTTTGTTAGCAGGATATGTCAAACCGTTATGCATGGATTTGCATGCATCTTAGTGGAACGGGGACGTGGCGGTGGGCATGGATTCTCACTAAAAGGCATATCACTTCTTTGCAGATTCACGTAACATCATCAACATGTGTGTGCCGATCAAAAGACATACTGTAAGAAACAAACTATCCATTATTGACCCAATCAGACAACACAGGGGCAGTGGAGAGCTCATGTATTGCATTGGCAGAGGGATGTACTCTACTGAGTGCCATCTAAGTTCTTTTTTGGAGAGATAGTTTGGAACTTCTTGTTCATATCAATGTGCGTCAGAGAGGGACAACAAATGTAACCCGGTCAGGTCTGCCTGGCTTTCAAGGCCCCATACCCAAATGTACAGATAACTTATATAACCCAAATGTACAGATAACTTATATCACCCAAATGTACAGATAACTTATATACCGGTAACCCAAATGTACAGATAACTTATATAACCCAAATGTACAGATAACTTATATAACCCAAATGTACAGATAACGTATATAACCCAAATGTACAGATAACTTATATAACCCAAATGTACAGATAACGTATATAACCCAAATGTACAGATAACTTATCGACGACTGTAGCATAGAACCCCTTTGCTTTACATTTACATTGTAGTCCTTTTAGTGAACACTGTCATCACAGTGAGTGAGCAGGCAAATGTCCAGTGTCTTGCTAACACTTGGCCACCACGAGGCCACACACACAGTCCTTCACCTGCAGCGTTCTCCAGTGGTGAATTTTCATGGGTTTCTCCAGCTGTTCCTCCAGGGCGCGGTACCTCGTCCTCTCTTTGAGCAGTTCCCTCTGCATGTAGAAGAGCTCCTGCCTGCAACAGGACCCACACAACCACATCTCACACTGTTTTTAAATCGGTTTTCATCATTAGGTTTCAGAGAAAACAGCACAAAACTACGAAGCTCTGTGCAAACTGACAGGATGGTGGATAGATACTTGAGGGGAATGATACATATTGGAGAGCTTTGGGTGATGCCTGTGTGTGTGCGCTCTCATGCACACAAACATACACTACTAAGGCATCGGTTCCCAACCTTGAGTGATGAATTCTGACTTTAAACTCAGAATCCTGAGAATAAAGTTACAATTCTGAGAATAAAGTCAGAATTCAATTCCGAGTAGTATTACAGTTAGCAGTGAATTAGCAGTTCAAATAGTATCACAAACTATTAACAAATTAATTTGAGCAAAAAATGTGAATGTCTGGGGTACCCTAGATTTTTGTGACATCAAAGTGGTGTCACCAGCCAAAAAAGGTTGGGAACCACTGAACTGAGCGAAGGCTCATTCCTAAATCCTACTTTCCATCTCGCTACATTTCGCGCTCCCTCTTTCTGTGAATCCTACCCTTCTTCTGCTCAACACTAAAACCACTGCATTGTGTCTGTAGCCTCTCGTTGTCCTTGTGGTTTACCTCAGGTCTTCTGCATTAAGTACAGTCTTGTCCACGTTGCCCTTCTCGCGCCGGAGCCTCTTGATCTCCAGCTTGAGCAGGCGGATATCGTCTACCCGCTGGTTGTACTGGACGTCCCCCTTGGTCAGGATGGATTGCTGGATGGTGATCTTCTCGTACAGCAGTGCCCGCTCGTCGTTGCGGCGCAGCAGCTGTTTGCCCAGGTTGTCCCGCTCTCTCGTCACCTTGGCCGTAGTGAAAGTGCAACAACAAATTCACACACAAGAGCCAAATAATAATTTCATGCAGCCAAATAATTGGTCAATTGTGTCTGGTAGGTTGTAGTACTGAGTGAAGTCACTTTACTCAAGGAGCCAACCATCATTTGAATCAGAATCAGAATCAGATTTTTTTTTTTTTTTAACCTTTATTTATACAGGTGAATCACCTTGAGACCTGGATCTCATTTTAAAGTGCGACCTGTAAGCCAAGTATGTACACATACAAGGAATTTGGAGGTCTACCCTAAACATCTATTTGGTTGATGAAAGAGTAGCAGTGTTTTTATTTTTTGATCTTTATTCTATTCTTTGCCACATCCTTGAAGAGCAGCAGATTTTCTTTACGTGCAGCACTCCAGATTTTATCTTAGAAGTGGCTGGTTTTGGGCTTCATCAGCCTCTATAATCTCATTATGTTTGGCTCCTGTTCTTAACACAGACATGCACTTGATGATTTGATGATGATGGTTGGAGTTAATAATCAGCTTTGGTCTCTGTTTCTTCACCTCTCTCTGTGTTCCTTTACCTGGTCCAGTTGTTTCTTCTGTTGGATCTGCTCAGCATCGGCGTCGGCTATGATCTTGTGCAGTTTTTGCTCTTCTGCCTTCTGGCTGTCAATGTGCTGCTTTGTTTCCTCCACCTGCTGCTTCATTGACTGCAGCTCTCCCTGTAGCAGGACACAGAGAGAGAGAGAGAGAGAGAGAGAGAGAGGGAGAGAGAGAGAGAGAGACACACACACACACACACACACACACACACACACACACACACACACACACACACACACACACACACACACACACGTATTATTAGTTTATTAGTGTGGTAAGATTCTGGAAAGGCAAAGTGAAAGAAACTATGCGTAAAAGTCAAGAGTGAGATTGCATTATGGGAAATACTGATTTTTTTTTATTGCATTATTAGAATGTACTGTAAAAGAAAGGGGCAAAATGTGCTTCTGGACTTGGCACAAATGACATTAACTTAAAAGGCAAAAAGAAACTGTAATAACTTTAAGACTTTTGTTCACCATTGATTTACCTCAAATCTGAGCAAAATCTCTTGGCCTACATGAGCATACTTTAGGCTACACCCCACCAGCAATCACTAAGATAAGCTGCAGTACCTTCAGGGCCTCGTTGTCCTTCACCACACGCTTGTTCTCCTGCTGATCCTTTGCCAGGGCCAACTCCTTCCCACTGATCTCGTCCCTCAGCTGGACGAGCTGGTTGTTCATGAACTTCAGCTTGGACTTCATCACCGTGATCTCATCCTGTGGCAGACAGACAGACGGACGGTACAGGCCAGGGGGGGAAATGGTCAAAGGGTTAAAAAGCTGTGAGAAGCTGCGACACGGTCAGAGAAACGTGGACGTTGAGACTCAGCCTTCTTTTCAAACTATCACACAGAGGATATAAAAACACAAGGAAGCAAAGAAGGGAATAAAATAGACACATTGATATATGCTGAATCAAAAACCTTCCTTTTCCCATTTTCAAGTAACTGCTGGTGGGATGCACTTGAAGCAAACAATATCAAGCAGCATACAAAATCAACTTAGTCAGTACATGAGCAATTCAGGGAAGTCAGTGAGTGACTCAGTACTTCCTGACTGACTGATCAACTGACTATGTGACTGACTAACAAGCGACTAACAAGCTGAACATCAGTTGTGGACCCTACCTGGGCCTCAATGAGGTTTTTGCTGTAGAGGTTCCTTTCAGACGTGACAGTCTCCAGCAGGTTCTCTTGTAGTTTGTACTTGTGCTCCGACTCAGTGACCTTCTTCTTGCCCTCAAAGAGCTCCCTCTCTTTTACTTCAATGTCATCCAGGTGTTGCTTCACCTGTGGAAGAGAGGGAGGTCTTATTCCACACAGACAGGAGGACTCCATATGATACAGGCCAAGGCTAATGGGCAGGATTCCCACCCTTGGAGTAATATAAATAATTATTTTATTTCCATAAACACAAATGTTTGACTGCTGAATGCTGACGTTTGACTGAGTAAGTCCTGACTTAGGTTGTTATCACACTTGCCTTGTTTGGTTCGGTTGAATCGAACTGTAGCTTGTTTACCCCCCTTGGTGTGGTTCGTTTGGGCAGGTGTGAACACAGCAATCGCATTCGGGTGCGGACCAAAACAACCAAACCGAGACCTCATTGAAAAAGGTTCAATCCAAAAATGCGCAATGCTCCCTGCAGTTGGGTCGGATCGAGGTCTGATCACTTTCTCACCACAAACGAACCGTAGCAGAGTTTGTTTGTAACCCGGAACGAGACCACCTTTTTCAACAAGGCTGGTGTGAAAACGACCTGAGTAAAACCCATGCACGTGGCACTCTAGTCCATTTAAAACAAAGTTGATGCATTATTTGCCAGTATCATTTGAGATGGGTCTGCCCTGAACTTAGCTGGGAGGCTGTGATGGCGCGTGACCTGCCTTCTGCGTGAGGCTGCTGGTCTCGTTGATGTAGCGGTTGCGGTCTTTTTCCAGCTGTTGGATGATCTTGCGCTGCTTCTGGGCCTCCTGGTGGTAGTTGTGGATCTCCTGGTTCAGGTTCTTCTTGTGCTGCTCTTGGAGCTTCACAAGGTTCTGCTGCTCCTCTGTCGCTTGTGCAGCTTTGATCGTGTTCTGATGACGGGGAAACACATGCACAGTCACACCGAGGTGCACATACAGGGCATCACACGGCAATCTACAATGGCCACCACTGTGTATTGTCAATTAAATTCTCCAGCTGATTCAAGGATGCAAGCAACATTTAAATGTGACACATGATGACATAATAACATGCCAGGTATATGACGACAATATATCTGACACCATTACCTCTGTCTCTAATAACTTGCAGTCCAGCACATACTGTACCTTATTCAAAATGTCTCTCTCTCTGACCAGCTCATCTATGCTTTTCCTGTATGCTTCAGCTTGCTTTTGGGAAGCCTCAAGTTCTGCACAGGAGGAAGAAAGGAGGAAAGTATGTCTTCATAGTCAAACCCAGTTTGTTTTTGATATTTTGATAACTAATAGTTTGTGTGTATGCGTGTGTGCAGTGTGCAGTGTGTGTGTGTGTGTGTGTGTGTGTGTGTGTGTGTGTCTGTGTGTGTGTGTGTGTGTGAGTGTAGGATGTGTGTCTCTCCCTTGCCTTTCTCCAGACCAGTGATCTTGTTTTTCAGTGTCTCCCTCTGCACCTCCCCATCGGCTTTCTGCTCCTCCATCTGGTGGAACCTCTTCTGGGTGGTCTCTCTCGTCTTCGTCATCTTAGCAATCTCCTGCCGCATCTGACTCACCTCCTCTTCTTTCATCTGACCTCAGGGGGGACGGGGGGAAGGAGGGGTCGAGAGAAGCATCAATGAGAATTATACCATGGTCTGGGTGAATACTTAATTCTGACTGGCTGGGTGTCCATTCGTTTCTCATAATGGACAACTACTAAGTAATTCCAGTGAAACGGTCTATAAAATGAGTCATTTACTACAGTGTAGTCCCTCAGTGCCCCATGAACACCACAAGATGGCGACACAGGATGTAACACACACAAGCTACAAGAGTAAGCTTCTGAATTGACTGATACTATCATCACATTATGCCATACGGTAAGCGATCATCTGAGAATCCCAATCGCTGTTGAACTCGTTACTTCAGGCTGCAGCCAACTGTACACGGCGATCACATTTGTTCGTTAAAATCTTGATATTGATTTGGGGACAATGACATGGCCAAACTATATTGACTGTTTGTCAACTGTACGAAAATGTCACTGACTTTAAAACTCACTAGCATAACGTTAGCTTTCTAGCTCAGCTGAGCCAAAGGGGTCTATGAGCTGAGCAGGCTAGATTGTCCCCTGTTGCCAACTCGTATGCAAGGTTTGTCCTATTTACTGAAGCAGTGACCAACATTTCCATAGCATAAGAACCTGATGGGATGATTGTTTCAGGTATTAGTCAAACCCTCAGGTGGTACCACCAGGCAAACAGAGTTATGGCTTGTGAAAAACTTTATATTTTGATTGCAAAATGCATGAAAATATAAATTAATGGTGTCACAATCCAAACGCAATAACTTTTATTTTCACCGTACCGTTTCAGCACTGTGTTGCTTGCCTCACACTGGAGGAGGCCTTTGGTGGAGTTGCAGTGACTATGTAGGCTATGTGACTATGCAATTAGGGCTCTACTGTATGTATGTATCTCTTGTTGAGTTGTGTGACCTTACGATCAGCTCTATACACATACATGAGCATTCATGCACAGATACAGCAGCCTGGGGGAGTGGGGCCTGCTCAGGGGTGTGTAGCTGGTGGCTCAACATGCAGCTAGTGTACCTTCAGGTCGTTAGCATTCTGCTGACTTTCCAACGAGAGCTGCTCATTGGCCGATGAGAGCTGTTCTTGCTCTTGCTGCAGCTTGGCGTTCCTCATCTGTGTCTGCTCCAGCTCCTTGGTGACTCGGTCATTCAAGAGCTGTCAGAGCCGGGGTAGGGTTGTGGGGTTAGAGACGGGGTAGGGTTGTGGGGGTTAGAGCCGGGGTTAGCCGGGGTAGGGTTGTGGGGTCAGAGCCGGGGTAGGGTCAGAGAAAAATGGAAGGAGAAGGGAAGAAAATGATTGAGAGGCAGAAAGGGAAATGGGAATTGTGGGGCTGGGCGATATGATGAAAATCATGTATCTCAGTATTGTTTAGGCTGAATGGCGATACACAATATATATCTCGATATTTTCTATTTTCTACAAAGTGGGCTAAATGTTCAGTTGTAAGTCAAAGCCACATGTGAGATGCCACAAGCACCTTTCTTAAAACAAGGCTGCGATCAAAATGAAATGCAAAGACGGGGTTTCCTTCCCTGACTATCGGTGCTTTCACAAAATATTGACACAATGACATTTTTGATAAATAATCATCAGTAATGTGGATATAATTACTAAGTGGGTGAAGGCAAATAATAGAAAACAACAGTCTGGTAGGTTCAGAAAATGACATCACTTTACTGTAATAGCAGCCTTTAAAACCAGGAAAAGGTAACACGTACGAATATTGCAATATTCAAAATGTAATCTCAAATCACGATATTGATATAATATCCATAGGGCTGGACACTATATTAATATTTTGATCTTGGTTTGAGAAAATAAAGATCAAAATATCAATATATTGTCCAGCACTAGCGAGTTGTGCATACATACATGTATGTCATGTGTATGGTGGAAGGGTGTGATGTGTGTGTGTGTGTGTGTGTGTGTGTGTGTGTGTGTGTGTGTGTGTGTGTGTGTGTGTGTGTGTGTGTGTGTGTGTGTGTGTGTGTGTGTGTGTGTGTGTGTGTGTGTGTGTGTGTGTGTGTGTGGTGCGTGCGTGCGTGCGTGCGTGTGTGCACGTGCGCGCGTGTGGGGCTATATCTCCACTGTTCACCTTGTGCTCCTTGAGCTGCTGCTCCAGTCTGTGCTGCTGGTCTTTGGCCCGTTGGCTCTGCAGCGTCAGGGCTTTGAGGTCCGCTGTCTGGGCCTCCATCTCAGTCTGCAGCGTCTGCACCTCCTTCTCCAGCTTCTCCTTCCGCCGCACATCCCGGGAGATCTCGTTCTGAAGGACCTGCACCTCCTGCTGCAGCTGGGTTTTGGAGACACCGTACGGCAAAGGGTTGGCATCAACAACTGAATCCTTCCTACTGGGACTCTCTACTCTTCTTACCGTATTCTTAAAAACTCTAAACTATCCTTTATACTTAGTCATATAAAAGGTTACATTTCCCTTATTGATATTTACATTTTGTTGAGCAAAAAGCCTAGTGGCTCTATCTTTTATAGTGTATATGCACATTTTATATGCATATAAAGTATGGTCTTCTGCACACTTGTTAATGTGTATATAATGTAAATGCAATGCACATACTCATTTATTCAGTTCTATAATACTGTATATATTGTTATATTCTGCATATTATTTACCTGAGCATTATTCTTCAAGGCACTCTCTCTCTGGGATTCTATCTCCTGCAGGGCGATGGAGGCCTTGCTCAAGTTCTCTCTCTGAGTCTCCACCGTTGTCAGCAGCTGATCCTTCTCCTTGGTCAGCTCCTCATTCATCTTCAGCAGATCATTTGCACTGAACAACACATCACAGTCAGGTCATCCATAGTGCAATGGGAAATGCCATTAAATACTGGCTTTGGCTTTCAGCGATGCAGCTTTGTAGAAAACACCTCCCACTTGAGGACAGATGACTCACCTGTGATCTTTGCCCATGGGCATGCTGGCTCGCTGTTCAACCATTCTTGTTAGGTTTGTGCGTTCTTCTTTCAAATTCACAATTATCTCCTTGTCCCTCGTCTCCTTATCGTGAGCTGCATCAACCATCTTCCAAGCTTGATCTAGCTCCTACAATGTAGAACAGATTGCACAAAGGAAAATCATCTCTCTCGCCACATAATGCCATCGATTTGTGTTTCTATTTTTATTCAAACGCAATCCTTTCATTAAGTGTAATATCATTTCCATGTTCACAGTTGACACCATACCAGAGCCATACATCCTCTCATGTTCTGGCAGTACCTTCTTCAGAGTTGTAATTGTTGTCTGGTCCTCCTGGGCGAGCTTCAGGGCAATAGCAGTTTTGTTGCTGTTGGACACAATCTCTGCATTCAGCTCCTTGCATTTTGACATGAGTTTCTTCTCACTGTCGTGGGACTTCCTCAGCGCATGGGTGAGCTTATCATACATCACACGGAACTTGTCAGAGCTCTTGTCCCCAACCAGCTCACTGAGGACCACCTGCAACTCTTTCTCCAAGCACTCAAACGTGTCCTCTCCCTCCTTCTGTCCTCCTGGATCCTGGGAATTGAGAAATGGAGTCACCACACCAAATTCCCCCAAGGCTGGCTGTGTGAAAGTGTGAGAAGCATACGCTAAATCGTAGCATAGGCTACCGAACTTGGTTTCTATCCTAATGAAAGGGGAGATTCTAGGGAACCTGGTATTAATAGTTAACAGCCAAGCTGAACTCATTGTGCTGTTATCATTGCATGTGGAACTGACTCCGTTGCTCAACAGACAAGCTATAAAGTAAAATGATGGCACTGACATACTAACTGACTCCGCTAGATGGGGCGGTATTGAGTTCACAAGTTCACAATACCACCATGATGTAGATTTCGAAACAAATGTTTTTTTGTTTTTATTTATTTATAGCCTTTATTTAAACAGGTAAAATCACATTGGGACCGAAGTCTCATTTACAAGTGCGACCTGTTCATACAGCAGCTCATACTACAGTTACACATGTAAAGACAGCAACAGTACAATCAACCGTCAAACCATAATAAGTTAAAACCAACATAAAACATAAAGTGCTGAAGAGGGGGGGGGGGGGCAAACCCATCCATCTGGCAGCATCAGGTTACTGACTCGCCACTGAAACGTGTACTAGCCACTGAGATGCTACAACTTGCCTGGGTCCAGACCTCACTCCACAGAGTCTGATATCAGGCTGAAACTGTCACAAGGTGACACCATAGATATATTGCTATAGATGGGTCACCGCAGGCTTTACAGTGGCTTGAAATCCAATCGTCTTTGCTGCCACTCTGTGACGCCACCACCACCACTGACTACCACTTGCCGACTATAGTGGCTATCCACGGACTATAGGCACTGCAGTAGCCACTGTAACGAGGAGACACCTGCCAGTGCCACTGGATCCTGCCTGGTGTCTCTCTCTAATTTGACCAAAACGCAAGATATAAATGTAATGTTCTTGTCTGTTGTTTTTGCCATGTTTTAGGTTCGTTATCTCATAGTCTCGCTTGCCAGACCCTCTCCCTAATCACTGACTGAAACTGTTAGCATTGAAGTAATCTACTATATGGCAGAGCACTATTTACACAGTTGTGTTCGTTATTAAAACTTCCGTGAGACTCTAGGCAAGGTCACTTACCTCCATTATGGTTGGCTAACGCTAAAGCGCCCAAACAAATATATAGGTTATAATTTCTGTCTCATTGTAAGCAAGTGGCGAAGTTAGTTTTAGTTGGTGGTTACGTAGCAACGGCTGATCTCGCGAGTGGCAACCATGGACTATATGGTGGCAACACGCCTGCTGCAACTCCGCCTCTCGCGAGATCAGCCGTTGCTAGGTAACCAACAACAAACCTCCTGTCACCAGGCTCTCAAAGGAGAAAGCAGCATTAAGAAAACTAACCAACGCTAAATAAACTGGCTCTGCTACACGATTCAACAGGACAAACATTTTAGACATAATGGTTTGATTTAGATAACCACAATGAAGGTAAGTCCTATTTCCAAATGTTTTGGTCTTGACTTGAACGCTAAGCAACAAATATCTATGTGAAAAGCTGGCCACAGCCTCCTTGTTGTATAATATACAAGTACAAGTGTACTTGTTCCTCATTGTTCATGTTCCTCATTAGCAGAGACTGGCTCTAGTCTAGCTGTTTCCCAAAAGCTAAAGCGTGGTGTTGCGGTTAGCATGTGCGCTTTGGAAGTGGGAGTGTTAGAAGACAAGTTGTAATTCATTTTCTGAAAAACTATTAGATATTCGAATAAGAAAATACTTGGGTTGTCCTGTGAATAGGTAAACATTCTGCATACTGGTAGGAATAAAAGTTCCTGAAACTATTTTAGGTTCAGCCCTCATGGGGACCACCATTTCATTCCTACTCAGAATTTAAACCCTGCTATGCTAATGTTGACTAGATTGACACATACAATTCAATTACAGAAACAGGACGAGGAAGGCATATTGGACGATATAAGGACTTTTATTGTAACAATAATGGGTATAACGATCTATAAGCAGGTGGTGGTGGCAGCTGCAGCTTGTCCACCGGTGTGGTCATTTCCAGAGGTGGTGCTGATGGCATGACCGCAGTTGATGGTACAGCCATTTTCAGAGGTGGTGCTGATGCTGGTACAGTTCTCTTGAAGAAGTTTAGGCATCGCAAAACCCTCTTCAGTAGGGGAGACTTCTTTTTAGACTCAGTCTGTCCTTCTCTGCCTTCGTGTGTCAGTTTGTGGCAACGGGCAGCATGGTGTTCCAGCTTCTCTGTGAGTGCAGTCTGGTGTTCCAGCTTCTCTGTGAGTGCAGTCTGGTGTTCCAGCTTCTCTGTGAGTGCCTGGATTACCATGTAGAGGTCGTTGTTCTTTTTAGACTCAGTCTGTCCTTCTCTGCCTTCGTGTGTCAGTTTGTGGCAACGGGCAGCATGGTGTTCCAGCTTCTCTGTGAGTGCAGTCTGGTGTTCCAGCTTCTCTGTGAGTGCCTGGATTACCATGTAGAGGTCGTTGTTGTCCTGTACGAGGTCTGCCTTCTCCTTCTCCAACACCGCAACCCTGCTCCTCTCTCTCTGCAGAAGTTCCTGGTTGCCCTGCTTTTCTTTGCGCAGTTTTTGGGACAGGTACTGCAGTCTCTCCACATCGGACATCTGCTCGAACCGCTCAAACCGGTTGGCCCCCATGTCACTGCAGGAATGAAAGTAGTAGCTAGTAGTAGTAGTAGTAGATCGTTTGAAGGTTTTCAGGTCACTGTGTAGTAGACTGATAGACTCCTGAGTATGCAACCTCCAGTATATATAGCCCTGAGCCGCGAAGATGATGACGCCACAAATGACGTCATTTCGGGTGTCACAACGACGCCGCACTGTGATTGGTTCTGGTTCTGAGCGTTCTATGGGTCCCACCACAGATGACGTCATTTCGGGTGTCACAACAACGCCGCACTCTGATTGGTTCTGAGCGTTCTATGGGTCCCTGTCACTCCCTGTCCCTCTGCTGTGCAAAGGGGTGACGCGGGGACCTAGCAAGCTAACTTGAAATAAAGATCGTGAGTTCCCAAACTCCACACAAACCACACATATAAACACAAAGCTGCCCGTTTGTTAGCTCAATACAGTTTAAACTAAGATATTCCATTAAAAAAATAATTTTTCCAGCCACAGATTTAGCTACTACATCAACGAACTTCAGCGTTAGCTTTAGCTAATCGTTCCCTGCTAACATGAGTTCCTGTTGCCAAATCTCGCGAGTGTGTTGCTGAGATAGCGACAGGTCTTGAACAAGTTTATTTTTCTCCTGATCTGTCTGAAAAATGCAATTTTAGTGTCAGAATATTCTGAAGGTATGTGGCTTCGGAGAATGGGCAGAATATTTACTTTAATGAATATGGGGGCGATTCAAATAATCTTTCATAATCTGAGATCACGTTGTATAGTTTACAACTGTAATTGTATGTATGGATATTATCACGAATATATAAACTGGAGACGAGGCTCCGTTTAGCCCTGAGAGGAGGAAGAAGCGCTTCTCTCAGATGAATGGTTTAGTTAGCTGTGAAGCTAATGGAGCTAACGTTGGAGGTGCGCTTTCCCCGGAAATGTCTAATGTCCAAAACCTGACAGCGTTGGTGAACTACCGACTAACTGCGGCTGTTGAAGAGATATTTGGGCTGTTTGAAGAAGATTGCAGAGTACGCACTCCACTGATCTTGACTGCTTCTGAATAAGGAAATGGTGTGTAACGAGTTAACAATTCATTCTGATATCAGGCTAGAATCTTCTTGTTCCAAAAAGATCGAGCAACACTGTTGGACACTGATTTAAATCCTGCAGTGCGGTTACACAGAGTAGCCATACCTCCAGACTTCCAGCAGCTGTTGGTCATTAAAGAAGTTGTTTCCCCTAAGCTGCAGGAGTGGAGCCCCATTCTGGACCAGGAGAGCACAGAGCACCCACCCACACATTAAAGATGAACAGGTCAGGTGGAACTCTGGATCAGTCAGAATGAAGACCAGCTTCAGGAGGACCCAGAGCCCCCACACATCAAAGAGGAAGAGGAGGAACTCATCTGGACCAGTCAGCAGGGAGAGCAGCATCAGGAAGACCCAGAGCCCCCACACATTAAAGAGGAAGAGAAGGAACTCATCTGATCTGGACCAGTCAGGAGGGGAAGCAGCTTCAAGGGCTGGAGGAGGCTGCATCAAAATAGCATCATCTGTGGGGGGAATGGATACTCAAATATCACCCCTGTAATTATTTACAAAACTATCACATCTGCACAAGAACACACATGATAATAAATAGGTCCAAGACAAAACGGAGCATAAAACTTTGCCAAAACAAATATCTACATAACTTAAGAGCATGGGTAATAGGTTTGTGATGCTTTGTACTCATCTCAGACAGTATGAAATAACCACACCTTAGAGAAAGGCCAAAGACTATCTGTTCAGATTTGTGTTGCATGTTGTTAACACAAGTCTTCAAAGTGTACCAAGTGAGATAACGAGCATACTTTTATTTGGCTCAAAAGAAGAACATTAAAGTTGTGCCAGTTTGTGTAGCCTACAATTTATTTTGGTGTGGTACTGGTTTGTTGTGACTCCATTATTATAGGATCCAGGAGGACAAGAGGAGGGAGATGAGTTTGAGTCCTTGGAGAAAGAGTTGCAGGTGGTCCTCAGTGAGCTGGTTGGGGACAAGAGCACTGACACGTTCCGTGTGGAGTACGAGAAACTCATTCATGCGCTGAGGAAGGCCCAGGACAGTGAGAAGAGACTGAATGCAGAGATGGTGTCCAACAACCCCAACACTGCTGCTGCCCTGAAGCTGGCCCAGGAGGACCAGACAAGTACATCTCTGAAGAAGGTATATTGTCAGAACATGGTGTGGCATGTCTGGTGTAGGCCTATGCGCTGGTGTGGTTCAGACTCACCAATAGTGAGCACACTCAATCTAATGAGAAAACTTAGGTTCGCTTAACTCTCAATGTCCTCACACACAAAAGAAAAATGGAAGGTCAGTCTAAAACAGACAAGAATAACAAACAAAGGATAAACAGCAGAAAAAGTGTCTATTTTGAATATGTGTATGAAAGGACAGTATGTTCAGTATATATTAATGTAAATATGCATAATAAACTAGCTACGTATAAATAAGCTGTATACATGTATAAAGAATCAGGTATCAGGTATTGCAGTTATTTACCGTTCAATGTGAACGAGGCTTTGAGTCCAATATTGCACAAATTACTCCGTGAAACATATTTCAAATTGTGTGTGTGAGCGTGTGTGTGGTGTGCAGTTATTTCACAGTAAACATATACCTTTTGTGTGTGTGTGTGGTGTGCGTATGTACATCGGAGAGGGGGGGGGGGGGGGGGGGGGGGGTTATATACATGGGGGTAGGTGCTACAGGTTACTGCACATTGGGTGTTCAAGTTCGCAAGGTGTTCAAAGTGATCAGAGTGAAGTGATTCCAGTGTTTGCAAAAGTGTTCACGTGAAGGATTTTAAGTGTTAATCAGATCGAGTGATGGCCTGTGGGTAGAAGCTGCTTTTATGTCTGGTAGTTTTGGCGTACAGTGCTCTGTAGCGCCTACCAGAGGGGAGGAGTTGGAACAGATCATGTCCGGGGTGAGATGGGTCTATGATCATCTTTCCTGCCCGTTTTTGGATATCTATAGTTCCTGCATGGAGGGCAGTTTGGCACAGATGACTTTCTCTGCAGTCCTGACTGTCCGTTGCAGTCTGTGCCTGACGTGTTTGGTGGCTGAGCCAAACCAGACGGAGATGGGAGTTGCAGAGGATGATGGCGGTGTAGAAGTGGAGCTCCTGGGGCAGTTTCTACTTCCTGAGCTGGAAGTACAACCTCTGCTGTGCCTTCTTGATGATGGTGCCTATGTTGGCCTCCCTCTTGAGGTCTTGAGGGAGGAACTTGTAGGATTCCACCGTAGACACGGTGCTGTTGGATATGGTGAGGGGGGGGGGAGCAGTGCTGGGAGGCTCTTTCTGAAGTCCACACCATCATCTCTACAGTTTTAAGCTTGTTCAGCTCAAGGTTGTTCTGACCGCACCAAAGAGCCAAAGGGTTTAATATGTCATCTGGGACAGACCGCAGCAGCGGACGTTTCAGCCAAAAGGCCTTCTTCATGGTATATTGTCAGAACATGAGAGGCTACAATATGGTGTGGCATGTCTGGTGTGTAGGCCTATGCTCTGGTATGGCCTAATAAGTGGGTTTGACATGTTTTGACCACTTTGTAAAGGATAGATCAACAGAGAGATGGATAGAAAGAGGAAACACTTCATCCCAGTGAGCAAATTAGATCACTGCAGGAGAGAATGTCGTAAGGTTAGACAAATAGAAACAGTATAAAACAGAGACACGCACACAATAAGCAGTAAGACTAAGCTGTAAAATAGACTCTAAATGATCTGAAACAAACCTAATTAAATGTAGGCTACTCCTCCCTCGTTTACACACTGTCCCACAGTGCTATATCACAGTGAGAGTACACGCTCTGCCGTGGGGACTTTAGATGTTCATATAGATATTGAGAAGATGTCATTTGACTTGTGACCCACCCCAAAACCCTCCTCTGACAGACCTTGAACGACCAAGTCACCAAGGAGCAGACACAAGTGAGCAACACCGAGTTCCACCAGCTCTCATCGGCCAATGAACAGCTCTCCTTGGAAAGCCAGCAGAAGGAAAATGACCTGAAGGTAACAGTAGCTGCATGTTGGCCCATCTCACACAGCAACCATTTTGAGGTGGTAAAGCAGGAACTAAAGCAGGTGTAAACAATAACATTAACTAGGGCCCTGGGCCCTGGAACACCATGGAATCAGGTGTGTTGGTCACACCTGCTTTGCCTCCTGCCTTACCACCTAAAAACGGTTGCTGTGAAATGGGACTATTGGGCCACCAGCTACACACACACCCGAGCAGCGGAGTGTATTTGTGCATGAATGCTTGTGTATAATTAGAATGTGTGCACATCTGTTGAACTATATTATGTTGTCCACCAAATAAAGCTTACAATAGGTAGCCGTTCACTTATAGCTCTGGTGCAGAATCTCATGCCAATGTTGTGACCTGGCTGAGACAAAATACTGCTACTATTGTAAAAAAAAAAAAAAATCCATCCATATAGCAAAGGTCTTTCAAATAAATTCATAGTAGTAAAATGTATTCAACCACCAGATTTAAAAATATATATAATTAATGTATATTTGCCCCAACCAGTACCAGTGTGATCCTTTTGAGAATGGAGAGGTTTCCTACCTGTCCCGTCATCAGAGAGGTAAAGAACTCTGCACGATAGCCCTAATGCTGCTAACACAACTGCACCTCCATGCCTTTTTGTCTGTCCTCAGATGAAAGAAGAGGAAGTGAGTCAGATGCAGCAGGAGATTGCCAAGTTAACAAAGATGAGAGAGGCCGCCCAGAAGAAGCTCCAACAGATTCAAGGCACATCACACACACACACGCACATACACACGCACGCACACACACACGCACGGACACACACACACACGCACGCACGCATTAACATATATGAACATGAACCGTCTCTGCTTCTCTGTCCCAGGCCGTCCCTCCCTGTCACAACTGTCACTGTCTAGATGAGTACTGTGTTTTCATGATTAATCAGACGATTCTTTAGCCGAAGAGTAGTTGGAGTAAAAAGTGAAAGTGTCAAAATGGATGCATAACATCTGCTTGGTGAAAAGAGGGCAACATTTATCATACACCAATTTCCTTGTACTAGAAATCTCGCGCGCTCGATTCCTAGGCTCGCCCACTGCGCCCACCCTGCAGCTCTTGCATATGCCACTCGGCTGCTGCGTGGCCTCGCCTGCCCTATTGGCAGGCGCAGCGCACAATTGCCCAACTTCGCATCACTGATGACATCACAATTGCTCGAGTGACCATCACCGATCACGTCATGGAGTGCTCGAGTGACGTCACTCAGCACACAATTGCTCAACTTGGGCCTCGCCCGCCGCTCGGCTGCTGTGTGGCCTCGCCTGGCATGCGCAGCACACAATTGCAGACATTGTGACATCATCAGTGGGACAAACATTGAAACAGACAAACAGAGCCCACTTGCTCCCTTTTATGATGATGCTTTTAAAATAAAAAACACTAGTTAAGATACTTCAGTTCAAACATTTTTAATTCGTGTCCTAGTGTCAAAGAGAGAGGCTAGGTCTGAGTAATGACTCACCTCTGCAATTAGCGCCCGTCCTTACCTGAGTATTCTTGATGGGTCAGACATACCTGCAAACTGGTCACCTTTAGGTGACAGTCACCTTTTTGATCCAAAAATAGGGCACTGAAGTGAATGATTTCGGAGTGGTCTTGTGTCTGCCCCGGTAGGCTATCTGTCACCTTTTTCACTCTCCATGTCTGGACAGGTCTGGGACAGATGAGCTGAAAACCTCTGTCACATCAATAAGTGCTTTCTGACACTGTATGCTCTGCGCTGGTCTTTCCTTTGCTTCCTAACATTTGATCTCTGTGTCTCTATGTGTATGTGTCTTACATTCTCTCTGTCCATTTTAGTTTTTTACCAATTGTTTTCTTTCTCTCCTGACTATTGATTGTGCATCTCACCTGATAATTCTCCCTTTTTTCCCCCCTTCTTTCTTCAGAAATGAAAAATATATCCGAAACAAATTGGGTTTGACAATTAATACACATTTTCCCCCTTTCTCCCTCCCTGTGCAGAACTTGAGGCTTCCCAAAACCAAGCCAAATCATACAGGAAAAGCGAGCCGGTAAGAGAGAGTCATTTTGAATAAGGTATGTTCTGGACTGCCCATTATTGGAGACAGAGGTAACGGTGTAAGTTATTGTCACTTCCAGTTGTCTGCTATTACAGCCACACCCATTGCTGACAAGCCACGCCCATTGCTGACAAGCAAGCACACAGCCATTCAATGTCCGTAGACAGGACACTGGCAGTAGAATGGGCTGGACAGGAGAACTTGCTGAATGTGGCGACTGACTCCATATTACTGCACATGATTCTGGAATGAGATATTTGACGAGCAGGTGTGGACATACTTTTGGCCATGTAGTGTAGCCCAGTGGTTCTCAAATGGGGGTCAAGCACGTTACCATGGAAACAATTAAGCTTAGCCCAAAATAAAAAATCAGAATGAGGGGGTCCCCGGTATATTTTCTATCTTGTAAGGGGTCCTTGGCTGAAAAAAAATTGAGAACCTCTGGTGTAGCCTATACTGTATGTGCTTGTATTTTTGTGTGCGCCTCAGTGTGCCTGTGTGACTGTGCATGTGTTTCCCCATCATCAGAACACGATCAAAGCTGCACAAGCGACAGAGGAGCAGCGGAACCTTGTGAAGCTCCAAGAGCAGCACAAGAAGAACCTGAACCAGGAGATCCGAAACTACCACCAGGAGGCCCAGAAGCAGCGCAAGATCATCCAACAGCTGGAAAAACACCGCGACCGCTACATCAACGAGACCAGCAGCCTCACGCAGAAGGCAGGTCACGCGCACTGTCACAGCCTCCCAGCTAAGTTCAGGGCAGACCCATCTCAAATGATACTGACAAATAATGTGTCACATGCATGGGGTCTACTGAGTCAGGACTTACTGACATCAAACGTTTGTGTTTATGGAAATCAAACAATCCTGCCCATTAGCCTTGGCCTGTATCATATGGAGTCCTCCTGTCTGTGTGGAATAAGACCTCCCTCTCTTCCACAGGTGAAGCAACACCTGGATGACATCGAAGTAAAAGAGAGGGAGCTCTTTGAGGGCAAGAAGAAGGTCACTCAGTTGGAGCACAAGTACAAACTACAAGAGAACCTGCTGGAGACTGTCACGTCTGAAAGGAACCTCTACAGCAAAAACCTAATCGAGGCTCAGGTAGGGACGATGTGTGCTGCTGTCCAGAACTGATTGTTCAGCGTGTCGGTCAGTCTCTCAGTCAGTCAGTGAGTCTCTCAGTCAGTCAGTCAGTCAGTCAGTCCTGCTGTACCGTCTGTCTGTCTGTCTGCCACAGGATGAGATCACGGAGACAAATAGGAAGCTGAAGATGATGAACGGCCGTGTCGTGCAGCTGAGGGACGAGATCAGTGGGAAGGAGTTGGCCCTGGATAAGGATCAGCAGGAGAACAAGCGTGTGGTGAAGGACAACAAGGATCTGAAGGTACTGCAACCTAGCATAGTGAGATATAAGATTTTCCTTTTGAGGAAAATCAGTGAACAAAATTATTACATGATGAGTTTTTTCTCTCTCTCTTTTAAGTTAATGTGATTTGTGCCAAGTCCAGACGCTAATTATTTCCCTGTGAATGAACATGCAGAACTTTGTTTTACAGTACATGCTCAAGTAGCGCTGTCGTGATTAGTTAATATAATTGACAGCAACTACGGTATATAAGTGGATGGGGTAGCTCTATATTTGAAATGTACTGTCAGTTTAGTGTAGATAGTGATCATAGTTGGTAATTCACTATTGTACTGGGTTCTTAGGAACCATATTTACCACACTAATCAGTGTGTGTGTATATCTGTGTGTATAGAGCTCAACAGTCACGTGATATCTTCTGCCCCGGAAGTGAGCTCCCCATTCATTTTCTCAATAGACATAAAAAAAAAAAAAAACGTATATAACGAGTTTTAAGGCTGGAAGCAAACCACCCCGTTACCTACTGAATCGTGAGGGACCATAAAACATTTCAGTTGGAGCAAAAATAAATAATAACATTGAAAAAACAAATTTTAGATTTTTTTCCCCCACGTCTCTATTTTTTGTTTTTGCTCCAAGTGAAATGTTTTATGGTCACTCACGATTCAGTAGGTCACAGGGTGGCTTGCTTCTAGCCTTAAAACCCGTTATATAAGGATTTTTTTTATGTCTATGGAGAAAATGAATGGGAAACTCACTTCCGGGGCAAGAAATGTCACGTGACTGTTGAGCCCTATACCCCTCTCTGTGTCCTGCTACAGGGAGAGCTGCAGTCAATGAAGCAGCAGGTGGAGGAAACAAAGCAGCGCATTGACAGCCAGAAGGCAGAAGAGCAAAAACTGCACAAGATCATAGCCGACGCCGATGCTGAGCAGATCCGACAGAAGAAACAACTTGACCAGGTAAAGGAACAGAGAGAGAGAGAGGTGAAGAAACAGAGACCAAGAGAGGAAAAGGACAATGGGCCGTAGACTAGCACATGCTTCCTCCGATACATGTGCTGTCGGCAGCCGTTCTTTTCACCTGAGAGCGAGGACTTTCACCAGCAAGATGTAGTGCGTGGGAGGATCAGGCTAACATTTCACTTGGACCAAAACGTAAAAGAATTGTAGATTTAAAGAAAATATTTTTCCGATGTTGTTGGTGTTTTTTTTGGTCCAAGTGAAATGTTCTATGGTCTCTCATGATTCTAAATATAGCTGAACCGTTTGGTTTGACCAAGTAAAACTATTTTTATAAGCATTTTACGAAATGTCTATGGGAAAATAAATGGCGGATGAAAATCTCTGGTACAGTGCTGAAGCAGGAACTGAGGTTCACTTTGGCTCTCTATTAACATAATTCTACACAGTCAAACTTTGTTGTTATTGAGCTTTTACTTATTACATCATATCGCATGTTGAACCATATCATGGGAATAACATATCGTCCTATCCCTACAGTACATAGTAAATACATTAAGTTTAGGGGTGTGAATTCTCCACCCTCTTGTGTGTGAATTTGTTGTTGCACTTTCACTACGGCCAAGGTGACGAGAGAGCGGGACAACCTGGGCAAACAGCTGCTGCGCCGCAACGACGAGCGGGCACTGCTGTACGAGAAGATCACCATCCAGCAATCCATCCTGACCAAGGGGGACGTCCAGTACAACCAGCGGGTAGACGATATCCGCCTGCTCAAGCTGGAGATCAAGAGGCTCCGGTGCGAGAAGGGCAACGTGGACAAGACTGTACTTAATGCAGAACACCTGAGGTAAACCACAAGGACAACGAGAGGCTACAGACACAATGCAGTGGTTTTAGTGTTGAGCAGAAGAAGGGTAGGATTCACAGAAAGAGGGAGTGAGAAATGGAGGGAGATGGAAAGTAGGCTGTATGGGCACTTGGGTCTTAATGTCTTCTCCCCTCTTCTCCCAAAAGGCTGGTTTCACAAGGAACTTACCGTAATAACCCAACACGAGGGTCGCAGGCATGAGCCCCCGTGTTACCTCCAACTCGGTTGGGCATCCATACACGCACAATTGGCCGTGCATGTGGGTGGGAAGCGGGATTAAGGGCATGTGTCCTGGTCGCTGCACTAGTGCCTCTTCTGGTCCGTCAGGGCACCTGTTTGCGGGGAGGGGGACTGGGGGGAATAGCGTGATCCTTACACGCGCTACGTCCTGCCGGTGAAACTCCTCGCTGTCAGGACAAAAGAAGTGGCGGGTGACTGCACATGTATCGGAGGAAGCATGTGCTAGTCTACGGCTCTCCCCAGATCAGCAGAGGGGGTAGACCAATGACTAGGACAGCAAGGGGAATTAGCAAAGTACAATTGGGGTGGACTACAGAAAGCTAGGGAGACACACAATATTGGTACATGGCTCCCAACCCCCCCACATCACTATTGTGGTGTCAGGAGAAGCGTACAGAATTTACATATGCATAATTATATGTGCATAATGTTATGTTGATGGCCCTGGCCTCCTGTGGATGACTTTGTACCATTGTCCATTACATTATTCACTCAGGTTGTCAAAAGTATCGATAGTATCAATAAGTATCTATCCATACTAAAACTTTGAAATGGATACAATACTCATTTGCAACAGGTATGTATCGATAAGTATCGTTTATTTTTATTTTTATTTTTATGGATTAATTTTCATTTTCGTGACTACCCTGCTACCCTGTGCTTTGTTTTGATGTCCACTCATCCTGTCTTTACAAAGAGTTTTTGTGTGCTGTTAATCTGTGAGAAACCTCATTATGATGCCAGGTTAAAAACAACAGGGTGAGGAGGAGGATAGTGTGATGTGAATGGTGGTTGTGTTGGCCGTGTTGCAGGCAGGAGCTCTTCCACGTGCAGAGGGAGCTGGTCAGAGAGAGGACGAGGCACCGCGCCCTGGAGGAACAGCTGGAGAAACCCATGAAAATTCACCACTGGAGAACGCTGCAGGTGACGGTCTTGTGTGTGGGGTGTGGGTTTGCTTTAGTAAGGTGGTGAGGGTGGCCTACTAGTGTTGGTCAAGTGTCAGCAAGACACTGGACGTTTGCCTGATTGTGATTATACAGTGTTGGCTAAAAGGACTCAAATGTAATTCTTGGTTGAAAATATGTGTAAGTGATATGGACAAGATGTTCAAAGAAGCAATCTCTCCAAAAGGACCCTTCACAGCCACTGAGCAGAGTAAACAGGGTGTATGTAGAGAAGAAACAGTCACGTCTCGCTGTGACGGCCATTAACATTCTGTAAATGACTCTTCCTGCAGGCCAGGGACCCCAGCAAGTATGAGCTCATCCTGAAGACTCAGTCCTTACAGAAACACCTGATCGCTAAGTCCCAACAAGTAATGGATAACGAGCTCTTACTACAGGTAACCAATCAACGTGGACTTTTAAAAATTACAAAATTAAAGCTGGGCTAGGCTATTTTGGTAATTTTTTGTGACATCCCAACAGCTATTGATATCAAATGCTCTGAGAGAAAAAAAAACGGTCTTTGGTCTCTACCAGGTCTTGTAATCGGATATAATCAAAATGCTTCTTAGATCAATTGGCTACCCTAGCTTTATGGCTGTACATGCACCCACCTGAGCTTCATTTGGAGAGAGGAGTTACAGGAGGGAGCAGAGAGGGAGGGGTGGTTTTTTGTTGTTGTATACTTTCAAATTCTTGTCTTCTCATTCTTGTCATTCTCTCTCTCTCTCCCTCCCTCGCTCCCTCACCAAGGACAATGAGAAGCTGTATGTGGAGTTGAAGCACACTCTGGTGCGGCAGCCAGGTGTGGAGACAGCTGAGCAGCTCGAGCAGTGCCAGTGGATGATCAGAGAGAGGAACAACACGATGAAGGTCCTCAGTCACACTTGCATCTCATCCCTTCATCTTTCTTCTTGCCAGCTAAAGCATCCCTCTATCTCTTTATTTGTGGTTGCCCAGTCCTTAATGCTACACAGTAAGAGGACCCAGACTCACATTTTCAGGCATCTCGGTTAGTTTGGTGCCACCCAAGGTCAATGTTCTTACCCATAGTCTGTATAAAAATATCTCAATATCACGTTTTTGGCAATAACTCAAGAATGCATGTGCTAATTATGACAAAATGTCAGACAAATGTCTAATCAAATTATGAAGTGATGACATTTCATATCCAAAAGTTCAATGGTCAACTTCACTGCGATGACATAATGTTTTGCTTGTACCATTGTAGCTGAGAAAACTTCAATTTCACCAAACAATACACTTAATAAATTTCATTCCTTCAAAGTCTTCTTCACTACATATATTTTATGTTATGGGTCTGGACAGATATGCATGTAAACTGCAACTTGACTTGTTGGTCCAGGCATCGAACCGCAAGGCGGTTAATTCTAGTTGAGCCTTGTAGCCGATCTGAGAATGATAATAGTACAGTGTTTGACTCAGATTCAGTCTTCTAACTTTGAGTTTGACAGTAAAGAACATAATTGTAAAAAAAAAAGAAGCAATTAGATACAATCTACACTTTCTCACCAACTCTGCAGACATTAACAGCAGAGCTGAAAATGCTCCAGTCAAACACCAACGAGTGCAAGAATGACAACGAAGGACTGGACAGCGAACTAGAGAACATGGAGAATTATCTTCATCAGAAAGAAGAGAACAGGTCAAATTAACCAGGTAAACGTGTGTTTGTGTGTGGGGTGTTTGCATATAACCTCTATATTTTATGTGTTGAAGACACCATTTTGGGCAGTAGACATCTACAGTATCTGTGTGTCTTATTGTGTCCACATGTTTTTGCAGCAAGAGCGCTTGCCATGTGGTAAATAACACTTAAAAAAAAGACAGAGGCAGCTAGAGAAATAGCCGACCTTTCCATCTTCAACTTGACTGGACTTTTAGAATCTCCACTTTGATCAAAATACATGAATTGTTTATTGTTTATTGAATGGATCCCCATTAGCTGATGCCGGGGCAACAGCTAGTCTTCCTGGGGTCCATTGAATCGACTTACCTCCACAGCCCCACTTCACTGTGTGCCAGGCAAGAGGGAGTTTGCTGTTTACATATTGATTTCACATTGATTTACATTGAACACCTTTTTTAGGTCAGGGATATTAAGGGAGGTGTGTGTGTGTGTGTGTGTGTGTGTGTGTGTGTGTGTGTGTGTGTGTGTGTGTGTGTGTGTGTGTGTGTGTGTGTGTGTGTGTGTGTGTGTGTGTGTGTGTGTGTGTGTGTGTGTGTGTGTGTGTGTGTGTGTGTGTGCGCGCGCGTGCATGTGCATGCGTGCGTGTGTGTGTGTGAGAGAGAGAGAGATGTGTGTGTGTGTGTGTGTGTGTGTGTGTGTGAAAGAGAGAGAGGGAGAGAGAGACGTGTTTGGGGGGGGTGTCTTACTTGGGTATAAGAGAAGTGACCTGTTGCCATGGGAAAACTGCTCAGGCTCGTTTCCTTTTCCTCAGTCCTACAGGGGGAGACAGCACGAGACTTCTCTGTATTCAACGCCTCCACGTCCTTGAGAGTATGTTGTTATGATTTTCTTTTTCCTTTTCCCATAGGTACCTAGCATTATGTTATATGCCACAATGTCAATGCTAAATTGTGATTTTATAAGGAGCTCAGAGGGTTCCCATGTAAACTTGGTAATCAACATTATATGAACACCATTTATATGAGCCAAAAAGAAAAATGTCATAAAATGTACACCCAGTCCAAACAGGCTACAACTTCAAAAATCTGGATGATAGATTAACATAGTAACTACAGAAATTAGATGATAGTTAAAGAATTTACATAAACAAATGTGCACATAGATACCATACATATTGCTACACATGTTGTGTGTACCAGCCCCCTCCCCCCGTTACGTTGTTGACATGGACACAACATAGCCCCCGTCTGCAAACGATGTTTCAAAGCTGCAGGCGAACCGCAAACGGAGCAAATCACATCCAGCTTGGCCAAAAATCTCGCCGATAAATATCCTGAGTTGTTCAAAGAGCAACAGAAATAGGGGATGCGATTGATAACATTATTACATTCCCTCAAATAAGTCGTCAAACGAGTGTTGTGACAAGCAACTTTTTTTCCAGCGTCGGAGTTTTGAGGAAATGCGCCGCTGCAACAATCAGTCATGTTCTAGACCGGACCTTACACCCATAATTATTTTACAGCCGGGCATTCAAAAATGAGGTGGATATAAAAAATAAAAATAGAGCTAAGCATCATTCCAATTGGTTACCCCGGTAACAGTAGTAAAATAATATTATATATAGATAATTAGATTTTTGTGTGATTTTATCTTTCTATATTTTTTCTATATGTATTTCCAATGAAGAGCAGCAGGGAAACACTCAGAATAAATGGGATAATATGGAAGTACCTGGAAAACGATGAGACATGTTTCTGTGGAAGGAGAAGAGTTGGTGTAAAGTTGAGATGGTTATCAGTTTTAGGTGGGTGGACTGAAAGACATTTCTTCTTCCTGAGGGTGGCGTCACTGACTTTGATCACAAGAGGGCGCACTAATCCTGACTCCACATTCACAAGCTGCAGCATGGCTAAGATTAGAAGTCACTCTGTCACAACAAGAACAGCTAATGATGAAATTGAATGTCTTACAAAATGGGAGGGGGTCGGGGGTCCCCCCCCCCTCAATATGGTAGTGACTGCTTTGTCTGTTGAAACATGATGAGATAAAAGCCTGGCTGAAAATCATTGTTGCGTTAATTAAATCTGTAGTTTCTCAATGGATGGAAGGAAACCAGGGTTACTTTTCAAGCAAGTTTTCAAGCAGGTCCCTACTTGTTCTCCAGGGACTGATACCAATGACAAGCAATGGAGAGACATCAAGGAGGCAAAAGGATGTTCATTTAACCTCTGTTAGACTTTAAAAAAATATATTTTCTTGTCATTTATCAGACAAACTGTTGTCGTCCGATGTGCCTGGTATTCTGGTCATCGTCACTGGCAATCAGAACAATGGGCCCAGCTTTAGCGAACAGGAATCAGTGTCCACTCATTAAAAATAAGCAAATACAAGTCTAACTGGGAGCGTAGTACAGTGGTTCTCAAAGTGGGGTCTGGGGTCCTTGAGGGGGTTCCAGGGGGTCCCCAGCAAAAAGCATAAATAATTTATTTTCACTATGATTCCATCCAGAAGTAACATAATGACAGAATGTATGACAATTTGGTCATGGGTTTCATACACTTTCTGTAATCGAACATCTAAAAGCAAAAATCTTATCAGATGCGAGTCTGTGATCTAATTTGTCTCCATTTAGCGGTCCTTGATGTGAAAAATGTTTCCAGTAAGACCAAACCTTCTTTTCATGGCCTACCAGCCACATGCAGTGATCCCACTCAACATCTAAATGACATTAACGCACCAAATATGTCATCTAATCCATAACAAGTATAAATTAGTATTTTTAAATCCATACTTATCTATAAAATGAGATTATTATTCTCAAACTCATTAATATTCAAAAGAATGTCAAACCAACAAACACACATCCCTTGTGCATATTTTCATTATCATCTTTATTTGTTTTTATAATATACTTTGTGTCTTTACATAAAGAGACAGATTTCTTTTACACATATAGATTATATGGTTAATTTGTATCTGTATATATGTACACCTTAAATAAATCTTACATTAACACCAAGAAAATAAAAACGTTTACAGTGCAAGAATGTGTTATCAGTGGTCAACGTTCATGGTCGCATACCCTAGTAATCCACAATCAGTGTCCAGCCTCACGTGCTAAACCAGTGTTGTTGTTGAAATGTTTATTTCGATTAGCTCACCATTCATGCTCTCACACAAATACACCATGGAGCTTTGTGAGGAAGAAATAGAAAAGAAAAGGAAAACCTTGACATGAGGAACGTTAGGAATGCCCGTGTATGAACAGAGTAGACTTTGCACATGAGATAGTCGAGGCAGAAGTGAATTCAAGCACAGGGGTTCTCCAAGGCTGAGGGGTGCATCCCGTGTGGAGAACAGGACAAGATGAGGTGAGGCGAGATCACCTTAATGAGAGAGTGGGGGTGTTTTGAGTGCAGCATTTTTATGGCAAGTCTGGCTTATGTGCAGGAGTTTTTTCACCGCCCACAAAGCACCAGACTGATTATAGAGACGTAGCTGTTGTAAATTAAGTCCTTGAATTTACTACTGGGTAAGGCAGAAGCGGAGGTGGAAATGTTCAAAGCCAATGTATATGAGAGGAGAGCAAGCCACGCGCTACCTGGACAACAGTTTAACGTATGAGGAGTTTGGGTAATGCAAAGGTTAAATGTGGTTTCTATTTCTGCGCATTTGTATGCTAGCAAGTTGGGCTGTTAGATTTGCCCCAAAACCCGATGGCAAAAAGAAGAGGAAAAACAAACAAACATAACGGCGTCATTAAACTCTATGCTTGTTGAATGTGAAGAGGCAATGTGGTATTTCAAGCCCTCGTATTCATACCCAAAATAAAGAAATAGGCATGTTTACAGTATAATGAATACTTATGGGATATGGGAGAGTAGTTTAAAAACAAAGGTTTCTGTTGGTTTTCTTGCACAATAACTGTTCTGATACTAAGGGACCAGCATATCCACATCCTTAGCCATTCATTAAAAAAATAAACTGAAAAAAAAAAAAAAAGTAAATAAAATACCATTATGTGAAGCATTTTGTTTTGTCTCCGCGTTCACAACGGTGAATCTAAGCAGGAATCCATATTTACAAAGGGAAATCAAAGAGTACTTGGTGTTTCTCTGTGAATGGATGCATCAAAGTGAACATAAATAGTTGGTCTAGCTCACCTGTACAGTCAGTGGGTAACCAGCCCAGATTCCTCGCATGCAATTGTCCTCACACACTCAGAGAATCTATTTACTATTTTACAGATAGTTCCTACTAAGCTACTGTACAGAGGCTGTGCTGAGGTAAAGCAGGTTTTTCTGGCCAGCTTCAAGCTCTAAGAGGGGGGGTCAGCTTTTTATCGTGGGGTTTTGACACGGGGGTGGGGTCACATCAGACAGGAAGGACAGCAGCGACAGACGCATGGGAATGCAATTCTCGACGACGACGACGACAGACACACACACACACACACACACACACTGTATATTGCTGTTAGTTTTGTGATGTCCACGTTCCATGGAGCTTCAGAGAGATTGTAGTTATGACTGCATCAGATTTGCTCCTGGAATAACCTTTCTGTTTCCAGTATAAAATACAGATTGATGTATACTTTTTTTTTGCAGGTAGTTGCAAAATACTGGTAGTATAATTTCTATTCATAGATAAATTTAAGGAATGGTAACTGTGTGATGCCTTAATATACAGATTGCAGACATGCAGACAAAAGCACCTTCGATTAGAAAATAAATTGCACAAGTTTGATAGATATCATTGACCCTACATGTTGACATTTTCTACATAGAGACTAAGCACTCTCTTGCATTAAGAAGTTATGAAATTTGACATGTTTGAAAAAGTATACATTTTGGTATACAACTCCTTAAAGGTTGATTGGTATAATTCACCTCCAAATGTCTTTTTTCCATGCATTTGGCTCGTTGAAGCTACTAACCCAGGAGCTGGACTAGCCAGTGACCTGACCCAGTTCCTATTGTGAACAAAGCACTACACATTGACTAAACTAATTCAACCAATGACTCTTTTAAACACTGTCAGTTCTTTTCAAATGTACTATTTTGACATTGACTTATCAGTTATGAATCTCTTATGAGTCTACGGTACTCATGCTTGTTTTTTCAACCAGTGAAAGATATTGAAGGCTAGGATATATTTTGAGAGGCTAAAATTCTGTTATTTTTTTTTTTAATATTTTTTATTTTTAACTTCCACATAGAGCTCACCTTTTTCAACCGGTATGTGAAGCATGACAAGCTCTGTACAATCAGAACATGTGTGTTTAATGGCAAACAAAAATGTGAAGAAAAAGGTTGGCATCCCGGGAGCAGGCTGCCAGGAGGACTCTACGCCTAATACTGCTACAGTACATCCGATGCTACTTCTATGTTTCATGACAATTGTTTACTAATCCAAAAAAACAAACAAATAATAATAAAATAAATAAAAAGTCTTTTAGAATGAGCACAAGATGAATTTGCAAAATAAATAACAAAGCAGTTCATCTGTCCAGCAAAGCACTGCGATGCAAAGCTGAGTGTTTCATCCCTTGTCGCTCGGTTGCAATGCCCGCAGGAGAGGAGTCTTTTTGCTCAATACCATATTCTACCGTCTGACAGGGAAACGTGCTCCGACGCTCTTCCACGTTTCCGGAAAAAAAAAACTCTGTCCACACAGTTCGCGAGTTTGCTCATCGGCGAATTCCCATCCGCTCTCGTGACAGCGTCGCCCACTGCTTTGAGAATCGATCCTTTGAACTAGTCTGTGTGTTCAAGTATTCTCACAAGTTCTAAGTAAGTCAGGGAGATAAGATCGCTCTGCTGCTAAGCTCAGTCACTGCATCTGTTATTCAGACTTTAATACAGTGCAGTTCTTGGTTTTCCCAAAGTCCACAGGAGGTCATTCTCCTCAACCGACTAGTAGTCTTGAATCCAGCTGATCTAGTGAAACAAACAGCATGCGTAATGCTTCTCTACCTGGTTGATACTGATATATCCCACCACCCCCACCTACCCAAAAGAATGAAGTCCACTCAGGTCGGGGGCCTCCGCTAAACCAGCCAAGCCGTGCGTCCTCATTCATTAGATTCACCCACCACCCACCCCACTCAATGTCAAGGTAGTCTCCACATTTTCACATTATGCTCTTGTCCACTCCTCCTCTTAGATTAATTTATTTTTTATCCCGGGGTCAAGGAAGGATCACAAGGGTGGAGGGGCGTGAGAGCGATGGCAGACGAGGAGGATGGCGGTGGTGGTGGTGGTGGTGGTGATGAGGTGGGCGGAGGTCCTCAGATGGACACGGGACAGCTGATGACCCGGTTCTCCAGCATGACACTGACCACCAGGAAGACGAAGTAGAGCATGAACATGATGAAGCCCAGCAGCTTGCTCATGCGCCACTTGCAGGCGGCGATGGAGATGATGACGAAGATGAGCATGAGGAAGAGGAGCACGATGGCACAGAAGAGGCCGTTGGAGCTGACCGCCACCGGCCGTAGGTTGTTGAGGAAGGACCACATGAGCCAAGGGAACGGCAGCCTGGAGGCAGGAACACACAGGACACATTATTATAGCTAATAAAATGTAGCGGACACTATGGCCATGAGTCGGACGCATACATAACATCCGCTCTGATGCATTTTCCCGTCTTTTTCTATGGCTTTTCATTTCAGCGAACGCCAGCTAGTGTTGTGGACGTACTTTAGACATGTCTACCAATCTATTCCAATTTCATATGAATGCATGGCCATTCTTTTATTTTATTTTTCTGATTTCCCCCCATTTTCTCCCCAATTGTACTTGGCCAATTTCCCCCTGCTGCCCCCGGTCACTGCGCCACCCTCTGCTGATCTGGGGAGAGCCATAGACTAGCACCATGCTTCCTCCGACACATGCGCAGTTGCCAGCCGCTTCGTTTCACCTGACAGCGGGGAGCTTCACCGGCAGGACGTAGCACGTGGGAGGATCACACTATTCCTAGCCCGACCGACCAGAGGAGGCGCTAGTGCAGCGACCAGGATACATACATGTACCCCTAATCCGGCTTCCCACCCGCAGACACAGCCAATCGTGCCTGTATAGACGCCCGACCAAGCCGGAGGTAACACGGGGCGCGAAACCTGCGCATGCTAGAGGCCAGCGACGAATCAACACGCTGGACGATATCAACATTGTTGGAACTCGTTTGCCAAGGCCTTGAATGTAACAGATGTTCATTTATATATAAAAGCCCTGTATGAGTCCATCCATGACATAACTTACTGTACCTACTGTTTTACTACGGCTCTACTTTACATTTGCCCAAATCATTTTTCAATGCATGCTGTATGTAATTAGATTTTGTCACATTTACTAGTTTACAAGCAAAGTAGACACATTACCGTACAAAGCTTGCTTTAAATGAACTGTGGTCTCAGCTGACAGGACACCCTCAATAAAAACACATGGGTGTGACAATACATTTTGTTTCAATAAAGCTCATGCCGGAGACATGCATTTCTCTGTGGGTATCAGGTGATTGACAGGCAGCAGAGTGTAACTCAATGCACACAGTCACTGATATTAAAACACTCAACTCGGGCACAATGAAATAACGATTAAACAAAAACTCTGACAAAAGTAATTTAAGGCTTCATGTTCACTGTGATGGATTATCTAGCTCGGGCAATTTTCAAGTCTGTGGAAGTTGTTTTTCATACTGTACAGTATGACAAGTACACAAGACTGAATGGCTGCAAATGGCTTCTCGTGAAACGGTCTAACTCTGAAAACTACAGCTTCAAATGATGGTTTCAAAATGAATATGACTGCCCCATACAGGCTGGAATCATGGTCAGATGGGCATACCCGACGGTAATGTCGAAGATGTTGGAGCCTACGGAGCTGGAGACAGCCATGTCTCCCAGCCCTTTGCGTGCCACAATAACACTGGTGATGAGGTCAGGGATGGAGGTACCAGCTGCTAACATAGTCAGGCCCATTATCTCCTCTGTAATCCCAATGGTCTCTCCAACCTGCAACAAAAAGGAATAGAAAACAAAGGTTTGGCGTAAGTCAAACCTAATCTCGTTTAGTTTATTTTTAAATTTCCTTGTGAATGTGGTTGAGTGTAGGTAACAAAACTGCAGCTTTGCCATGATTTTTTTTTCAATAAGAGAGTGGTTATTTTTTGTGAGTGGGTGGATTATTCAGTATGGTCCAATTTTGAATGCAAAGTAGTTGATGAGAAATGCAGAGCGAAATTATAATAAAAGGCTGGAGGGTGTTTTCAGAAATTACAAAGTGCTCTGGCCAATAACCGCCCCGCCCCGTAGTTGACGTTGCGATTGTAACCGGCCAATCAGGAACGCCGCTGGCAAAACAGTAATGGCTGTCGTGGCAGAAATATACTCAATAACAACAATTTAACAAGAACAGGAGTATGCAACAGCGGACGTTTTCGCCGTTCCCCTGAGTGGATTTGGATTTGATCCAACGCTGATTGGCTGAAGGAGTTGTCTGTCAAGGCAAGTACACCCGCCCAACTCCTGCCCACTGCAAACACTGCGTGAAAGCTGGAGGCCAGATGGTCTGGTAGAACGAAATGAAATGTGAGTTCACGTGACCGGCTGCTTTACCAGCCTACCTTCCCTGTGCCTTTTCTTAAGAATTGCGATGTGAGACTTTGCTAATGTACTTATACTGCTGTGGTAAGCAACTCCTATATATCAAATGCATGTTGATGGCGACGGTAGTATGGCGAGACAGGTGTGGCGTATTGTATGTACCTGGTGAGCCCACCACACCATTAGGTAGGAGAAGGCTGCGATCCAGGTGATGGAACCCAGGAAGGAGATGGGGAAGAACTTCTTGGCAGTCTGACAGACAAAGGATGGAGAGAGAGGAGAGGACAAACGGTGAATTTAGCACCAAAAAAAACAAGACAAATGAGGATTCTATATTTATCCACATAAAATGGATGACGTCCTTGTTTGAAATGCCTTCATTAAGAGAACTCAGTCATCCAGATTCCTGCCTCCACATGCACCGGCACGCACACACACACACGCATACATGCACGGGCACACACACACACACACACACAGACCCACACACACGTCACACCCGCATACATGCAAGGGCACACACACACACACACACACCGGTTTCCTGACGTCAGGCAGCGTCAGCCACAGCGGGAGGACGATGGGCATGATGAAGAGGTAGGTGAAGCGCTTGCGGCAGGACTCAGGCCAGGGCCAGAGGCTCAGAGGCTGGTCGTCTTCCTCCTCGTCCTCCGCCTGAGAGGACACACGGAGGGACAGGGGAGACAGAGGGAAGACGGGAGACAGAGGAGACAGAGGGAAGAAGACAGAGGAGGAACAGGGGAGACAGAGGAGGAACAGAGGAGACAGAGGGAAGAAGACAGAGGAGGAACAGGGGAGACAGAGGAGGAACAGAGGAAAGAAGACAGAGGAGGAACAGGGGAGACAGAGGAGGAACAGAGGAGACAGAGGGAAGAAGACAGAGGAGGAACAGGGGAGACAGAGGAGGAACAGAGGAGACAGAGGGAAGAAGACAGAGGAGGAACAGGGGAGACAGAGGAGACAGAGGGAAGAAGACAGAGGAGGAACAGGGGAGACAGAGGGAAGAAGACAGAGGAGGAACAGGAGAGACAGAGGAGATTAAGGTTTGATAACAGTCATCGGAACGGATACAACCCTTATTTTTAGAGCTGTGCAAAATCCCGTTATGTCACACGGCAATATCGCTATAATCTCATTTGATTTGACCATTCAGAACACAACACAAATGGAGTCCAATCATGCTTTGATCACATGGTGTACCTAAAGGGATGACACATCTGAAACATGTATGACAATACATGCTCAACTATGTCCTTCCATATCAAGACTCTCCTTCAGCTTGATTACTTGGTTCATAGGTTCGTAGGCGGTACAGACACAGTCTCTTCCCACGGGCATCACTATGATGAACAACCAGTCACTCGAACACTTTGCTGATCACTTGAACCACTTGCAGCAACCTGTAACAACCTACCTCATTTAAATAATAATTACCCCCCCACGCACACACCCCACACTACCCTACTGTGAAATGTGTCAACTGTGCAATAACTGTCTCAAGGATTTACTGTACATTGATCGGTAAATAACTGTGTGCAATGCAATATCTGTACATCGAGACATGATTTTGTCTTATATACATATTTATGATAGACATTTTACATTACACTTAAATAAACACGTAAATAGCAGTTAATTTGTTCAAATGTACCTCTGTCAATTCACTGTTTGTTTTAGCTTGTATGCATACCTTGTGTGTGTGTGTGTGTGTGTGTGTGTGTGTGTGTGTGTGTGCAAGTACATTGAGAGCAACGTAAACCGGCGTCAAATTCCCATGTACGTGTACATACTTGGCCAGTAAATCGGATTAGTTTTGGGATATACCCTCTTTATTGCGACTGTCCCGAGAAGCCTGGGACACTCGTAACATAAGCACTTCAAGGAGGAAAAGACAATGAAGGGAACTGGCAAAATTGATGGCAACACTTGGCAGCCTGCGTTGCCTTCGCTGTGGGGTGACCTTGAGACGGAGGTGTTTGATGACTGTGATTTGGGAGATTGCACCAAGCCTGGAGGGCTCTGCCTCTGCCTCTCCAGTCATCAGGTGCTCATCACTGGCTACGGGTGATGCTGTCTGTACCAGCAGAGCCCCCGGGCCTAATTGGACCTGCCGCTGGAATGCCAGGCCAATACCTCTCTCCGGATCAGCATGAATAAGCCCCCGTTCACACAGGACGCCGAAGCAACGTTCAACCGAAGCTCTAGCTACGCTGAACCCACACGTTTCATTTAGGCGTCCTTGTTAACAGGCGAGGCCGTTCACACCACCCGCGCGCGCGTATCACGCTGAAGCCACGCTCACGCCTTGCTCAAGCGATCGTTCAGGATTCACGCCTATTTTCAAAGCGTGAAGCCAGGCATGAAGTCAATGGGAGTTGTGGGTGGGTTCAAGGCGCGCCGAGTAGGCGCTGAGAGGAAAAGAGAAGGCTTCTTGTGTGAACGGTTAGGCGTCCGTTCAGCTTGTGCAGTTCTGCTGCAGGCTTTGTGCGTCCTGTGTGAACAAGGGCTAAGCATGTCACTATGTGGAGATGTCTTGTACTAAGGCACTGGCAGGCACTCTCCATGAACGTGAACTACATTAAAAATCATATCTTCTACATACATATACATAAATGGCATCCAATGTTGCCAAGATTTTGTTAAGACATGGAACCAGCAGATTCCAGCGGGAACGTCAGCGTTGCGTTACGGCCGCAAGATGGCTACCGGAGCTGGTGAACGCCTGTGTTTCCACTAGACGCGCCGCAGCGCGGTCCTGACTGTCCCAGAAGCGGCTCTCCGCTCTGCTCCGCTAAAAATACACACCCAGTCTGTTTTTGACGCGTCCTGATATCTAGTTGCATCAAGCAGCACCAAGCAGATCGAGCTGAGCAGGAATTTAAGAACCGTGGAACAAAATAAAACATCTGGTAAATTTTCAAAATAAAACCATGTCCATACTCGCGATGATGATCACAATTAGGAGAAAAAATGTGATCAGCACCGGACCGCGCTGCGGACATTGTTTGTGGAATCCAGCAATGTATCTACTAAAAGTATTAGTATTATTAAAAGTACTAAAAGTAGTCTCTTTTCTGATTCTACTAAAAGTATGAAATATATATATATATTATATATATTCGTTCTAAAATGTCATCAAGCCACAGTCATGTGGTCTACACCTTATCTGCTGGAGGGATACTGTACATTCAGCCTCAATATTAGACTATACTGTGAAGATAAATATATGTAAATATGTAGTAAACTTTTGCATTTGTGTAAAAGGAGGCACTTCCCTCAATCATATGACATACTGCCTTGAAAAGTTGAAAGGTGCAAACACAAACCCTTTTGAGAGTGGAAAGATGTCCCTTTGTATCCAATTATACAGACGGGGAAGGAGCCTTGGGGACCTGTGGGGAGCAGGTCCACACATGCCGATCTGAACAGAACACACTTATGACCCAGAATGTGTCCCTTGCCCTTTTGAGAGTGTGATGCGAGCCAAAACATAAACAGACAGAACGCTGCTTGGAAGCAAAGAATGATAACAGATGTGGTCCAGTAAAACATAATTGTTGCATGTAGAAGCATTAGCTAAGCATGTTGTGGTGCAGAAGATTCGAAAGATGGCTACTGCATGAATCATATGGAGCTGATCCTGCTGTGACAGCGACTGCTGTTGAGTCTTGCCTGGTAACCTTGGTAATCAGCTGCTGCCAAACAAAAGGCAGTGCTTGTCTTGCATTGCTTATGTTGGGCATTCTGATGTCTCCTCCTCTCCAGATGGCTGCATTGTTGTCAGTTAAAAGGCCCAAAAACATAATGTGAGCGTTTACAACAATCAATTGTATAAAAAAAACAAAAAACTCCAAGATGTGGAGAACTGATTAATTTGATAGTACCGGTAGTCTAAAAACAGTATGACCATAACAACAATAGTTTCACCTTGGTATGCTTGGCGGAATTGTCCCCATAAAATTCCAGATCATTGATCAAGCTTGCCACAAGTGCATTACAGTTGGCTCTGTAGTGTAATGACTTTATTGGTGGACCTCCAAGTCTTTTAGGGACATGGCTACAGGCAGCATACAGGTCACCGTCTCTGGCTGCCGTGCTTGGCACTGCACACCAGCCAAATGCCAATGCTGCCATACTTCTGCCATCCCATGGTCCTGTCATTTATTAATGTCTTATTTGTGTTTTGCTTTATAGGCTGAAGTACCCCCACAGAGCTGCAGCTCCCCATTCAGAGTTGGCTGGCAAATGCCAGCCCCTTGGGGGGCCCTTCCTGCCCTGTGGTGCCAACTCCAAGCTTAAAGGCACTGGCTTATACCAGGCACTGCAGAGCTACAGAGGGAGGTGTGACATACTGACTTATACCAGCCAGGCACCGCAGAGCTACAGAGGGAGGTGTGACATACTGACTTATACCAGCCAGGCACCGCAGAGCTACAGAGGGAGGTGTGACATACTGACTTATACCAGGCACTGCAGAGCTACAGAGGGAGGTGTGACATACTGACTTATACCAGCCAGGCACCGCAGAGCTACAGAGGGAGGTGTGACATACTGACTTATACCAGCCAGGCACCGCAGAGCTACAGAGGGAGGTGTGACATACTGACTTATACCAGCCAGGCACCGCAGAGCTACAGAGGGAGGTGTGACATACTGACTTATACCAGGCACCGCAGAGCTAGAGAGGGAGGTGTGACATACTGACTTATACCAGGCACCGCAGAGCTACAGACGGAGGTTTGACATACTGACTTATACCAGGCACCGCAGAGCTACAGAGGGAGGTGTGACATACTGACTTATACCAGGCACCGCAGAGCTACAGAGGGAGGTGTGACATACTGACTTATACCAGGCACCGCAGAGCTACAGAGGGAGGTGTGACATACTGACTTATACCAGGCACCGCAGAGCTACAGAGGGAGGTGTGACATACTGACTTATACCAGGCACCGCAGAGCTACAGAGGGAGGTGTGACATACTGACTTATACCAGGTACCGCAGAGCTACAGACGGAGGTTTGACATACTGACTTATACCAGGCACCGCAGAGCTACAGAGGGAGGTGTGACATACTGACTTATACCAGCCAGGCACCGCAGAGCTACAGAGGGAGGTGTGACATACTGACTTATACCAGCCAGGCACCGCAGAGCTACAGAGGGAGGTGTGACATACTGACTTATACCAGGCACCGCAGAGCTACAGAGGGAGGTGTGACATACTGACTTATACCAGGCACCACAGAGCTACAGAGGGAGGCGTGACATACTGACTTATACCAGGCACTGCAGAGCTACAGAGGGAGGTGTGACATACTGACTTATACCAGCCAGGCACCGCAGAGCTACAGAGGGAGGCGTGACATACTGACTTATACCAGGCACCGCAGAGCTACAGAGGGAGGTGTGACATACTGACTTATACCAGGCACCGCAGAGCTACAGAGGGAGGTGTGACATACTGACTTATACCAGGCACTGCAGAGCTACAGAGGGAGGTGTGACATACTGACTTATACCAGGCACCGCAGAGCTACAGAGGGAGGTGTGACATACTGACTTATACCAGGCACCGCAGAGCTACAGAGGGAGGTGTGACATACTGACTTATACCAGGCACCGCAGAGCTACAGAGGGAGGTGTGACATACTGACTTATACCAGGCACCGCAGAGCTACAGAGGGAGGTGTGACATACTGACTTATACCAGGCACTGCAGAGCTACAGAGGGAGGTGTGACATACTGACTTATACCAGGCACCGCAGAGCTACAGAGGGAGGTGTGACATACTGACTTATACCAGGCACCGCAGAGCTACAGAGGGAGGTGTGACATACTGACTTATACCAGGCACCGCAGAGCTACAGAGGGAGGTGTGACATACTGACTTATACCAGGCACCGCAGAGCTACAGAGGGAGGCACGTGCAGTGGAACTTGGCTTGGGGCAAAATAGCTACACAAGTTAAAATGGTCAAAAGAGCACTGTCCATCCACAAGCTTGCACCCAATGAAGTGGCAAACTGATCACTGGTAATGACAGTGTTGCTATAGAGTAGTGTCACGTTTGTCAAATGGTGGACATGTCATTTTGGAGGAAAACTCTTCAGTCATAAAGGTGCAGCTGTATATGTGAGCTACCGGAAGAGCTGCCTGGTCTATCAGCATCTTCTGTTTGGATTTGCTTTGCCACAGAAGTTCCATCTGGAAATTAATTCTGCCTACCACTTGGCTAAAAGAAAAGAAAAACAAACAAAAATATTGAGATCAGATGGTACTTGAATGCATCAATTCATGATAGAAACATACAGTAGTCCTCGTCTTCATTAAATCGTTTTAGCTGCGACACCGAGAGGCAGGATGAGTCACAGAAGCCTGTTGGTTATGATTCTTTTCGCTTTCCCACTGTTATTTATGGAAAATAAGAGCTTTACGCTCTCATGAATATTTATAGTTTGTGCTGGATGTAAAAAAAAGTCACACAAATCATTTTTTACACAAAGAAAAGGAAACCTGCTGTGACTCATATAGACCAAATGTGCTTGTTAGTCATCTTTACAAAAAATAACTTTAGAAAAGTGGAGAGTGATGAAAATAACAGCTTTTCAATATTTGCGCCAGTGAAAAATAAACGCTTGGATTGCAGCTGCTTCTAGGAATATATGATCATGCACGTCAGCACAGGCCTCAAGGGTTTCAGTTATTTAAAAAGGGAGCCAGGAGATTGTGCTGCAATTTTTAAGTTGACCTTAACCATCCCTTTATTCCCCAGACTTGGTTACCAAGGCATCCGGGAGGAATTGTACAATTAGCATGACTCCGGAGGCACATGGAGGTGAGAGCTGCTCTCAGCTACTTCCTGGCTGACACAGAGAGGTGCACTGTGGGATAGCCCTCTAAAAATAGCAGCATGTAGGAATTTGGCATGCCAATAAGTCTCCAGCTTGTCCAAATTACCGGTTGAAAAATTTGTTTATATTTTTACACCGCTGACAATGACGGGGAGATTCTGGCTCGACACGCGAATTTCTGGCTTCACCTCGAAAGTTTGGCTCCCTGAAAATGGTCTGAAGGTTTGATTGGCTGTGTTTTTAGAGAAGCAACTGTTTGGAGCTGCAGGCCAGGGGGGCTGCAGTATGAGTGATGACAGTTTCATCAGTGAGGACTATTATTAAACCAAGAGTGAGAGATCAATCTCAAAACAAAGTGGTGCCGCAGAATAGATCAATACGCAGATGAAAAAACCCTGTACTCAGTGTCAAATCTATTTTCCTTTGGAGGCGGACAAAACATGGCAGACACGCTCTAAGTACTATCTATGCCTCTGTGTTTCGCAGCTTTCACTATTCTTTCAGGAGAATTCTCTTCTGAACTTAGAGCCTTTTTCCCCTCAACTCATTTGAAAGATCTCAGTTGGGCTGGACAATATATTGATATTATATTGTCATATGAGACTAGATATCATCTTAGGTTTTGGATATCGTATATCGTGATATGGCATAAGTGTTCTAGCTGTTCTATTATTTGCCTTCACCCACTTCATTATCTCCACATTACTGATGATTATTTAGCAAGAATGTCATTGTGTAAATATTTTGTGAAAGCACCAATAGTATCCCTACAATATAGATGCAATATCGATATTGAGCTATTTGGTCAAAAAGACCGTGATATTTGATTTTGACCATATCGCCTAGCCCTACATCTCAGTTTTGAAGAACTAGGCATCTCGTGCACTACGCGCGCTCGATTCCTAGTCGCTAGCTCGGCCGCTGCACATCTTCGCCCGTCCTGCAGCTCGCCGAGCTGTGCGGGCTCACTTGCTCCCTCGCCCGCCTTGCAGCTCACCCGCTGTGCGGGCTCACCTGCTCTTATGACATCACTGATGATGTCACAAACTGACAATGTCACAACTTTGCATCACTGATGACATCACAACTGCTCTCATGACATCACTGATGATGTCACAATGCCTATGACATATCACAATGCACAATTGCTCAAGTGACATCACTGATGACATCACTTCCGGGACACAATTTAAACAGAGAACATTGCCCACATGCTCCCTTTTATAATCGACCATTCAGTTCCTATAACATGGTACATCAGAACAGTCTGTCAAACACCCAAAGGTGGGACCCAGAAAATTAAATCCTGCCCCTAAAACATTGTGGAGAACTTGGTATGCAGTACTGTACATGCATTACAATATATTGGCAATGCCTCTCCATATCCCTGCAATATAAGATCATTTGGAGAAATCATTTGGTTTAGTAACTTGAAGCAAGGTAAATTGCACCAGATGAACCTAGAAAGCAGCCTATGAAATTGGTTTTGATCAAATGGAAGGGGCGGGGGATTGGGGGAATTTATATTAAAAAAGCAACAGAATTCCAGTCAACTGTTTATACACTTTGTAGTGCACCGGCAATCAAACGTCAGTATTCGTTAACTTCATTCATTAACAAAGAATGTCATTGCCATTGAAACTCTGGGTTACATGGTGTGTTTTCAACTCGTAGGTCGTGCGGGGGATTTTTTTTTAAAGTTGTTTTATCGGACTGTTGGCAATGCTCCCGTATCCTCGAGTGTGTTGGTAGGGTCCCGCCCGTTTACGACTCGGGGTCGTCTGTGGTCAAGGCGGCGTTGACGCGCGAGAAGCCCGCACGACGACCGACATGGCGACGTCCTCTGCCTCCCTCCCACCCTCTCGCCTCAGTGTGCCGCTTTGATTTGGTGTCCTCTTGCCCCGAGACCATCTGTTAGCTTGGCGGGTCGCCGCGTCCCACTGTCATCGCTCGCACCGGCACGGCCGCTGCAGGTGCCGTTCTGAGGTCTTGTGTAGGTGTCAAAGAGGTGTGTGTGTGTGTGTGTGTGTGTGTGTGTGTGTGTGTGTGTGTGTGTGTGTGTGTGTGTGTGTGTGTGTGTGCGTGTGTGTGTGTGTTGGCTTTGAGCATGCGGCGGCGGGGAGCAGCGGGAGAGCGAGGAGTGTGTGATTACAGAGCTCAGTGGGTGGAGGCGGTTTTTTGGCAGCTCTGGCCGAAGATGGAGGAACTCTCCCGGCTGCACGCTGAGAAATGATCAGCAGTAGTGACCTGTGCCATAGTGCTGCAACCTTTGCATCAATCACACTCAAGGCAGAACACTGACGCAGCTGAGAGGCATCAAATATTCATAAACCACTCTCTCCCTGACTTTGGTAAGTGTCTATTAGCCAGTTGCTCTTTAACAACATGAATTGGTTATTTTGCTAGGGGAACTGTAAGTAGGGATGCACCATATTGGATTTTTTGGGTCGATGTCCGATATGCAGATATTCTTTCGCCGATTGCCGATATATGTGCAAGTTTTTCCCCACCAAGTCTCTCCTGTAGTGAAATTAACACATTAGTATGCCTACTCTTATCGTGATGGCTCACTGGCAGAAGCAGACATAAATACAATGCTTTTCAATGAATGTACATATTCACTGGGCAAAATAAGAAAACTACTTCAACTTAGGTTGCCAGATTTTTTATTTTATTTTATGTAACATTTTCTTTCAGACAAAACTGTAAGATTCATCCTACTTATACAGGCTTGGTCGGATGATGCAAACATCCAGCATTTGGGCATAATTAAAGCGTCATTTTCTCTGCCTATTTTATTTTTAAATCCTTTATCAGCCGATACCGATGGCGTGCCAATATCATTGTGCATCCCTAACTAAACTTTGGTACAATGCAGTACAATGTCTTCCTTTACCTTCGTGTGTGTGTGTGTGTGTGTGTGTGTGTGTGTGTGTGTGTGTGTGTGTGTGCGTGTGCATGCGTGTGTGCTGTGGTTTCTTACCGTTTCTCCCTCTTGCCCCGCTGTTCCATTCATCGGTGGTGTTACTTCCACTTCCACGTTGGAGCTGTTTGGAAGGTTTTTGTCTGTGTACAAGTTTAGAGATACATTGATGTGAGAACCATTCTGCAAGCGATCGTTGCCCTCTCAACAGACACAACGGTGTTAATTGTTATGACACGTACAAAGTTGGGAGACACCGACGCTTCGTAGTTCACTGAGCACAAGGAGGGAGACCAGATCATCAACATCTAACATTTTTATAATTGCTCTTTTAAACGTGGGAATCATTCCAAATTGGATGTGCATGTGTTCACGTCTGTTGGTCTATGTCGGAGCCAAGCCACTCGATGGGATAAAAGTGGAGGCCGACATCAAACAGATGGTGAGGTGGTAGTTATATTGGTTGGTTTCCATTAATTTTCCATTCACTGGCAGGTCACCAACACAGATAGTCTGTATGTCCACATAGCACTCAGATTCCCTCAGAGATACAGTGACACAGGCTGGATGTGCTGTGTCACTCCATTTGGCTCATCTCAGTTTATTTTAACAATTAATTGAATTTTAAAAATTGAAGATAACGTATAAAAAAACAAAATCTCACCAGCATATTCATTCGGAAAAAAAACATACAAAGCCACTTCCATTGTGGAATCAATGTGTATCAAGGTATAAAGCCTAGTAAAGTCCAGAACGTTTAGGCAGATTAAAAAGTGGAAATCTAAATATGTGACATAATGTAAATATATTTTAACATATTGATTGGAAATATTATTAAAGGTATTACAGCATTAAAAGTCTCTCTCTGTATATATGCATGCATAATACTGAAATGCCTCTCCCTCATCCAATTCTGTTGGCTAATATGACTCATGATTCATTTCTGGCCAGACTTACAGTACTTAACAGCCCTTATTAAAATACAATGAGCTAAAAGCCATGTAACCAGATGATTAAACTGTCATTGCAGTGGGAATTGGTTTAATACAAGTGTGATTGTGGCACAGTTGAGGAGAGTCTCAGATACAGTAGATACCATAACCTGACACCGCTATCGTCCAACAGATAGCCTCACTCATTCGCCTGGATTGCGTCATATCACAACTAAACCCTAACCTGACGCTGCCAGATGGGGGCTGTTTTCACAAGACACGCACGGAGGTGCGTGCATCGATGAGCATTTTCCACTGTGTGTCGTAGCACAGTTGTTTCTTAGCAAAGACATCTTCTCTCACTCTAATCTGATCCATAATGTAAACCTCTCTTTCTAAACATTGATCTATAGTAGGGGGTTCAGTCTTGTACCAATTTCTGTTTATTGCCTTCTTGCTTGTGATCAATAATATCTTGGCTAAATATCTATCATTGTCAATAACACAATCATTTATATCTCCAAGATACTAGTTAAACCGCTTTTAATCCCCAGACTACTAGACAGAATAAGCTCGAGAAAGGTGAGGTCTGAAAAAGATGCAGCAGGATGCAGCCATCACTACCAGTCATGCATTTGGATTACATTAAGATGGTAATATGTTAATGTGGCACTGTTAGCATAATTTTGTCTTGGAGATAAATATCTATGTCTGGCTTTGATTTTGCCGCTGTGGCTACTGTGTGTGTCCATGAAAGCTCTTTCTCAAGCCCTCTGTTTCTCCTTTGGTCCAGTGCTCTTTGAAATGGAAAGGCACACATGAATTACACTTGGTCGTGGCTGTGATTGAATGAAATAATGCTTGAAGACAACACTTGCAATCAATTTGGCCGGTCACGATAATGTCATGCTTGTTTAACATCAGATGTGAGGCTCATTAACAATTTCAGCAATTTGCACAATATTTAGCAGGGATTTATTTGTATTTTAATTAAGACTTAAAAAATAACAACTCATCTTTGTGTATATCAAGTAGTTATAGTATAACTTAATTAACACATTGACTGCCAGCCGTTTTTTTCTTGCTGTAGGTAGCTTCTGCCAAGCCGTTTTTTGAGGATTGTGGCTCATTTTACAAGCGCCGAGGATTATTTTCTGCTTGGAGTTTGTGAACATACAATATCTCAAAAGTACTAATAGAATGTGTACTTTCTCTGTCTAAAAGAGTTAGTTTGTAGAGTTAGTAGTTATGTAAGCATTATCAGTTGAATACAGCATGGTTTTAGCATCAGAAAAAATATTCAGAGATAAACAGCTTTTTGTGAAATTCGATAGAGCTGTCACTTTAACCATTCATTTTTGGCTCTCTCTCTCTCTCTCCCTCCCCCTCTCGCTCTCTCTCTCTCTCTCTCTCTCCCTTCCCCTCGCTCTCCCTCCCTCTCTCTCTCTCTCTCTCTCTCTCTCTCCCTCCCTCTCGCTCTCCCTCCCTCTCTCTCTCTCTCCCTCCCTCTCGGGAGGGAGACGCACTAGGTTTAATCCTAGTGAGAGGGGGAGAGGGAGAGAGAGAGAGAGAGAGAGGGAGGGAGGGAGAGAGAGAGAGCGAGAGAGAGAGAGAGAGAGAGAGGGAGAGAGCGAGAGGCAGAGTTGCTTCAACTCCTCCCTCTTCTTGGGTGCAGCGGCCGTCACAGTCTCAGTGCTTTTGCTGCTCTCCTGTGCCTGTCTGCAGGCTGCTGTTTGAGGAAGTCGGCATGGACTCGCTCGCTTCTTGGGAGTTTTGGTTGAGAGAAGCTTTTGCGATTCTGGTCATATTTATGCTGCGTGTTTCAAAGTGTGTTCCACCTGTAATGTATTATGTAAATTTGCAATCCCGCATCGCCAGCAATCAGCGCGAAAACGAGAGCGTTTTCCCCCAACCATTTTCATGAGAATGTAATACTGTAAAATCGCCTCGCCATTTCCTTGAATGGCTTGCTCCCTTTTTCTTTGATTTCGCTCGTCTGGGGGAGCACTGTCAACACTTAGTGGGTCGGTAAAATAGATTATACACATTCAATACCTCCAATAATTGTATAGGAGACGTAAAAGGGATTGATCAACGCCCCACCGTCAAAAAAAAAAAAACGATTTTTTTGACGTATCCATACGTCCTTGGCAGTGAAGCGCTGGATTTTTTTTGACGTATGCATACGTCGCTGGCAGTTAACGTGTTAAAAGTCTAACTGTGCGTCAGACCAGGGGCCAAATAGCAAATTCACGCGGCGAGATTACATACAAAGTCAATGCAAATGCGTGAGCAGCCCCCGGACAAATGAAGCGAAATTTCACTGCGCAAATGACGCAAAATTCACCTCAGAATAAAAGATTTAAGAAAAAAATAATTATTATTATTTTAAGACTTTACTAGGCTTTATACCTTGATACACATTGATTCCACAATTGAAGTGGCTTTGTATGGTGGCTTCCTGCTAAATTACATTTATTTATTTATTTATTTATTTATTTATTATGTAACCTTTAATTATAGGGTACATCTCACTGGTATTAGGAATCTCGTCTCCAAGAGACAACTGGCCAAGAAAGCAGGCAGAGTTTCTCGACAGTGACACTGGAGAAACTATTAACTTAGAGAGCCACTTGCCTGAACGGCTCGCCACTCCATTGGCCTTCTCGCTGTCCTCTACTTGGCATTTCTTCTTGGCAATCTTGTGCAGGATGGATGCCTTCTCCCGAAATTTGCCTGAAAGAGAGTCACCACACACATGAAACCGGACACCGAGGGCTGCTCCACTGTATCATCTTCAAAGCTCCACGGCTTCATCCTACTCAGGGGTCCTTGGCTTGTCACCTTTGACAACAGATGGTTCACATTTCAAAAACAGAGTGCACACAAGGCCACGAGTACACCAAATATTGCCATTCAAACAACACTGAGAGTCAATGTGCTATAGAGCATATCATATAGTGATGATCCTGCAATGTCCTGGTCCTGAGTGGTGGCGACCAGCAGGGTCACAATGTCTTGTGAAGAGATCTGCCGTTGGAGGTCAGGTTCACTCCTGCACTCACTCACTTCATAATACAGTATCCCACCAAAGACTCGCAAGAGAAGTGAGGGTGTGTGTCGATCTAGCGTTTTTCTGTGAGCGCCAGCGCCCTTTTCCTCATGAAGAGCAGTGGGAAGCAGTCACAAAAACAGCGGTCATTCCCGAAAAGCGGCGTTTGTTTTCGGTCATTGAGAAATGTTCAACTTTTCACAAAAGTGCCGGGTGACATGAACCGCTTTTTCCCAGCTGACCAATCGTGATGACAGAGTCAGAGACACTGGCCGTTTCCCATAGCCATAGCAACAACACATTTCTCTGGAGAAGGTCAAAGTGCAGCGGTGTAGAAATAGGACTATAATAAGTGAAATTGCGTTACTGTAATAGCGATCTTAAAGGCAGTATGGATACCGGACATGTATTGGAAATATCTGGTAAGCCTTTGCTTCTTCCACAACACTGTATTGTCTGCTAGAAGTGCTAACCAGCTGGTTAGTGAGCTAGCAGCAGGTGACGTTCTCATCCACCTTTTATTCCTCCTCACAAAAAGCACTCCAGGCAGCGCTTTTCCAAAAAACAAAAACGGAAAAATGCTATGTGGACACACACCCTTAGACGCTAACAAGGAACACAAAGCAACCAAAGCTTTAGCTGGGGGCAGCATCACATAATGTCAAATAAAATAAACAAACATACATTTAAGTGATATCTGTATTCAAACATTTAAAGAAGACATCTAACATTTGATCTCTAGTCCATTTGCATTTCACCTCAGACAAGAGAGGACACTGCTTTCAAGTCTGAAATGTACCTAGATTTGCTAGGAAGATAATTAACATTTCACCTTTTGGCCAACTAGGGCGCTGCTACAGATGGCGTCACTAGGTTGACTGTACAGTACAGTACAGTAGAGGAGTGTGGTAGTAAGGATTTTTAATTCTAACAGGCTCAGCATAATGCTGTTGTGTTTTTGACTTGGTTTGTGGTTGTTTTGATTCATCAAAACATTCAAAATCCTTACTACCAAGACTCCACTATTTTACTGTACTATACTGGGTAACACTTTACTTGGATAGTCCGCCTACAGATAGTCTACAGAGTATTAGTAATGTTTCAACAGCTTATTATTTGACATTCAACAATTAATCAATTCAGCTTAATCTGTAGATGATTAACAGATGATCTATAGAGTATTATGTGACAATTCATGAACATATCTACATATTTTCATAATAAATTAGTTGAACTTGAACTCAACCTATGCTTTACAGATGTCACGAATATTCAACAATTTGTAAACAATTTAATTAATATTAGTTGAACCTTCTAATTATCAGCGATTCTAATTATCAGCTCAGACTAAATTAGTTGAACATGACCTATGCACTCAACATATGCTTTACAAATGTCCAACCACTTATATACGAATATTCAACAATTAGTTAACCATTTAATTAATATTTGTCGAACATTCTAATAATCTAGAGACTTCAGGTCCATGGCGTTGCTGTTTCCATACCAGAGGGAAACGCAGTTTCGCAGTTTAAACAAACATTTACAGATATCTAATGCAACTTCAGCACCACAGACAGGGAAGGCTCCATACCACCAAAGACAAAGTTCAAAAACTGTAGCAAGAAGTCACTTCAAGTGAGATGATGTGACAGTGGGAGCTGCAGAAGGTGAAAGCAGCAGCACATTGAGACAATGGGCTGAACCTGGAGTTTAGTCAAGACCAGCCCACCACCATCAGCCGGACACCAGCCATCCTGGTTGATTATTTCACAACACAATCGGTCAGCTCCATGGCTCAGACTAAACTGTGCCCGGCTTGCCCATTGGGTGGGTCTTTAAGCACTGTGATTGGCTCGAAGGTCCGAACACCGCCAGCCGGCAAATTCGTGTAAAAACTAACCAACTCAGTTGTTTAAGCCACCAAATGTTTACTGCTCTGTAATTTATTTTTTCAGACCGTCATCAGATAGCACGGCCAACTGAATATATTGCAATGCGGCTATCCGTTATTATGGTTGTTATGCATCAGAAACCGCACGTCAGTTTCAAAGTGAAAACCTTTCAAGAAGCATAAACTCATTGTGACGTTCTTCACTCTTTTAAGTTGTGAAACCGATCTCTCACCCTTAGTCTACAGTTAGTGACAGGGTGAGAGACCTCTCACCCACAGTTAACAGACAGGCCAAGAAAAGCCAGACTGTGGTGAACATGTCACACTTGGGGAAGTCGTTTTAGCCTACCTTTTCTTAGCAGTTCCTCTGGTGAACATGTGTTCTCTCAGCACACAAAATGCTTGAACTGGATACATTCAAATGTGATGGAGGGGGGTGGGGGGGGTCACCTACACACCAAACACCATTCTTTCTCATTATGCATATATTCGTTTAGTATTGAAGATTAATTTCGGCCATGGAGTAGGCTTAATATATAAAGAAAATATAACAAAGCTTATAAAGAATTGAATTTGAATGACTGGTGACCCCCCAACAATGCAAATTGGCTGGTGCCCCCGGGCACTCGCCCGATCCGATATATGGATAAACCTGGCCCAGAGTCGGGGGGCCCTATCTTGGTACAGGCGATATCCCCTATTTGCGCTTGTTTGCGCATGCCTTAAAGCAGGGAAGATTGCAGTCTGCTGTCCAGGTGAGTTTTGCACCCCCGCCCGGCAGCAGCTAAACGCATCCCCACCTCACTGGAGTATATTGTAATGATTGTACAATAATAATAATAATGTAATGACATACATAACTGTTTAAAAATGATATAATTGTTTGGGTAGACGTGACCTCCCTGTTTTTAAGTTAAAACAGACCCAAAATATGGTTGGATGCAATTACTCGCGGGGAAGCATAACTCGTCACAACAACGGGCGCAAACACAGATTGGGCGTGCCAACTCATTTATGCACGGCGCAAACGGGATTTGGGCGGCGTTAACCACCAAAGTTATTCACAGGTGTGGCCTGGCAATGCCTGGGCGCTACATCAATTACACCAGATTCTCGTCTTGCTGTCCCTGTAATACAATTTGCGTGAGGCATGCTGTAATTCTCGCCATGCGTAATTTGGATAGGTGTAGGCCTATTGACTGTATATATTATCCCTCTCTCATAACGACACCATCACTATACCTCTGTGTTTTGATGCAGTTTGGGTTATTTTGTTGACTGGGGTGGGACAATACATGTTTGCAGCGGGTAAACGGCGCAGACAAAAGAAAAGATTGGAGGATTTACAGTGGACTCAATTAAAACAGTCTCGTAACGACTCGTGCCGAGGACAGAGAGCGATGGAGAGAGCTTGTGACAGATCGGCTGTGGTGCCAATGACCCTCCGGGTTATGGGATAGCAGTATGTGAATAGCCTATTGCAAGTAGGCTACAATGTACAAGTCTTCTCAATTCATTTACCATAACCCCTCCTTGCGATGTGATGTGAACAGTTTCTCAGTGAATTATAGTTGATTGCCTCACCGAATAATCTACTGGTTATCCAATTTTAGCAACAGAATTTGATGTCCTGGCGTGGCACGTCCGTGCGTAATGACGTTTCTGCGCTGCGCAGCGCGGAGATTATGGTGCGATCAAGCGCAGCGAGTGTTTTAGCGCCTAAGAGGTGCTTTTCAAAGCTCTTAGTGCAAAGTAATTGCATGCTGCTGATGATAGGATAATGCCATCTATCCCCACATTTTAGCGCTGAAACGCCTGCTTTGTCATGTGGCACGTCTATGCCCAGTACAATTATAACAGGCATGCGCTTGTGCCTGCCCTAAATTTGCATTGTGCGCAGCGTTAAACGAGCGCAAACGCTAAATTACTGAAGATAGGGCCCTTAGTTATTATTCTGGCCTTAATTGTGTGCATGTGCGGTGTGAGGGGGGGCCCTTTATGTATCCAGGTCCAGGGGCCCGTCATGTCATAATCCACCTGTGATCCCACCCCTTCCCCCTACCACGCCGCCGGCTTACTTGATTGTTGCACTGTGCTGTGGCCTGGCTTTCAGCCATTGTGGGAGTTCTGCTGGACTACCTGGTTCGTCCAAAACTAAAAAGTATCGTGATATCCTGGGACTGGGCTAATCGTTAGGATGTGTGACTGTTTAAGCAGGTGTGTGAGCGTTAATAGCCGAAGGCAGGTCTTGCTGGCCTCATACCATTTTTTTCATCCATCAGTCCATCTTTTTTGGCAGTTTGCCCAATGTGCCTTATAAGTTATGTGTATGAATACATCAAACATTTGTACAACTTTGTACTTCTGCTTCATCTGTACAGTCAATGTTTTCATGAATAGTATGGATATAAATTGTCTGTAGACTATCAACTAGATTTCACTTTACTTGGGTAGTCCAAATGAAAATCTACAGGGGCCAGTTGCACCAACTGGTCTTACACTGGTCTTAAGCTAAGTTGGTCGTAACTTTACGACCTAACAGCTACGCCGGTTGCACCAAGACGGCTTAAGCCTTCTTTTCACTACGACCAGGCGTAACTCCTACGCCTGGTCAGGAGGAGGCGTAGCGCCTGCCTGTCTCCGCGGAGACCTTTTTGAGTCCTTACCGTCATCGTCGTAACACAGCCAGTTCTCCGTCTTTTGAAGCATGATGTTAGATTACAACGAACTAGTTGTGTGGCTTAGCCTTCCCAAATGTTGCCGTTAATTTTTTTAGAATTTAATACCGTAAATTCCGGACTATAAGCCGCGGTTTTTTTCCTGTTTTTTGGCCTTTTTTGGCCCCTGCGGCTTATATAACGGTGCGGCTTATCTATGGATTTTAAAAAAAAATCTCTCTTTTTTAGCACTCTTTCTAACTATAAATCCACTTCTGTTTTAATTTCCTCTCTTGCCCTCTTTTCACCACACCGCGGACACTGTGTGCACTGTAAAAAACAACACAGGTGGTGTTGTGTTATGTTGTTTTGTTGAAATGTTAATAAATGGGAGCTTCCTCAAACAGCCATCTCTTTCCCGACAATCCCCTCTGTGCATGAACCCTTACATATGGTAATTAAACATTAAAACACAATAAAAAAAAAAAAAAAAAAATACCATTAAAACACCCGCGGCTTATAGTCCGGTGCGGCTTATATATGAAAAAAACAGTCAACTTTGCAGGTGCGGCTTATACACCGGTGCGCCTTATAGTCCGGAATTTACGGTACATAGAATTTGGAACGTTACATTAAATTTCATTCAGACTGTCTGTCTGGCTCAATCATCGCCATTTTTCCCCAGGAGCGAGGGAGGGTGGGAGGAGTGTAGTGTAGTGATGCACTTACAGTAGTGGCTGAGAGAGCGTAGTGGCACAGTGCGCTCCAAGCAGGTCGCGAGGCACACATCATCCAATCAGGGTGCATTCCCTGGCAATTCACATGGACGCGCATTGCTACGACCGGCGTAGTTAAGACCAGACGTAAGCCGTGTTGGTGCAACAGGCGTAAATCCACTCTAAAGACTGGTCTTAACTAAGACCGACGTAGGAGTTACGACCAGGCATAGTTAAGACCAGTTGGTGCAACCGGCCCCAGATGTTTAGTGGTTATGCAAGAATCAAGTTCCATCTACTTGCATATCTAATTGCTCTATAGATAATCTGTTAAACATCGACAGACTTTTACCGCACAGACACAGACATGAGGTGAGTGGAGATGAAAAGGTTTATTTGCAAAGCGATGGTGGTCAAGGGGATGTGAATGATGAGATGGATGGAAGCTGGAAGCCAAGAGGTGTTTGTGATCCAGGCCGAGCAGGCAGACAGGCTGAGAGACAAGTGGTGCAGCAGAGAGGAGAAGAATCTTCAACACAGAAGAAACAGTATTAATCTAGCCTACACGCACAAGGAAACACTGTGAAAACTCAAGTACCGGTAAACTGTATGGAGCAGCCAAGAGAGTGACTACCATTGGTGGTACGAGTGACGCGGACCAGCTGATGAAGTTCAGTGGGGCCATTGAAGACCGACACGGCTGAACCGTGACACAGACACAGCGAAACAGTTGAATCCCCTCACTAATAAGCTGTTGAAACGTTGTCGAACATTGGTATATAATCTTGAACATCACTTGATCATTAGAATGTTTGACAAAATTAATTAAATGGTTAACTAATTGTTGAATATTCATATATAGGTTGTTGAACATTTGTAAAGCATATGAGTGCATAGCTCATGTTCAACTAATTTATTCTGAGAATCGCTGATAATTAGAAGGTTCAACAAATATTAAATAGTTTACAAATTGTTTGTTGAATATTTGTGAAACATCTGTAAAGTATAGGTTGAGTCCATAGTTAAAGTTCAACTAATTTATTATGAAAAGATGTAGATATGTTCATGAATTGTCACATATACTCTATAGATCATCTGTTAAACATCTACAGATGAAGCTGAATTGATGAATTGTTGAATGTCAACTAATAAGCTGTTGAAACATTACTCTGTGTAGACTATCTGTAGGCGGACTATCCAAGTAAAGTGTTACCCTATACTGTACAGTCAACCTAGTGATCTAGCAGCAGCACCCTAGTTGGCGATAAGCTGAAATGTTGTTCATCTTTCTAGCAAATCTATGTACATTTCAGACTTGAAAACAGTGTCCTGTCTGGTCTGAGGTGAAATGCAAATTAACTAGTCATATGATCAAATGTTCCATGTCCTATACACAAAAAAGAGGTACGTGATTAATTAAATCACCGATAATAAACATGCTATATTGTTTTTTAGCTAGGCTACATGTGTATGTGTGTAGGTGTCTGTTGTTTTGCAGTTAGGGTTAGTTAATACTGTAGCATAGTCCTAATTACAGAATGTGAAGAGAATGAAAATCATTAGTCGAAATGGCTGCAAATATATTTGGGGTTTTTGCTGTTGTATTTTGCAGTATTGATAGTGTTTATATTGATTCACAAAGCACATTGATTCTGAAAAGACTGCGAGAAGCTGTGACGCAGTGCATTAAATTGGAAGTGGTCATCAATTGAACAACCTGACCCTTGTGGCTTACATAAGCAGTGTGCCCTCTTGACATTCAAAATAATGGCTCTCGCAAGGCAATTTAGCCCGTGCTCTAATGACTAGCCACGACTAGCCGCTGGCTTGTGGAGCAATGACTTTTCCTCTGAATCCCCACGGCTTGAAGTCCCAATGCACAGACACACGCTGACACGCACAAAGCTACAGCAGCAGCACACAGAAACACAGAGGAAATCTTCTCACAGCCGACCCAAAATCATGTAGTGCATCTTTTCATCATGCCAGCTCATACGAACGCAAGCGCTAGATTTAAATATTTGATGGCTCACAAAACACGTGGCGCAAGTCCATCCGTGAGCGCACTGCAGGCTGGTCATGTTGTGTCGTAGGTGCTAGTGTACGCCCCCTTTCCTTTGAGGCCGTTTTCACTCACTCACTTCAATTAGGGATGCACCGATCCACATTTTTTCACTTCCGATCCGATACCTGAATTTGGATATCTGCCGATACCGATATTATTCCGATACCGATATTTTTCTTGAATATACAGTATAGGCAAAGATTTGGCCAATTAAAGATTTTTTTTTTAAATATACCTTGCAAAAAGCAGACAAAAATTAAGGAAATATACAAGGCAAAGAAGGATACTATTATACATGGGCTGGAATTGCGAAAAAAAAAAAAAAAAAAAAAACAGATTCCGAACCGATCCGATTCGTGAATTATGTCAGTATCGGCACCCGATACCGATATTGGATCGGATTGGTCCCGTCCATCGTGACAATGGCGTGGGAAATTTTGCCCAATCTAGCAAGAATCTGAAATGTCAGCGTGGAATACAGCAGTTGTGGTCAAGAGGACGTGCATGATGGTCAGATCAGGATACAGTCTGCTTAGGAACTACCCAACATCCATTTGAACTGGTTTAGTATGCGTGTTGGCCTTTTGGATGCATGGCCTGCCAACGTTCAATCAGTGCATTGAAATCAATGTGAAAGATTTTTTCTTCTTCTTCACTGAAAAGAGTAGGGATGGTTGATTTGTCAGCGCTACTGTAGCTTGACACAGTGGAGCGTCGATATGTACTCCACCCAACCATGTCAACACCGTCTGTGACCTTCTGGCAAAATCATTAAGCAGACCAAGTCACCACCAGGCTGTCCTTCCCTTTCCTCTGTCGCACTCTCACTCATCACACTCATCACTCTCAATCATCAATCATCACTCTCACTCATCACTCGTCACTCTCACTCATCACACTCATCTCTCTCAATCATCACTCGTCACTCTCACTCATCACTCGTCACTCTCACTCATCACACTCATCACTCTCAATCATCACTCATCACACTCACTCATCACTCGTCACTCTCACTCATCACACTCATCTCTCTCAATCATCACTCGTCACTCTCACTCATCACTCGTCACTCTCACTCATCACTCGTCACTCTCACTCATCACACTCATCACACTCATCACTCTCAATCATCAATCATCACTCTCAATCATCACTCGTCACTCTCACTCACCACTCTCATCACTCTCAGTCATCAATCATCACTCGTCACTCTCACTCATCACACTCACTCATCACACTCATCACTCTCACTCATCACTCGTCACTTGTCACTCGTCACTCATCACACTCATCACTCATCACTCGAGTCGTCACTCATCACACTCATCACTCTCACTCATCACTCGTCACTTGTCACTCATCACTCGTCACTCATCACACTCATCACTCATCACTCGAGTCGTCACTCATCACACTCATCACTCTCACTCATCACTCGTCACTTGTCACTCATCACTCGTCACTCATCACACTCATCACTCGTCACTCATCACTCGTCGCTCTCACTCTCACTCATCACTCGTGTTTTCTCTCTCATGTGTCTTTTGCAAATACCCTCTTTCTCTCATATCTTCTATTAATTCTGTGGCAATAAACAGCCCCTCCCCTTCCCTCTTTTTCACACACACACACACACACACACACACACACACACACACACACACACACACACATATATATAGTACATGATCTTGAGATAGCAATCACAGATTCCACTGCCTTGTCATCACTCACCTTGGGGAGGTCATCTAGTATCTACTGTGTGTGTGTGTGTGTGTGTGTGTGTGTGTGTGTGTGTGTGTGTGTGTGTGTGTGTGTGCGTGCGTGCGTGCGTGCGTGCGTGCGTGCGTGCGTGCGTGCGCAGGTGTGTGTGTGTATGCATGCATAAATATGAGTGCGGGGGTGTGAGATCATTGTTTCTGGTTGGGTGTGCAGTGGAAGGGCTGGGCTATCTTGCTAGCTGAAGGAAATTCTGTCTTATATGGGAAGAGAGTCATTCATCTGTACTAGCTGTGAAGGAGTTAGTCTTTTCAAGTACACTGATAGGGTGTCTCCAGGTGAAAACAATGATCCCTTATTGATTTCCCTTAAAAAACCCATACCAGTCACAAAGCAGGAGATGTAGATACAGCGAAGCAGACAAATTATAGAAGGATGTTTGAGACATCAGGAAGAAGTCCCTGTTTTGTACATTCAGCGTATGTTCATTCTACTCTGTTTTATTCATTCTTGTTCAGTATAGCACTTTTATCCATCCAGCATTGACCCATTCAAACACTGATACATACACTGATGACAGGAAGCTATAGTACCACGCAGGGTGCTGGAGCAACCATCGGGAGGTATTCGGGGTTCAGTATCTTGCCGAAGGAAACTTCGACATGTAGACTGGAGGAGCCGGGATCGAACCATTGACCTATTTTATCCACAGCAATTAGTGGACAACTCCCTCTACCTCCTGTGACACAACGGCCCCTAAACTTGCCAAAACTGCCACAGCAAAAACACCATTATTATTATTATTTTTATTATTATTATTATTTATTTTTTTACATTAAAGCTTTGTCCATCTGATGCTGAATCATTTCCTTCATTCTTGCTGTCTGTCTAGCAAAAATTGCGGTACAGTTACCTGCCGGGTTTCATTTGAAAGCAAAAGTTGAAATCATACAGAACCCTAACCCTAACCTTGACTTTTTTTTTTACTTGCCTAACCCTAACCATAACAACCAACATCCTTAAAACAAAAATAAAAAATGCAATGAAACATGTTTGAAGAGTTGTATGGTGATTCCTCTGTTCTGTGTCATGGCTTTCTGACCGATAGGCTTCAGGGCTAACTTCTCCCATGTGCACGGCGCAGCCTGGCTGGTGGCCACGTCACTACTACAACGTCACTACTACAGTATAGCGATGTCATATATCACAGATGATGTCTGTCATGGGGAGGCCCGCGTGACCTCTAGCCTATGCTAAATCAATATGACCTGATTTAACTGTTCATGTCTGTTATAGATTTAGTCATGGCACCAATGTTGATCGATGGTGATTGTGACTGTTTGTTTCCCTGCTGCACCTGGCAGTCTCCTCGTTGGAGCCAGGTGTGTTGAGTGGAGAGGATTCAAACTTAGAAATATAAATCATATACATCTATTTTGAGTGTATTAGGATTGGGATCGGGAAATTGCAATATGGGATTGGATCCAGTGATTTAGTGATGCCAATGTACCAATGATTGTTGAATGAAACCCTTGATCTGTTTGACCAGTTAATTGACGCTGATTGTCTGCTCTGTGTTGGGGGAGGGGCTAGAGTATTTAGCTAGCTCTCAACCTTGTGTGTCGGCTCACTCTGTTCACCCTAGATGTGAGACCAGGACTGCTGGCCTGTTTCACTTGGACCCAAGTTATTCATGGGATTAGCCTAGGTGTAGGATTTCAGTTTAGTTCTGTTACTTCTTTTGCCATTTTGGGTAGTTCTTTTTTATTCATTAGCCTTATTTAATTCAAAGCCTTTTTGTTGCAACTACCCATAAAAAAGCCTGGTTTCCACAAAATAAACATCTGTGGTGAACCTGAAGCCTGTCTCTGCCTCTTCTCCTGCTCGCCATCCTTACAATGTCATAACGCCATTATGATGCCCTATTATAATAATATTGGGGGGACATTTTGAGAATATTTGAATATTGGGGGGAATGACGTGTCCCCCCCAATATATATTATGATTACTGCCTTGATGGGATGATGAATCGCTAGGATTAAATGGTTGTCCAGTGATGAAAATACATGTTTCCTACGAAGTGCATATAAAAGTGCATTTTGCACACCCTGCCAATGAGCTAGCAAAACGGGACACCTCAAGAAAAAAAAACCAGAACTTCCAGTCTTGGCTGCCCTTGCGTGGACATGGTTACATTGCCCCTCCCATGCCTCATTCCCCTGTCAGCCCTGCCTGCCTGCAACTACTGGGTGGATGACTCACTCCGTTTGCCCGCTGCTGCAGCTGCTGGAACCTCCAAGTAGCACTGAGGCATGGAAGTATATCTCAGCGAAGCAGATGGAAAATGGGCCCATATAGGCATAAAAAAATGTGTTTCTCATGGTCTACTGTGTGTGTGTGTGTGTGTGTGTGTGTGTGTGTGTGTGTGTGTGTGTGTGTGTGTGTGTGTGTGCGCGCGCGTGCGTGCGTGCGTGCGTGTGTGTGTGTGTGTGTGTGTGTGTGCACCTGTGTGTATATATGAGGTTTGCTTAAGCCTAGGTACACCATTAAAAGGGCCCAGCCACTGGATGTGAAATCTTCTACCAGCCCACATCATAAATGGCATTACATTGATAGATAGATGTTGACTGACAAAAAAAAAGAAAAACAATAGTTACATTTCTCAGAAAATCAAACATATAAGGAACAAACATATCATAGCAATTTGTGACTTTTTGAAATACAATTTTGTCAATAAATAGAATTAATACTGTGTAAAAAAAAAAAAAACACTACACACAGCAACACACAAAATAAAGTACATATTCTCCAAGCAGAAAACAAAACAAAACATTGAACAAAAAGAAAAACAAACAAACAAAAAAACAATGGCATGGCTACCACGATTTGCACTTATGCCAGTGAAATCTCAGAGAGGTTTGTCGAACTTAAAGCCGAGCACAAAACAATGGGGCTTGAAGTGCTGCTACATGATTAAAATGGAGAAAAACAAGAAGGACGGGGAAAAAATAGTTGACTCAAAGAATCAAGTGAAAACTTTCAAGCTTACCTTCCTCAGTCATTGTGTGATAATATTTTAGTTTCCCATAAGTCCCAAGCTCTACAACATCACAGCAAAAGACAAGGGTAAGGCAAACGAAGACACAGACAAAGGAATAGAGTGAACATGAAAGACATTTCCGCAAGTGCTACGTCACATACAAAACATTCAGACAGGCACAGAGCACGGCATACAGCAAGACAACAAGTTGCTCTCTCGGGTCATCACTGCATAAGTGCAAAACAGAGCAGCAAGGATCAAACTGAATCAATTAAACGCATCATATTCTTACAGTAACAGAAGCGAAAATGTATATATATATATATTCATTGTATACACAGAACAGTGTGATCAAGAGCCTGCCGATGGGACAGTTTCCATGGCTATAGAGTACCGCAGGGATGACGTATTTTTGTAGGCGGAAGGCGGAAGTCCCGGACCTGTTGGAGCTTCAGTTTATACGTTTATGGGAGCGGTAATTTGTGTTCAGCAGGATAATCTTCACAAACGTGAATCACTTTTATGACTTTTGAGGCGTTTTCTAAAAATCGCATAAAAAAAACGCATTTACGTTTCAAGCGCATTTACGTTTCAAAAGTCATAAAAGTGATTCACATTTGTGAAGATTATCCTGCTGAACACAAATTACCACTCCCATAAAATTTTGTTAACCACAGACCTTATTTTATGGATTTAAGTGAAATCCCAATTCTAAAACCCCATTCACTTTTCCCCTGAAGATCCAACATGCTACTTCCGGACTCATTCCTGCGGTGCTCGATTGAAGAAGATTTGTGAGGAATGGGTGGGGGAGGGGCAATTGATATAGAGCTGAACAGTCACATGACATTTCTTGGCCCGGAAGTCAGTTTCCCATTCATTTTATCCATAGACATTAAAAAAAAACGTATATAACGAGTTTTAAGGCTGGAACCAAGCCAACCCGTGACCTACTGAATCGTGAGTGACCATAAAACATTTCACTTGGAGCAAAAACAAAAAACAAAGACTGAGAGGGGGTGGTGGGGCGGTGAGGGAATCAAACATTCGTTTTTTCCCTTGATGTTATTTTTTATTTTTGCTCCAACTGAAATGTTTTATGGTCACTCACGATTCAGTAGGTCTTGGCTTGGTTCCAGCCTTAAAACTCTATATATTTATCTATATACTTTATATATGGATTTTTCGAAATGTCTATGGAGAAAATGAATGGGAAAATCCCTTCCGGGGCAAAAGATGTCACGTGACTGTTCAGCTCCATACCAGAAATGATAACGGTAGATACAAAGACATTAAAAAAGAGAGAGGAGAAGAAGAAGAAGAAAAAAGGAAAGCCAGAAGAGAATTTACTGGGTCAACATGCAACAACAAAAAAGATGACTCCTCCTCTCCTCTACACACATGCTTACAGTATTCAAAGGGTTGATGAGTTGGCATTTTATTGTGCACAATGAAACTGGAACAATTACTTTGATTCCCTTACTGTAGCAGTACCTCATGGTACAGCAAGTAGATGGTCAGCACATCTACATGATGAATTAGCCAGGAATTCAAACCTGCAGCAATAAGCTGAACAGAAGACACAGCAGCACGCCTCCACCTCCCACACTGCATTCTGTCTGTGTGGACACTAAGGAGATGGCAGCCTGGAGCTGCACTAGGCCCATTCACACTTCTGGAAAGATAACTCAACTGCAGTATAAAGTATAATGACATCCTGTTGCTCAAGTGTTCACACTACAACAATATTGGCACCGAATATTCAGAGCAAAATGGAGCATGATTACATTTTCTTTTTTTTCTTTTTTTCTTTCTTTCTTTTTGGAGGGGGGCGGGGCGGTAGGGGGGAGGACGCAAACTGTGTGATGAATGCGAGGTGCAAGTGTGCAGTTTGGACTGCATAAGTGTTAGTGGCAGACGCTTATGGAAGCCTATTATGCCCATATATGTACTAATGAAAATCATTCCTGAAGAAATAACGCTGGAGTTTACGCGTCAAATCGATGACGACACTGTGCTTAATGTCGTTTGTACAAAGGGAAGCAGAGAGGCGAGAGAGAGAACGGCAAATCTGACCTTGAAGAGGGAAACTCCACAATAGAAAGAGTCAGAAGGGGTTGCCAGCAGCAGAAAGGACTTGAAACTGACAGCCTGGGAATTCGAATAGGATGAGATTACTATTGGAAAATTGGTCACGGGAAGAATGGAGAGACTGGATGATGCACTGGTGGTGCCGGAGAGCGCATTCGGATGGCGACTGCAAGGAACAGCCGCCATGCTCAGTGTAACCACAACTCAAGCTCAGTGTAACCACAACCACCATGCTCAGTGTAACCACACCTCAAGCTCAGGACGTTGAAGTGATGCATGTGAGTGTGGGAGAGGAAGAAGCGCTGTCAAAACAGCTACGCATTCTTCTGGGAAACGGAGTCCCTCGGAAATTCACATGGATCCACACCTGGAGGTGTCTACAGACCCAGCGCTCCAAAGGTTTGAGGAGTCAGTGAAGTATCATGAAAAGGAGCAGAGGTACGACGTCGGGGTAACGGGGAAAGAAGACCATGTGGACATTGCATACAGCAAAAAACTGGTTTTCAAACGTAGTCAAAAAGTTTAAAACCCATGAGCTACAGATGTAATACGTCTATTATTTACCACATCCCCCAGTGATAAAAGAAGATAGAGCCACTACTAAGCTAAGAGTAGTATTTCAATTTAAACTAACCCTATTTGATGATTCCTCGCATGAAAGAAATAGTTGCTCTTTAAACAAGTGCTTCCTGGCTAGTCTGGCTAGTCTCTACCGCCAGAAAAATCCGTCTGAGATTTATATAGTTACAGTTGTAGTGTGAACACAGACATTCTATTTACTTATAACAATTTAAATCTGTTTATAGTTATGGTTATCTTTATCGTTCTAGATGTGAATGGGTCTTTCTTCACACTATGGTGTTCTACCTGTCTCGACAATAAATAACTAATGGCAGTGTTCCGTTTTCACCCCATGCCGATGGAAGGACAGGTGAAGTTTTTTAGTCCACTTGGATCACGCAGGTCAGCAGTATGGATTTTTTTTTTCTTTTACAATTGAAAGTTGGTCCCCATCCACTTCAAGTTTTAAGGAGATTTCTGCAACAGTGTTTTGCTGTCAAACTTGTGTTGACAAAAAAAAACTTGACCCATCCTGCCCTCGGCATGGGGGTGAATAGATATTTAATGACTGAATTTTCATTTTTCAAGTTATCCTTTAATATCTCTCTGCACAACAGTGAACAACCAATCCACTCACATTGTGAGAGGATCAGAGTGTGATTCTCATGCCAAATGCGAGAGTTGGCAGCCCTGAAAACACAATCTAACGAGATGAAAACACCATTTCAAAGTGTCCCTGCTCATCTGCTGCACTCCCAGACAAGTGCCTAAATCCCATATGATTGGGCGATTTGGGTTTTGAAGTGCACTATCACTGTAAGGTCGGCCACTAACAAGCAGGGAGACTGACGGTGCTCTGAGGGCAATTAACCCACGACACAATCGCCGCGCACGCAGGCATCTGTTTGCCCTCTGCAACAAGAGAGGAAGGCTTGTTGTTGTTTACCAGGGGGCCTCTTGTCCTTGCGGTCCGACCTCTAAACCTCTGCTGAGCAGTCTGCGTGTGTGTGTGTGTGTGTGTGTGTGTGTGTGTGTGTGTGTGTGCGTGTGTGTGTGTGTGTGTGTGTGTGTGTGTGTGTGTGTGTGTGTGTGTGTGTGTGTGTGTGTGTGCATGTGTGTGCATGTCTGCCTGTCTGCTGGGGGTTGGGGTGTCAGAGAAATTCACAGTCTGTACCGGAGCAAAAAGGCTTTTAACATTGATTCTTTCGCCCAGCCGGCGCGGGGTGGCGTAGAGGGCGGGGCAAGAGAGGGGTGGGGGGAGGGGAGAGGGGTGGGGGGAGGTGTTGTGTGCTGGTTGGCTGGTCACAATGGGGGAGTTACATAATGTACTGAAGGCACGGTCATCATATATCTAACGATTTCTGTGTGGGCCACCAAAACAACAACGACAACAACGCTGGTAGCGCTGACAGTGGCGAAAGTTGTATATTTGCTATAGAGGGAGGGGAGGTCAGTGACAGTGAGCGTGTTATTGAACAGTACTGTGATCAATAGGGCGTTAGGTCACCACCACATAGACAGTATTGGTGATGGGAGAAGGCTGGCAGACTGGCGGCATGGGGGAAACCGGGCATCTTACCCTGGTGCACACAGATCAAGAAAGGCCATTGAAATACAGTAATGGCTGATCATAGCCATAGATAAGAAAAGTGGAAAATACAGATCCTAATGCAACTTAGGTGTGAACACGGTCACGCAAATAGAGTTTGTCACTATTAATTTTCTTTTCGCCATTTAGTTTCCTCATTTACTTATTTAAAAAATGCAGTTGAATAGACCAGAACTGCATAGACCAGTCTTCAAGCGTCCAGCGCCCCTTTTTAGGGGACATCCACCATAGTAAAAGACAGTACAAGAAGCCGAAACCACTTCAAACAAACTATTTAAAACGGTTTAATTTGATACAGATATGCAGAAGAGTTGCTGTGTTGTTATAGTTTCAGTAACAATCATTTAAAAAAAAGAACGGGTCTGCGATAGAGTAGGGGTGACACCGTCAATGTGGACGATGCATGTAACCTGGTGGAAACTAGATACAGCGTTCATATAAGGCAAGTACCTCGTGTCGATGTATCTTGCACATTCTATGGCCCGGCCGAGTTGAAATATATTGTCATGTCATGGTGTCTTTGGGTCATTTATAAAAATAAAAATAAAAATTAAATTAATTAGTTATTTTTCTATAGATTTTTTCCGTACTGCTATTTTACATTGAAGTCAATGCGAGTGGCTTGTGTTGTCCCCTAAAAAGGGGCGCGGCCTTCATGTTTTGCAAATTACCCGGATGTGCTGGTCTGGTCTATTGGTACGAATTTGTCCTATTAGACTTTTAGTGCTGTGTGACACCAGTCACATGTGGAAACATTGGTATAATTGCTTTTCATAGCATGTAGCAATGGTTTATTTTTATGGATGTGTTATTGTGTTTGTGTGTTTTATAATGTTGTATTTAATGGACTCTGAGTGTGATAATAAAGCTGATTGATTGTTTCCTAATGCGACTGTGGTCTAGATCAAAACTCCCTATTAAATATTCAGCCACACCCTTAGCTGTTTTACTCGTTATGTGATAAATCACAGAGTACTGTCTGTCAGTATGTGTGTCATGTCATGGTTAAGCCAAATGACCTTATCTTGTCCTTGTTATAATTACCTTTAATATGCTGTATGTTCTGTAGTCATCTCTCTACAAGCCAGCCCCCACCTTGCTCAATGGTGAGGTCAGCCTTGGCTATGAATATAGCAAGGACTCACTGCCAATATAGAGATTGCTACCTAGACAAGGGTCAGATCATATGTGATAAATCTTATCGAACGGGCCTTAGCCGATGGCATGCGAGCAACTTGAATTCTTAGTGCTGTCTTAGGTGGCTTGTTGCAACTATCCACTGAGGACTCAGGCAGTAGTGTGAGAGCTTCTCTCCCAAATCCCTACTTTCTAGTTCAATATTTGATGTCACTCCTAAATGATGTTTGTAGCTCCACACTGATGGAGAAAGAGACTAGAGAGTGCACAGGCAGTTGGGCCGTGCACTAGTCCCACCGGGGGTTAGCCAGACCAGAACGACGCTCTTCCAAATGAAAAAGAGAAAGAAAGAATTGAAGATTTATTGTGAAGGATCATTTAATACAGGGGGGTGTCACAACTTTTTTTGAATGGGGGCTAGATTAGATCATGTGAAGAAACCGGGGGGCCAGCTGCTTCTCACATCATGTGGGTTATTTAAATATAAATAAACATACAATACAATTGTCCTCTAAGTATTTTGTTTACCATGTGAAAACATGACTGTAGTTCCGCCTGCGTAGTTCCTACGTGGTGACAACGTGAACTTGCTTAATTAAGAACTACTGTGTGGAGGGCCACATATACAGTAGTATATTTTGAGAGACAAGCCGAGGGCCGATTAAAATCGGTCCGCGGGCCGGACTTTGGCCATGTCTGATTTAATACCAGAAAGAATAACAACAAATTTATTGTTCTTGAACATCTACCTCTCAGGGAAACAGTACAGTATGTGAATAATTGCTTAAATCAATCAATAATAGTTTGGTGAGAACCGCTAATTGTAAAAGCTTGTTGAGGAAAACTAATTTTAACCCAGTGCCATTAATTGCTCTGTCAAGCTCGTATTGACTTTGAGTCCAAAAGAAGGTTCTGAGAAAACAGCTGACAGACACCTTCTCTCCAGCACCCCTATGCACAAATACACGGGGCAAAGCACAACCCTGGAAAGTCGACAATGATAGGAGCTGGTACTCCATCTTCTTCCTACACCATCTTGCAATTCTTGTCTTCTCTGTATTTTGCAGCTGTAAATATACGCAGTGTGAAAGTGCCTTGGTAGTCCTCCTCACAGACCTGGAGATCAGGGCTTGACATTCACGTTTTGATGACTTTGTCTTTCGGACAAGTACATTTACCTTTCATTTGTCCAGGCACAAAGGTCACTTGTCTGGGTAAAAATGTGTCATTTTACAATAATTCACTTTTTTCATTTTGTTTGCAAAGGAGGTTTTTTCTCCGACAGTTGAAGACTTTATTTGCCTCGTCGTCAGTCATTTAAAATGTAAATGAACTCATCAAACAGAGAAATATACTTGGGTGGCCGTTAATATACAGTACTTGGGCGGCCCACCCAAGTACTGTGAAGTCTGGGTGGGAAACACCGGACTTTTAACTTGTAAATTTCTCCTACAAATAAATAAATAATAAATCAAAGTGTTAATGTCGAGCCCTGCTGGAGATGGAGGGTAACATTGGGCACGCAAACCCAAACCACTCATATTGGGCTTTATGCATCTCATGGAGAGCAGGCTGGTTAGTATAACATAATAATACTAGGGCTGTACCAAATGCCATTTTTTGGGCTCTGGATATTCGGCAGTGTGGGATATTCGGGGGTGTCTGTTTTTTTGTTTGTTTGTTTTTGGGGGGGGGGGGCTTTTAGTTTTTTTGTTAAAGGCATCATCAAGGTTTCACTTATTCTGCGGTGTTAAATATGTATTGTTATTATTGTTATTTATTATAAAAGTGTCACATATTTATATAATAATGGCTTGTGTTAATTTGTCTTTTTTTCTTTTCTTTTCCTTTTTTCTTTTCTTTTCTTTCTCATAATAATAGGCTCAGAGCCCGAATCCGAGACAAGTAAGCCTCAGGTCATTGTTAAGAAGACAGAAGACACACCACAATTCAGACAGAAAAACTAACGTTGAATGATTAATAAAGAAATATCCTAAACAAATGAATTGGAAATCAGACTACCGTAAATTCCGGACTATAAGCCGCGGCTTTTTTCCCGTTTTTTGGCCTTTTTTGGCCCCTGCGGCTTATATAACGGTGCGGCTTATCTATGGATTAAAAAAAAAAAAAAAAAAAAAAAAAAAAAAAACTCTCTTTTTTAGCACTCTTTCTAACTATAAATCCACTTCTGTTTTAATTTCCTCTCTTGCCCTCTTTTCACCACACCGCGGACACTGTGTGCACTGTAAAAAAACAACACAGGTGGTGTTGTGTTATGTTGTTTTGTTGAAATGTTAATAAATGGGAGCTTCCTCAAACAGCCATCTCTTTCCCGACAATCCCCTCTGTGCATGAACCCTTACATATGGTAATTAAACATTAAAACACAATAAAAAAAAAAAAAAAAATACCATTAAAACACCCGCGGCTTATAGTCCGGTGCGGCTTATATATGTAAAAAACAGTCAACTTTGCAGGTGCGGCTTATACTCCGGTGCGGCTTATAGTGCGGAATTTACGGTATATAGGCTTTTTTTTCTCCAATGGGCCAGCGGACAAATGAGTTGTATATTTAATTTATATAATTTCTCAATTTAAAATAAATAGAATATCCGAATACCAAATTTGGAAACAGAATACCTACGCAACGAACTCACGATACCCGGATATCCGAATATTCTGGTACAGCCCTAAATAATACATACGGCAGCTATAATTCATAATAGGGGACATAAGAGGAGAGCGAGGAAAGGGACAATGGGGAAAAACAATAGAGAAATGGTCACAGAGGGTTTCCAGGGAAAAGACATCCACAGAACAGAATGAAGATTTGAAGGAAAGAGTCTGCGACAATGGACGACACAGAAAGTTGACATACTCAGGAAACGTACATAGGGGACAACAAGTTGGGCAAAAGAGTTGCCTCCAGGCTGTTGAAATGAGAACAAACAGATTTGTGGGGGGGGGGATACAGAAATTAGAGAAGTAACTCACCAGAGTCAGCAAATTCTGAGGGGACAGTAGAAGAAAGAGAGATAGACAGAGAACAGATAAATCCAGATGATATTTAAGTTGAGAGAGCACATTGAATCATTGGACCGTGTTATTTCATGATGAAAAATGTACATTAAAAGGTGAAAAAACAAACAAACAAACAAGCAAACAAAAAACAGCCTTTTTAAATGTGCTAATAAATTATTTGAGCTCATGACAGGTGCACATGCATGAATACATACAAACAGTAATGTACGTACATGCACACACACACACACACACACACACACACACACACACGCACGCACACCCCCCCACCCCCCCCAACAACTGCCAGTTTGAAAGTCTATCAAGTGAAAGTGAAAGGTAACCAGTTCCTGGCACTAGAAAACAACCCGAGACTTCCCCTCAACTCGCCAGCGCAGACAACTTCTTTTCAGACATTTCTAGGAAAAATGATGGGAGTCCTGCCAGCTCAATGCAGCAGCCCCACTGAGCGACACAGAGCCTAAAGACCACGAGAGGACAAGTACCACTGTCTCTCTCTCTCTCTCTCTCTCTCCACACAACAAGCTCACCAATAAAATGTGTCTATCAGTAAATGTGCCTGGAAGAGACTCACCCATCTCTGAAAGGAACCAACCTTTGTCTGGCCCTTACAAAAAGTGATGAAACTATTCAACACAGCAGCACCTTGATGTGCGCTGACTGAGACTACTGGCTACAAAAGCTACAGAATGGTCCAACCGGCATACGCAAGCTACACCGTTGGCAACCGAGTAAACAAGTGTTGCCCTGGTGGTCGCTGACGGTACATGTCATCATCACACTGGTACACACACTTGGTAGTCCGACTGCCATAGTGTTGCATTCGTTTCATTTTTGTTTTATTTGACAAATACTTGTTCTTCTAATTCATCAAGTAAACAATGATAACTTGAATATAACTTAGGGGCGTTTAGAAGCCTGGAGATTGTGTTTTTTAACCTTGCGAGGCAGCTGGATTCACGCGAGATCACGATCACATGATAAATCCATCTTGCCATGCTCCAATCTATTGGTTTGAATCCAAATCACCAGTGGTTCAGACCAATCAGTGTCCAGAGGCAGCTACAGGCGGGCTTTAGGTGACGCCAGCGAGCGTGAGCCTGTGATAGATGTGATAGACAGATTGTTCATCCAATCGGGTATTTATTTGAAAGTGCCTGCCCTTTTGAAACGGTTTCCTGAGCGACTCGTTCCCAAATGCTTATGTGAAAACAAGCCATCTGGCAGTGTCAGGTTCATTGTGTTTACGGTCGCTGCCATTTTGACTTTTGTTTTTTGCAGCTAAAGCAGCCAAAGTTTGGAGATTGGAGTCTGGTGTCAGGTTGTTTTTGTTTCCATGTGATTTACATCAAGTCGTTTCTTTCACTCTACTCATTTCCATTTCCAATTTTGTGAATGCAGAATCAATCAAATCCGGTAAACAGGACATGAGCCCGCCATTTTTTTTTTATTATTATTTTTTTACAGAGAGAGAGTTTGCCTATTATACCATTTCATTTTGTCATAATAATGAAACACCTTACTTATCAGCAGGTACTACATTCGACTCAGACTGGGCAACGGTGTGGATAATACTAGCTGTCCATTTGAAGACCAAGTGATAAAAGGCTGTACAAAGAACAATGAACAACAATGAACTAGCATTCATTTGATGCAGTGTCCATATCTAGACTTGGTTTCCAGCAGCAGGCTATGATTTACAGTTTCATCGCTGAGATGGAATGATGACTACATTGAGCGATGGGGTCCCTTGGATTTGACGTGCGACACCGGGCTGATGCATGTTAATAGGCACTTTAAGGTCTGTCGCAGCAGCACACTTTATTAATCTTTCCTGAACAGACTCATTCTAGGTCTGCCTTTCAAACACTGTGAAGCGTGCGAATGCTGAAATGCCTCCGAAGGGAAAGGCTGACCCACCCATTTCTATGTACTTCAGGCTACTGATTTGTTAATTATGCTAATTATGTTTGCATTTGGATCACCCTGTGATTGTGAAGTGTTGATCGTTAACCACACCTGCCAACATAGAGCCTGCCAGCCTAGGAATGTGCTTGATGTTATAAAGATGAGTGTCACTTTCATCTCCTAAACATTTTTGAGCCAACGAAGAGCCAAGTAGGACCAAACGTTTTCTATGAAACGGTTTGTGGCCTGGAGTAAGTGTGCGGGCTTTACTGTTTCTTTATTGACACATTTTGTCTGACCATCAATGCATCGCTCATAAACATCTCAAAGGCAACCACTCATTTGTTTTCATTATGTGCTATGTTCCTATGGTTTGGCCTACCCTCTGTAATTCATTTAATCAAGTAATACTGACACTACAATCAAGCAACATGCATTTAAAAGAAATCAATGAAGAAAAAGTGGGGATAAAAAAAAATACTCTCTGCCATCAACCAGCAAGCAGGCTTTATATCAACATTAATATTCATTTGACAAGGATTACTACTAGCATTCATCACGGCAGCAACATACAGTAAGCTACACTTGGACACTTCCGTCGAACTCAAAAAAACCTTTGATCAAAGTTAAAAGTGGAGAATCTTTGAGGAAAATAAATTCTTCAAACTCTCCTCTCGACTACCTGCCTGCCTGTTTGCGTCCCATGATCCTTTGCTGTGCGGAGAAGGGAGTGACACTGCACCTCCCCTGGCATATTTACATATTCATCCGCAGCGCCGGGCGAGCACTGACACTGCCGTTTAGAATTTCCTTTAGCAAAGCTAATAGGTCTTCATCTTGGATGAAAGGGAAATGATCTGCCCCATCTACTGTGTTCTGACAGGACTGTCAGTTACTTTGCATTACCTCGTATAGACTACGTCTAAAAGGGATTCATTTAATCTGAGCATTTGAAGGGCTAATATACATAGGAGGCCAACAAATGGGTTCATAACTGTTCTCCCCCCCCCCCCCCCGCCTCTGAATCCTTGACATTGGATTTCAAACTAGAGGGTGTACATGGGGGTACTTAAATATAATGATGGATGCCAAGATTTTCATTTGGACTGTATTCTGACTCCGGATTGAGTTCACATTAATCATTGTTTTTGCCTGCCAAGAACACCATGTGGATGCTGGGTGGTGTTATTCACAGCCGACAGAGTGAGCTCAAGTTCAGGCCATCAGCATCTCAGCGCATCAGCATCATCTGCTCGCGGAATATTTCGCTGCCAGTAAAAGACGTTCCGAAATGAACATTTGTTGTCCTGAATTTGTTCTTGCCGTTTTAACCACAGAGCAGGATTCAGCTCAGTCTGTCTGTATCCTCTCTAAAATGACAAAAATCAAGATCAAGGCAAGATCGACCTGAAAATGGAGACAATTACGAACATGAAATAAAATGAACCTTTTCACTGCATGTCCTGGGTCCTAAAGGAGACTGATGTTTGAAAGGCATTATTTAAGAGCTGTGTTTGTGTGTGTGTGCGACTGTCTTACCTTCACTTAGAGGGTCCAGTGTGTGGATCATCAGCTGGAAGATGCTGTTCCTCATCAAGCTGTTGTGGAGGGAGGCGGAGCTGCCCCCCCTCTGAAGCCGTGGCCTTGCCTGTGACAGGAGGAAGCAGGTGTCAGTCAAACATCCTTCAACCGCATAAGGTCAGGTTTTTTAATTCCCGGGATTTAAATCCTGCTTCTTTATCTGGTATACTTTCTGTCTTTCTCTATTTCTCGCCTAGTCCAAGTAGATTATGACTGATCTTTCTGACCAATGGTGGGTTCTTACTCCTATCATGAAGCATGCATGCTGGTTTTTACTGTACATCAAAATAAGAACATTATTTAAGCCATTTCTAATCCAAGCTTATTTGTCTGGATATAGGAAACCGTGTTCTTGTATAAACTGATGGATTTTTTTTTAAAGGCTTAAGGCTGCATTCACACATAGCGTATTTTCCTAATTAAAAGCACAGGGAAACACTGCAGCCGGTGTTTTTATCATCAGAGCAGAGCACTTTCAAAAGTTGAGAATTGTTCAACTTTTGAGAAAAGCGTCGGGTGACATGAAGCGCCTTTTCCAGCCGACCAATCACGATCACAGATACGCTGGCCGTCTCCCATAGCAACAATAAATACAGAGAAAGTGAAAGTGCCGGTGGAGAAATTGGACGTTGTAATAAGTGAATTTCTGTTACCGCCACAGCGATCTTGAATGCAGTACGGATTGTACTGAACATGTATTGGAAATATTTGATAAGCCTTTGCTTGTTGCACAACACTGTTTTGTCTGCAAGAAGTGCTAACCAGCTGGTTACCGAGCTACATGTAGCAGCTGCTCAGCTAACGTCAGGTGACGTCGTCGTGATCCGCTCTTTATTTCTCCTCATAAGAAAAAAAGCGCTCCAGGCCACACTTTTTACACATATTAAAAAACGCTATGTGTGAACGCAGCCTTTAGACGGTTAAATTCTAGTTAATTTCCAATACTTTCTCTGTCTCTTGTACAATATTTCATCCCCAGACAGAAGCCCCCTAAGACCCCTAAGCGAAACTTGCAACCCCACTAAAACTATCACAAACAGCCCCCAGCTTCTCAAAAGATAAGCTGTGTGCGTTATGACCCCAGCAGCTTAAAAGTGGCCTTTGCGTTCTTCTTTGCGTTCTCTCACAAAGCGACCCCAGCGGCTTTTGCCAAGGTCACTCCAGCAGTTGGAACTGAACTTGAGAACTGTGGGTAATTAGCCACCGTTGCAGACGGCAGCTGTTTGGAGTGTGTCCGCCTTTGGCTCCCCCACTGGCGGTGCGCAGGCACAGTCTGGAGGTGTCAGCTGCTAATTCACAAGCCCATATGGGTGTGAGCGGGCGGCAAAGGGAGACATGTGGACTGGCGTGACGTGCGTACGGTCTCTCGAGGAAGTGGTTTAGTGCAGTCCGCTGAGGATTCCCCTTCCGCCGCCCCGCTTTGGTCCGGATCCGTTTGCGAACTGGATGAAAAGTCAACAATGTGGCTTACTTTATAGCATGCGTATATAGGCTAGGTACAGTATGAGGAGCATGCGTATAGACCAAATCAGCGGGATGTTTACATTTACTTCCGGGTACCCCTGGGTCCACACATTATAATGGCGGTGAACGGCACAAACTGACGTGTTGAAGACAAAAACAGACAAAGAAGACAAAAATGGTTCGTCCGTGTTGTGTTGTTGTTTAATATCATTCATAACAACACTTTCACTAACGTTAGTGGAGACCAGACTAGCTAATTTACCTGTTGGACCAGACTAGAGTAGACTTGAAGCTAAATTAAATTGACGTGGCGTCAGTATCTCTGTCTGTACCAGGCTCTTTCTCGCCGAGAAGAGCCTGGTGACGCGAGGTTACTCTGTAACGTTAACGACTGCAAAAAAACAGCGAGTTTGACAGACAAACAAACATTATTAGCTAGCTAAAACTACATAAAACAAACACAGAAGAAAGGCTAGATACGTCGGACAAGCATGTTTACCAACCGTTTAACCATTTAAATTGAAAGTAGTCGGCCGAAAACAGCGAGAGGGTTTGACAGCATTTATTTGACAACACGCACATTTAAACCTGCCGCCTTCCCCAAGTGGTACCCGGAAGTAAATTTGTTTACATGGTGACGTCACGGTGATTTGGTCTATAGGCTAGGTACAGTATGAGGCGTGCCTTCGCTTTTCTAAACACATGCTCCTTCGTAGATTGTGCTTGGCATGCCGTGGACCAAAGTGAAACTGTTGCAGGACACGCCTGGAAGGACACGCAGCTACTCTCTGCAGCACGCAGGGAGGCTGAAGGTTCGAGATAACGGCGTTGAGGACACGTCTCGTTCACAGTATGGTGGGAGAAACAACAAGTTTACACTATCTCCACGGAAACAGAGACAAACACAGAAGCAGAGAGAAAGAGTGTCAATCAGGTAGGACCTACCGACAGTTTGCTGTCATCCTCCGGTGCCCCGGGACTTGCCTTCTCATCCAATACATCCAATACAAAGAGAGAGGAAGTAACAGGTGGGAGAGAGGGAGAGAAAGAGAAAACAGGACACAGATGTGAAGCATGCTGCACACAAACAGACAGACACGATGAATCGACAGTACGGAGACGTTACGGCGCCGTTACAGTTACAGTGACGGTGATGACTGACTACGACGCCAGTGGACAAGACTTGAGGGACATATTATCCGCTACCTCCCCCGCCTACTGTGTCAGTCACAGGCTCACCAAACGTAGCCTGTGTCTACATGGGTTTTCATCTAGAAAACATGTCTTTACAGTAGCCTACAGTACATACAGTACAGTAGCCTACATACAGTATCCCAATATGTAAGAGTAATAGCATTAATTGCGTCAGTATAATGTCAATGACCGAGGGCCAAAAAGGATAGAACTGTTTGAGCGAAACTGCTATTTTTGCTAGTATTGGGTAAAAGGAAAACTATTCCGTCTCTGTTTTTCACTACATGAATCTATTTCAAGTCCGTCAACAACCTCGACATTACAGACAGAAACCTCAACGTTATGCCACACCTAAACAGGAAGCTCGCTTAGACTTTTGAGAGTATGATTTGATTTGATGTGTTTATTTCTGACCCATGGGGCACAGGGCAGGTCACAGGGCCTGGGGCCAAACCAAGAGGTAAGACAGACGTTGGGGTTAGATGTTTTAAACCTACAATAAGAACGGATAAGGATAAGGAAACAGATCCGTCAAAGCCTATTGTTGACCTGATGAAGGATGTAAATGCTCTTAACCATTGGCCTGGTCTAGAGCTGAACAATTAATTGGGAAAATAAAAAAAACAAAAAAAATTGCAAAGAGAAGAGGCTGCAACTAATTGCTTCAAGGAGGGGTCCCCAAACTTACGAACGCCGCGGCCCACTTTGAAATCTGAAAATCTTCCGGGGCCCACCCAACCCTTTAATCACAAGTCTGATCAACACACACACTTAAGGCTGTTACACACCAAGAGCGATGCGATACACAGGTGCAAGCAAAACGCTAATGAGGGTTTCCAAATTCCAATCATGGAAGTTGGAAACCCTCATTATTGTTTTGCTTGCACCTGTGTTTCCCCTGCGTTTTTGACACAAAATGGCCCCCGTGAGAAGGGCCTATTTCCGATGCGGAATTTGACCCGCCTGTCAATCACAGCAACAGATGTCTACAAATATCGACCGTGGTCTGAAAAAATAAACACCGCAATAACACTCAGCGAAACGTCACCGTTGGTATGCACGGTTGCATTGACTGATATAGATTAGAAAAATATTATTGATGTGTATATTAATCGCACAGGGGGGAAACGCTCCCGGTGTGTAAGGACCTTTAAATGATGTATTTCCCTATATCTTTTTTATTGCATTAACAGAGCATGTGAACTAGGGATGTTCATTTTGAAAATTTTCCAAAATCGATAATCGGTGAGAATTAACGATCAATTATCGATTATCGATTTTATTAATACTTAGAAAATTTTCAATATTTTCAATATTTTTTTTTTTTTTTTTTTTTTACAAAATGAATGCCTATGGCAGAAAATACGAAAGACAACGTGTTCTCCTCAATGAACTCTTTATTTCAATGTGTCTCCTCTCCAACACTGCTGTCCCCGGCGCATGCCGGTGTGAATTTCCCATGTTTAAAACAGTTTTGTTGGCACAAAGGCCCGTGCCCAGCCAGAAAACTAGATACTATATGAAGCTCCACCTCACATTAGTCGGCTGTGCAATGGAGTGGGGCGAGGAGGAACGAATTCCACCCAAACCTAGTCCAAAAAAAAAAAATTTTTTTTTTTTTAATAATTAAAAAATCGATCCAAATGCCACAGGATCGATTCCAATCCTTAACGATCGATTATCGATTTTCGATAATTGATGAACATCCCTAATGTGAACTTGGGCATACGGCAAATTAATAATCCATCCAGATATGAAAAAGTTAAGGCAAAATAGGCTAAACCCAAATCCAGTTTGCCAACATTTTCTCCCCCCTTTTCTCACATTTGTTGAGACAAACTGTGACGAGCAACAACAGAAAAAAAAGTCATTCCACAAGCTATTACTAATGCTATTTAGGCTGTGAAAAATGCTACCTTATCTGTAAAGGGGAGACTCGTCGTGGGTACCCATTGAACACATTTTCCTTCAAATATCTTAAGGTCAGAGGTCAGAAGGGACCTCTTTGAAATAGTTTTTCCGTTGCCAAAATTTTGCCTACCGTTATTTACCCAATCAATAGCCAATCTTGGCAGCTTCAGATGCGTTATCATCACAGTAGCCTATCTTACAGTAATCATGCCTCTCAGGGTGTCAATTACGCCAGTAATGCCACGGGTCACTCATTAAGTCAGCTTGAAATATTATGATGACTAATAATCCCATAGGGAGATTATATAGTATGTTCTGTAAAGTTTGTGTCTGCTCTAATCCCAGCTGCTCTGCTTCCACTTCTTATGTAATGTGACTCACATCAGAATCCTTCTTGGAAATGGACCGGCTGACGGCTGGAGGGGGGGAAGTGTCCCTCTACAGTCACATCCATGTAATGCTGCATTATGGACAATTGTGGATAGAGAGCGTGACATCATGCGAAAATACTGCTTCTCGCTGTCGCAACGCAAAGTGCCCACAGTTTAGCGAGGGGACTCACAGCTTAGCGGGGGGACTCACAGTTTAGCGGGGGGACTCACAGCTTAGCGGGGGGACTTTGGGGAGGAATCTGAGCGCACGAGTGAATCGCTCGCTGCAAGCCCAGTTGTAAATCGTGACTTTGGAACAACGTCAGCGGGTGGATTATAGCTCCTCTCGTAATGCAATCTGAGCGCACAAAAGGATCCATTTCGGGAAGAATTTAATTTGCATTTCCTTTGTGTTTTGACATAAGCAGCCAAATCACACAGTAGATGAATAGCTACTTCGCACCCTCGCACCCTTCCCAGACAGAGAGATAACCTTTTGTTTAAAGTGATGGAGGATTTTTGATTAAATACATAGTATTTGACTAAATCCTTAATATAGCAGCCTACGGTGTCGATTCGATATGAACTGTGATAATTACCATCAGCATTACATTCTATAGCCCTTATGACTATGAGCTACTTTCTACTGCCGTTTTACTGGCACCTCATTTCCTTTCACCACTGCATGGCTTTCACAATCAAAGCATGGTGATGCAGTTTTTCACACTGCGCTGGATTCATCTTCACATAGCCTTAATAATACATACAGTGAGAGCAAATGCAGCAGTGGATTTGGACGGCACGCCTCACAGTAGAAGGTCCCGGGTTCGAACCCCGGTCCGTCCTGTGTGGAGTTTGCATGTTCTCCTCGTGTTCGAGTGGGTTTCCTCCGGGTGCTCCGGTTTCCTCCCACCATCAAAGACATCTACAGTATGTTAGAGGTAATACTCCTGTCGGTGCCCCTGAAGGCACTGGCAATCGATCTGGAGTTGGTCCCCGGGCGCTGCACTGCGGCTGCCCACTGCGGCTGCCCACTGCTCCTAGTTCTAGGAAGGTTCCTAGTAGAGGATGGGTCAAATGCAGAGGATGAATTTCCCCATGGTGACAATAAAAGGATAACTTAACCTAATTTCCAGAATCTGACGTGTACACAGTATCCCAGCATATATGCTCCAGTTTATATGGTGATGACTTCACTAAAGACATTTTCCCCTACAGCTGTAGGTAGGTACCAGCACTGACAGTATGTGACAGGTAAATGTGGGTTTTATATGTAAAAACCTTATTTCCAAGGTACAAGTAAAAGTCCTAACGAGTTTATATCAATCTATCCAATGAGTGAGTGAGTGAATGAGTGTGAGACACGTGTGTGTGTGTGTGTGTGTGTGTGTGTGTGTGTGTGTGTGTGTGTGTGTGCGCGCGGCACGCACACGCGCGCGCGCTAAGCTGTCCCTAAGAAACATGTGCCTATGTGAAAACAAGAGTTACAGTTTCCATAAGCAAACTTGAATGTTGAAATTGTGTAGAGAGCTGCAGGCGTTTGCTAGCACGTGCGTACAGTAGGCAGCCTGTCTGTCAGAGCATGACAGAGAACCCCCTTCGAGATTTGTCCATCTAGTATGCACCGTGTTAAAGCCAAACTGTACACAGCAGCACCACTGAGCAGCATCTCTCTCTCTCCCCCTCTCCCTCTCTATCTCCCTCTCTCCCTCTCTCTCTCTCTCCCTCTCTATCTCCCTCTCTCCCTCTCTCCCTCTCTCCCTCTCTCTCTCCCTCTCTCCCCTCTCTCTCTCTCTCTCCCCTCTCTCTCTCCCTCTCTCTCTCTCCCCTCTCTCTCTCTCTCCCCTCTCTCTCCCTCTCTCTCTCTCTCCCCTCTCTCTCTCCCTCTCTCTCTCTCTCGTTTTGCCTAGAGACGATAATGATGATCTTCAAGAAAAGGAGGGAAAAGATGCACAACAAGTCAAGAAGCCATCCACTCGCTAATTAGTAACCCCTTCATTTTTCTAACAAGCAGAACTAATTACAGGACCTGCCACCACGCTGATTTCCCACAAGGCAATGCTCACCAGGACTAAGGCAAAATTGCTTCCTCTTACTCCCCCCCCCTCCCATGAACCAATCAGACTCGGGCTTCTAGGAGGCAAAGAGGGGAACAAAAACTGCTGTGTCATTTTTACAAAGTGAATGCGATTCCCCCAAAGCTGTGCTTGATCAAGGCACCTAGTATATTTTGTCATTTTGCCTGATAGTATTCAACATCCATGCAACGGTTAAAGCACAACTGAGTGTCCGACACAAAAACCCACAGTCAAAAGGCTCACTCTATATATGGTCATTACAAAATGTGTATTTTCTCTTGTGTTATTAATAACACAGATTTATTCACTTGTGCTAGTAATCTGATAAAAAAATCACTGACAAATGTGTACGTACGTTCAACAACCAGCGGACCTGCTTACATGGATGTTTTTTCTTAAATGCCCTTTTATAACACACATACAGATTTGTTTTTATTATCGAGCTCATTTTTTTATGTAGTTTTGCAATTTGGTCCCACTCAAATATGAATAATGCAAAGCCCACATCATCAGGAGATGCTGTTTCTGATGTCAGTCTTCCTATCGGTGCAGTGATTAGTATTGTTATTATTTCTGATGGGATGGCATATCACCCACGTAACCCTGACAACAGATTCCTTGCTGCTTTGTCAGCAGGTCAGCTGGCAGTCGCCTCTGTCTCAGGTAGGGTTGTCAAAAGTATTGATAGTATCGATAAGTATCAATCCCAAAAATTTGAAATGGATACATACAATACTCATTTGCAACAGGTATCGATAGTATCGATAAATATCAATATTAAAATTTTTAAATGGATACTCATTTGCTTTTTTTTATTGATACCAGCAGTAGTGCTTTCTCTTCATGAAAAATCAAACATAGTCCTGATTTTTGCCTCGGTATCATTGGGGGGTACCTGTTCCTTCAACAAGCTAAAAGTATTCTGATAGGCTGATGACTAGAGCAGGGGCAATCTGCTGTGTAAATGCAAGGTTTTTAACGAGTTTTATCGAGCCTATATTATGGAGAAGCGTGCATCTGTCCGTCCATCTGTCTTAGTTTATCTTTAGGCCTCTTGGATGTGTTGTCATTCCCCCCGTGGTATCGAAAATGGTCTCGAGTATCGATATTTTCCTGGGTATCGCTATCGAAGTTAGAAACTCTAGTATCGTGACCCTAGTCTGAGGCGAAGTGCGCAGACAGAAAGAACCTTATCTTCAAGCGGAGGTTGGAGGTGGAAGCAAGTGAGGCGAGGCCGCTGTCGGCTGCCATCACTGTCAGGGACACACCAGCCACTCTCAGGCCCCAGCCAGAGCAATATGCTGATGGAGCCCTCCCAGGTCACCTTGGTGGGCCAGAGCCAGGATGGGGTGGAGTGGAGTGGGCCAGAGCCAGGATGGGGTGGAGTGGAGTGGGCCAGAGCCAGGATGGGGTGGAGTGGAGTGGAGTGGAGGCTGGAGGGACAGCCAGATGCAGCGTTCTTCCCCTCACTGATGGGCACGACAAGTGGTAACCCTCTTGGATGAGAAAAGGGCTTACAGCAGATTCACTGAGCCTCAGAGCTTTTCCTAATTAGCTCATTAGAGACCGGCTGATTGCAATCACGTCCATTTTGAAAGTTTATTCTCTTAAAGGGGACCTATTGTGCATTTCCATATTTTGCGTCTTATATATAGTGTTACAATTAGAAATTGCCTGATTGGTCATTAATCCAGCCCCTTGCATTGTTCAAACCATACGCAACCAATGGGATCCTATGGAGGCAGCATTGAGTGTGTCACAATTCCCTCTACCAGACTTTACAGGCTGTATTGCTTTTACTAAAGTCACACGTTGTAAAAGTGTGACAGTTCATACAACTTTAACACTACAGACATATGTACATCAAAACCCTCCAGCTACTTCTGCTCTCACTCACAAATAGTTTGAGACATTATTATTATTATAGATATTATTATTATTTGACACTAGTGTTCCATTCTTTTTAACAGTTGTTTCTACTGTCAGCTAAAGGGTAAAGGGTTTTTGAACTGTAAATCATGCAATGCTACTCTAGTGGAGTACCAGAATAAAATAATAATGACTTATATTTGCATAATAGGGGCCCTTTAAGTTTGGTTATGAAAGTCTGTGAGGCGAGCTTAACTGTGCGATATCAGGCCAGTCTGTGGCTGTGAGATCTATACAGCAGCACACAGACAAGTTATGGGTATTATATGAACCACACCTCCAAAAGCTGACGTAATAATGTTCATCTGGCGCAGTGTAGCCAGGCTGATGTTTATGGCCAAAATCCCCCGGAGGAAGGACTTAAGTATGTAAGTCCCCCCCACCAGTCTTCAGCCCCCCCCCCCCCCCAATCTTACTGGCTTGTGTTGTGTGTCATTTCATACGCCCACGAGATAAGGATCCCGATTCCCTGGTGCCCTTCACATGATGCTTTTACAGTGCAGTTACATTAGCTAATTCGACCCCGGCGTTCAAAAATAGCCCTTGATCGATAAGGCGTTTCAGTTTCTTGCAAGCCTCGATGTTTCACCTTCAGTCTCTGCCTCGCCACATAGGACCCTGACAAACAACGCTCAGCGAAAAGAGACAAAAAAAGCACACAGACAGACAGTCCTTATAGGTCTGCAGAAATGCTGAGGAGCTGGCATGACTCAATCTGGACAGATTGAATAGCTTGACCTTGAGGCGTTGATTGTCACATCATGTTGATACCATAGCATGATATCAGTCAACACCTTCCTTTTACATTTATTCCAAAAGATTGTAGTGAAACATCTTAAACACACACACACACACACACACGCACGCACACGCACACACACACACACAAAAACACCCGATGATCTAAGCATCTGCTACTGTAGCCTCAGCAGCTAATGCAAACAGTAAGGACCAAATAATGGGCAAATGAGTGGAAATGGCCTCCATTGAGTTCCAGTTGAAGCTGGAGCCAGAGAGCTATTGAGAGCTGTGTGGACCACTTCACAAAGCACACTCATTAAGCATCAAAGAGACAGGCAAGCAGCTTCATGGACAGGGCCTATTCAGATCCGCTGGAGCTGCCTGGGCCATCAACGAGAGGTGCTTTGGACGATCCGGCAGTTCGTGTCCCGGCCAGTTTCCTAGATTATGACGACAAATCCAAGACGAGGAAGACTCTTTGATCATAGCTCTGCAGTTAAGCCCAGAGCTATCTATTCTATTCCAACCGTGGGATGACTATTTCAATGTGCTGTGCTGAGGCTAGAGCAGTAAGCCACAGCAGCTAGCTGTTGTCCATGGTGCTGCGTAAGGGCCAGGACCTTGGAGAGTGACGGAGTAAAGAAAGACTGGTTTCAGTGAGTCTGGGTCTATTCATAAAGAAAATACATCCACTTTTTTTGCCATTGCCCTTATAAACATGTAAAGCTTGTGTTGGAGGAAACTTTCCTTCATGATTTAGGAATCAAATTAGAAATGATCAAAGCAGCTAACTTTTAACTGGTTCAAAATGTCAAACTGATGCCTCACATCTTACCTACATCAGCAAATGAGAACGTCGGCGAGGAGATTGGCAATTTCTATACTGATTTTCTAAATGCACACGTCCGCCCTGTGTCACGTCTGTGTGAAACTTTTTCAAAAAATGTTGTTCTGGCCGGTGAGTAAAACAATATCGTCAACATTATGCAGTATATAGCAGAGGGCATATACGAGTTTATTTTTTAACTCTTTGATGTTTAATTTATAAACATACTTAACATTATGCAGTAAATAAAACAGCAGGGAGGCTCACTGTCTCAGAGAAGCCCTGTGCGGCCTGTCGCAGCTCGGCCAGTGTTCAGGAAATGCAGTCTTTGTTCCGGGAGAACAACACTCCCGCTTTTGTCCACAGGGGCCGCTAAAATCAACACAAAATGATAGTTCCTCGTAGCTGCTTTAATTAAACTATTTCCCCTTCACCGTTCCCTCTAGATTTTCATTTTCCGGCATGTTGTACTTTTTGTTCAGTCAATATGGGAATAAAGTAAGTTCACAAGCCCCATTTTCTATCACTCAGTTATTCAGCTACTACCATTTTATTTATTTTATTTTATTTTATTTTATTTTATTTTATTTTATATATTTTTTTAGACTCAGTTATTCAGCTACTACCATTTTGTTTACATTTGAATTAAAGATTTGGCTCCGGTATGTGAACAGTCAACACAACTTGCAAACAAAATGCACAATGCAACCAACAATAACAGGATTGTGAAATTCAAAGCCTTCTAGTTGTGCATATCAAATCCACTGCTTGATTCCATAATTATGATGTACTATTGTGGTCTCATCAATACCAATGAGCACAGTCACCATGCATGGAAATGACCTTGGAAGGCTCTGGTGTCAAGGGGGCATGTTGGCAATTCTCTAAACATCTTTGAAGTGCACACGGCAAACAATAAGTCTACTTTGCATGTGCATTGTGCAATGGGCCTGTGTGTTAAGGCAATAATTATGAGTCTCACCGTTTTATTTCCTTTTTAGACTAATGCATGCTTGTGTTGTTGATGAATACATCAGTGGAATAGAGTGCCAAAGGCACACCCTTTTCCGGGTTCGGCATACGCACAAAGGGATTATTCGCCATTTATTTTTCCATAGGCATCTCGTAAAATCCTTATGAAAAACAGTTTTACTTGTCAAACCAAGCGATTCAGCTATATTTAGAATCAGGAGAGACCATATAACATTTCACTCAGACCAAAAAAAAACAATAAATAAATAAATAAATAAAACATATTTTCAACGTCCCGTTATGGTCTCTCCTCCTGATTCTAAATATAGCTGAATTCTTGCTTGGTTTGACCATATACAAGTCTTTTTTTACAAGCATTTTACGAAATGTCTATGGAAACATGAATGGCCCTTCCCTTGGTGCACATACCGAACCCGGAAGAGGGCGTGACTTTGGCACTCTACAGGGTGACCTTCAAACCATTAATAACACCGGGTATGCAGGAACGAGCCAGTGTCCCTTCTGAGGAGAACGGAGGGGGAAGCCAAATAGCATAACAACCAATTGAGGACAACATAAATAGCAGCCATCATCACCCATGATGCAAATGAGAACTTGGCTTACACAATTACTCCCATTCAATATAATTAAATTGAATTTGGGGGGAAAGCAGGGAGCCATCGGCGAACAATGACATCACCAAGAGAGCTCTAGTAACTGTAGATAATGGAAGAGAGACAGTGAATGGAGCAACTCTGCTATTTCCACCCACAGTTCTCTAACCGAGTTGACTCTACTGGGTGTGTTTTGATCAGCCTGTTACTTTATTCTGAGGGATACATTGTATCTCTATTGACTGACCTAACAGCCCCACAATGAGGTAAAAACCTCCGAAATAGGAAAAGGAATGACTGCCTCTACACACAGTATTGCTCTCTCCCCCCTCCTCAGACACGCAGCCGCAGCTGGGAGGGATGATACGACGTGGACTCCTCATCGTCATGGTCAGATCAAAGTAGCAGTCTTTCTATTTTTAAAACATTATTGGATTCTGGCTCTGAGAGCCCCTGTGCCAAAACGAAACCGTTTCTCCCTGGCTTAACTCTGCATGGGCGTGTGTGTGTGTGTGTGTGTGTGTGTGTGTATTCCACGAGAGTGTAGTGTGAGCATGTATGGATGTACATAGGTGCTTGTGGGTATAACCTTAAACGCAAACCATTGCCCATACAAGGGGCGCTTATGTCAAAGTAAACTTTCCTCGTTGAACTACTTCCCCTTCACCGCTCCCTCTAGATGTTCTGGCATGTTGTACGATACACGATGTAATAGATTCTCCTGCGTCTGTATTTGCTGTGGAGAATCGCAAAGTGTTTGTGTATCGGTCGACTTTCACTCCCTCGGTGGCTATATAATAAGCTGCAACAAGGCCTACATGTAGGTCACAGCATTATCTAGTTCCAAGATTGCTTTGTTCAGCTGAAACCAAGGCCACTGCTACAACTTTTCTCCTGAAGGACACACATGAATATTTCCACCCACCTCGCTCCAGGCGAATAGGGTAGACTCACGATACAAGCACAAAGGCACATGCCACACAGATGAAAGTACACAAGGGAAATATTTTTGTTACAGATTGGTAGGAGGCCAAGCACCGCCACCACATCTGCAAGGACAATCATGGCAGCCCACGCCCTGGAATAAATGGCATGCACCTCAAATGAAATATCGGATTAATTTCTAGGTTTCATTTAAGAGCATTGTACTACCGTACTAAACATACTTTTTATTCAAAAGGGTATTTCAACTGTATTTACCACACATTAGCTTGACAACAGCTTCTTTTTTAAGGCAAAATCCACACGTCTAAAGAGGTCTAATCTGAAACAGATGGTGCTTATCATTCACAAGGTGGAAGTTCAGTTGGACACATCTGGATTTTGCTCAAAATTAGCTTGACAACAGTCATAATGGAAAATAATCCCCTGAAGCACGCCACACATGCCTAAAATAGACCACAGTTGATCCAGTGTAGCCTGGCAGTGTGATATATGCAAGGTGGGAGTTTGCCTGCGTTGTTCTGGATAAAGCTTAAAATTAGCACACAACAGGCATAAGATGAACACTGCATCGGCTTGAGACGAAGTGTGGAGAGAAGATAGTCTGGCAAGCGAGACGACTATGTATAAATATACAGGAGGTGTGCCGCATCAACACTGGTGCCCGAATGTCCAAATCCGTGGGGAGGAAACACAAACAGTCTGCTGCCTGCACACAATCCGCTTTGTAACTGATCTTTTGAAGCGCATCCTGATGGAGGACCTCGCCTCCGTGACGCTATTTATAGCTTGGTAATGCACCAGAGGTCGCACCTTCCATCTCTGCAGAACCAACATCTGCCTCAGTACACACCAGCTTATCCAACACGGAAGATAACAGGCAGTTAATATTGTGGTTGGGTGCAGAATCTTACTAAGAACCAATTCTGCTCACTTTATCCATTCCAAGTAGGCTATTTGAGACTCTTTTTTTTTTCTTTTACTGATGGTTTCTTTCATTTTTCTCGTATTCAATCCTTCGTTCATCCTGGAAATAGAAGATGATAATAATGTCATCACGTCATGAGGAATTCATGTAAAAAATAATCAAGTTCAGGTTTAATTACAGTATGATGACGAGATGATATTCACTGTTACCGGTACTTTGAATTGTGTATTGTGATGAGTTGTGAAAAATCATACATTGTCACATCCAGTGTCACATTACTGTACATTGTGATGATACACAACAGGTTACGGTTCCTAAATTCAGTAATCACATTACAGTTACGAAATCAAACAATTATGTCATTACTCGTTACTTGCGTGACATAAATGATTTAATTATCTGCAGGATCAGGATCTGGAATCTGCAGGATTATCTAGGATCATCAAGCCTGCCTTTTCCTGCACGTCGCTTGCACAACACACCATCTGACGTCTTGGTGCTAGAATGGATGCGCTGGAGGGACGAGGAGGAGTGATGATTGGTTAGGTTTAAGCATGAGGAGTGACGATTGCTTAAGGTTCAGGCCAATCAGAGGCAGAGTCGTCCCTCCGGTCAATCCATTCTAGCACGTCAGCTAGAGACATTTGCAGGTGATGGGACAAAAATAGCAGTGCGGTCTACAACAACTACAACTTTTGAGGGGTGGAGAATGTGCAATTAATTTGAATTTGTTGCGTGAAAGGACAGGAATGTGACAGTAAAGTGCAATCTATGCCCATTGCAACAGGCCAGAAACAACATCCACTGTTTGAACACGACATCAAATCGCTCCAAGCAAGCGCCTGCAATGGCAACATGCTAACACAAAGCTAGTAGCGAAAGAGCGCCGGACCCAAGCAAGCTGAGTCGGCCCAAAGCAAGCAGTCAAAGCTTGCTTTTCAACAGATCACGTCAAAAGCAGAGATACACAGACTTGTTACATAACATTGTACATAGTAGACAAAATGTTGCCCGTTTAACTGGCAATTACGTGACAATGCATCTAAGGCGATGTTGCGGAGTTACGCAAAATGTAACAGGTAGTATAATGAATTACCGTACTTTCTACATGGAGTAATTAAGTAAAGTAAGGCATTACATTTTTAAGTAACGAGTAATGTGTAATAGGGCTGCAACTAACGATTATTTTAATTATCGATTAATCTGTCGATTATTTTCTTGATTAATAGATTAGTGGTTTGGTCTATAAGATGTCAGAAAATGGTGAAGAAATGTCGATCAGTGTTTCCCAAAGCCCAAGATGACGTCCTCACGTGTCTGGTTTTATCTGTAACTTAAAAATATATTCAGTTTACTGTTATAGAGGAGAGAAACCAGGAAATATTCACATTTAAGAAGCTCGAATCAGAGAATTTTGACTCTTTTGTCTTAAAGAATTACTCAAAACGATTATCAAAATAGTTGTCGATTATCTTTCTGTCGATCGACTAATCGATTAATCGAATAATTGTTGCAGCTCTAATATGTAATACATTACTTTTATGAGTAACGACCCTCAACACTGGTCACATCATAACAAAGACATGGCCCAAGTCTCACTTTAAAATGACAAGGAGTGATTTTCAACACTGACAAACAGTGACTTCTGGTATGCCATGGTGATAATACACTGACAAACAGTGACTTCTGGTATACCATGATGATAATACACTGACAAACAGTGACTTCTGGTATGCCATGGTGATAATACACTGACAAACAGTGACTTCTGGTATACCATGATGATAATACACTGACAAACAGTGACTTCTGGTATGCCATGGTGATAATACACTGACAAACAGTGACTTCTGGTGTGCCATGGTGATAATACACTGACAAACAGTGACTTCTGGTATGCCATGATGATAATACACTGACAAACAGTGACTTCTGGTATGCCATGATGATAATACACTGACAAACAGTGACTTCTGGTATGCCATGATGATAATACACTGACAAACAGTGACTTCTGGTATGCCATGGTGATAATACACTGACAAACAGTGACTTCTGGTGTGCCATGGTGATAATACACTGACAAACAGTGACTTCTGGTATGCCATGATGATAATACACTGACAAACAGTGACTTCTGGTATGCCATGATGATAATACACTGACAAACAGTGACTTCTGGTATGCCATGATGATAATACACTGACAAACAGTGACTTCTGGTATGCCATGATGATAATACACTGACAAACAGTGACTTCTGGTGTGCCATGATGATAATACACTGACAAACAGTGACTTCTGGTATACCATGGTGATAATACACTGACAAACAGTGACTTCTGGTATGCCATGATGATAATACACTGACAAACAGTGACTTCTGGTATGCCATGATGATAATACACTGACAAACAGTGACTTCTGGTATACCATGGTGATAATACACTGACAAACAGTGACTTCTGGTATGCCATGATGATAATACACTGACAAACAGTGACTTCTGGTATACCATGGTGATAATACACTGACAAACAGTGACTTCTGGTATGCCATGATGATAATACACTGACAAACAGTGACTTCTGGTATACCATGATGATAATACACTGACAAACAGTGACTTCTGGTGTGCCATGATGATAATACACTGACAAACAGTGACTTCTGGTATGCCGTGATGATAATACACTGACAAACAGTGACTTCTGGTATGCCATGATGATAATACACTGACAAACAGTGACTTCTGGTATGCCATGATGATAATACACTGACAAACAGTGACTTCTGGTATGAAGTGATGATAATACACTGACAAACAGTGACTTCTGGTATGCCATGATGATGATACACTGACAAACAGTGACTTCTGGTATGCCATGATGATAATACACTGACAAACAGTGACTTCTGGTATACCATGATGATAATACACTGACAAACAGTGACTTCTGGTATGCCATGATGATAATACACTGACAAACAGTGACTTCTGGTATGAAGTGATGATAATACACTGACAAACAGTGACTTCTGGTATGCCATGATGATGATACACTGACAAACAGTGACTTCTGGTATGCCATGATGATAATACACTGACAAACAGTGACTTCTGGTATACCATGATGATAATACACTGACAAACAGTGACTTCTGGTATGAAGTGATGATAATACACTGACAAACAGTGACTTCTGGTGTGAAGTGATGATAGTAATAATGAAGCAGTGGGATTAAAACCATGGTGCACAAAGTGCTGGCTGATCTGATCTGCCCGGGCCAGCGTTTTCAAAAGCAGCCAGTCAGTTCATCAGCCAGACAATGAGAGAGAGAGGCCACGAGATAACAAGATAAGCTTAAGCCCCGCCCTGGCGAGGTGGTCGTGAGAGGGTGGGGGCCTCGCCACCCCCCACCAGCACCCCCCCCATGTGATGAAAAATCCCTCTGATGCCATGTGCAACACAACAAGTGTACACTACTGTCAACGAGCTGCTCTTGATACAGCTAAGAGGTCATGGCAATTTTACGCAAGTCTAAACCGGCCTCTTCAAAAGATTGAAAGGGTAAAAATCTATAACAATAGCTGTCGGCAGAAAGGGGTTATAAATTGGAATGGGAAAATCGTGCCCCCCCCCCGCCACCCCCGCCCCCCACTCACGGAGCATGGTTAAGATGCATTGATGGGCTTTGCATATTGGGCCATTTTCTGCACATGGAAAGGAGGACAATGATGTTGGATGAATGATTGCTTCAGTGGGACACCGTCAGCATACAAAGCCAACTCTAGACCAGCACGCACACACACACACACACACACACACACACACACACACACAAACACACACACACACACACACACACACACACACACACACACACACACAGGCATCTGCTGCTTTGCCAGTCCAAATGGAATAGGGGAAAGTTGCAGAGGGCAGATGCAAGTGCAAGTGATATTCCTAGACCATCGTCTTGCATGGTTGTCCTGAGGATCTAAGCCTGAAGCGGTAAGTCCGAGCCTCTAGCGCTCCCCCTTGACCTTGAACTGTTTCTCGCATATCTGTTGACGTAAGCGAGTGTATACTATGCGCATCTCTGCACATCTTGACATGCATGTGACAAACAGAGAGACAGGGAGAGAGAGTATATCAAGACCTCTGTGGATGGGCCAGATTCAGCTCGGTGCCCTTATGCCACCGTGCCACCCAGACTAAGAACATTCATTGAAACAGAGCATGCATCAATTGATAGCTGCAATAATATAAATTGACTCTGTCTTTGAACTGCGAACTAGAGGTCTTCGGGGATGCCCGAACCCCCGAATACACGGGGGCGGTCCATTCAAAAGAAGTGACTCCGGGTCCGGGTCCGGGTCCGAGTGGACCCCATGAGTGGTTTTCACAGCTGTCAATCAGCCCTTTTTATATCCTCAAATAATTAGTTGAAAACAAACTTATCAGAAAAATGAGCACTTGAACCTACTAGAAGTCTTCTGGTATGCCCGGACCCCTGGATACCCAAGGACCAGACCAAGACCCGGCTGGGTCTCCGGTCGGACATTTATCGGGTCTGTCCGGGTCCGGGTCTCAGCTTTCTAATAATCAAATCGGGTCCGGGCACAAATTTCCCGGGTCCATTCGGGTCCGGGTCCGTCATTTTGGACCTGTGAAGACTCTTCACAGGTCCAAAATGACGGACCCGGACCCGACCTCTACTGTGAACCCTCACAGCTCACAGGGGCAGGCTGTGTTGCATTTTGGTCATGGCCCACAATTACTATTAGATATTACTAATAAATAAAAGTGCAGTCACCTCAAAGTATGCAGAATTCTGACCCAGAAATCTTTAGATTATATTTTAAATTCTAGCAAGCCACTGCAATTTAATTTAATTTAATTTAATTTAATTTAATTTAATTTAATTTAATTTAATTTAATTTAATTTAAAAATGTCATTACAAAGTGCAAGTAATATATTTCGGTTGGAGAGTTTGTGAAATGTATGGGCAAGCCATCTCATTTGAGATTACTACAGCAGATTGAAATGTAGCTAATATCGCGATTACTTCATCTTCCCCATGTCACATACAGTATATTGTCACATCTTATCTTTGTATTGCGATATATTGCATTTTAATGTATTGTCCCACCCCCAGTAGCGGAGCGTACGCCGGGGCAGAGGGTGCGGCCGCCACGGGCCCACTCGTCAGGGGGGCCCATCAAAAAAAAAAAAAAAAATTTTTTTTTTTTTTTTTTTTTTTTTTTGCAGGCCAGGCCACCTGGCTGGCAACCTGTGTTTTTATTTTTCTTCTTCAGAACAAGCTTGTCTGTAAAGTGGCTTCACTGTAGTCTTTCTTGGACATAATATTACTTGGCTCAGTGAGTGACAAATTGTGTTTTCGGATATAGGGGCTATCAGCTATTTTACAGTTGTGACTTAAAATGACTTTATTTAATAAAGTCAGTGGTGTGAGTCTGAGAGGAATTCAATCAATAGACAATAACATTGGTGTGTTTAAAATGAGATATTCCACTAAATATGGCTAAAACCGATTCAAACATGCAAAAAAGGCACATTTTTCTTCGCGGCCTGGCAGGCCCGGTTCTACGGGGGTGCAAAAGCATGCATTGCACCCTTATTTGTCTGCATGCTCAGTTGAAAAGTAAAAAAATGTATAAATGCTACAGCTGCACACTTACTGTTTAAACTTGAATTATAGTTGTTGTTTTTCTTTGTTCTTTGATGTGATTTTATGGCTTTTTGGCACCTATATGTAACCTTTTAAGGTTGAGATAATTGTATTATCATTATATGGTCCAAATATTTCAGTAAAGCACTTGAAACACTTGAAATATTCTTGCTTGGGTGGTATCATTCTACTTGAAATGATGGTCAAATGCATTATTTTTAGTAAAATAACATGTCAAATTTTTCGGCCGGCCGGCCTTTGGCCGGCCACCCGAGTGGGCCCGGCCTTCGGCCGGGCATCTGCACCCCTTCCTATCTAGGATGCACCCCTAGTCATCTTGTTCTGGAACCGGCCCTGCGGCCTGGCCTGGCCTTCAAAAAAAAAAAAAAAAAAAAAAAAAAAAAAAATTTTTTTTTTTTTTGATGGGGCCCCCCTAAGAGCTTCGCCCCCTCTGGGCTGATAGGGTCGCTCCGCCCCTGCCCACCCCTATCATTGGGGAGAGGGGGGTCTGCAATTAGCAGATTAGACCATTACAATTATAGCTAGATTTAGCTCTAAGGGAACTCACAGTTTTTTGAGTGATGATAAAGCTTTGATTGGTCCCACTAATCTAATATCATCTATTCATATCTAGTTCATTTAAATTTGTGTAATTCAATACGGGAAACTGCTGTGCCAAACGCCAAAGTGACAAACCAGCCAGGTAGATTATTCTAAACACAAGAAATGTTACTTAAAACTGGATGACACTGAGCTAAAACACAGCAACAGACAGTCTGGAGGGCCATGTGGTGGCAGAGGTGGCAACCTAACTTATTTGGCCAAAGCAGAGTGCCCTTATAATGAGATTAGCCGTGGATAAGCACTCATTAGGTAAACATGGATACAAAGGTATTAGACACCAATCAGGCTAGAATAAATAGGTAAATAACTCCTTCCAAGTTCCGTCATCCATTGGTCAAAGATGAACAAATCAAATCACTGAATTGAACTGAGATCAAATGAACTGACAACTGCAAAGCAGGAATAGGCTACAGTACATGATTTCATTGTGCATGTTTGAATTAACTATTTATTTCTGTCAGTTGTTATTAACAATTACAAACGGTGGTGTAGTCTAGTTCAGCGTTTCTCAACTGGTGGGTCGCGACCCAAAGGTGGGTCGCGGGGCCGTTTTGATTGGGTCGCGGACATTGGCCTTTTTTTTTTTTTTTTTTCCATATTTCATTTGAGTTAAATTCAGATTATTGAAACTGGATTAGCCTGACCAGTTTTACTTGTTTAACAAGCTGAAGCATATGCTCTGCCTGTAATTCAAGAGAAGTCTGCCTTTTCATTTCATATTTAATTTGAGTTTAATTCAGATTATTGAAACTGGATTAGCATGGCCCCAGTTTAATTAAAAGTTATGACCAGTTTAACTAAAAAGCATATAGCCTGCCTGTGATTCAAGAAAAGTCTGCCTTTTTATTTCATATTAGTTAAATTCAAACTATTGAAACTGGATTAGCATGACCAGGTTAACTTGTTTTATTATTATTATTATTATTATTATTATTATTATTATTATTATTATTATTATTATTATTATTATTATTATTATTATTATTAACTTGTTTAAAAACATATAGGCATGTAATTCAAGATAAGTCTGCCTTTTATTTCATATTTCATACAGTTCAAATAAGACTTTCTGAGCATGACCAGTTTGACTTGTTTAAATTTAAAAACATATAGGCCTGTAATTCAAGTCTGCCTTATTTCAATTGGTTTTTAGCCCTAGTTGCACTTCTGTTGCACTTTTTTGTTCATTTGAGGTTTATAACAGTGCATGAAGGCATTGTGTATTAAATTAATGCGCTATTTTTTGTGCAATAAATTTGAGTGGTTTAAAAAAAAATCTGAAATTTGGGTCGCGACTTCATGACAAGGAAAATAGTGGGTCCTGAGGCTACACCAGTTGAGAACCACTGGTCTAGTTTATTGTAGTGGGCGGGTATACTGTAAATGTCAGCTTTGAGTGAGATATGTTTCCATGCGGGGGCGGATGGGGGGGGGGGGGGGGGGGGGCTATGAGGGGTTTCCAGGGGATCCCCATCAAATTGATGAATTGTTATTATTTCATTATTATTCATATTTCATTTACAGGAAGTTAACACAATTACAGAATATTATTCGTTACTATTTCATTCACATGACATAAGGAAAATTAAAGAATGACTGTTTTGATCAGTTTCACTGTTATCTCTCTACCTAGCATATAAATAGTCATGGAACAAAATCACCTTCCCCTGCACTTATCTACCTGGCATTTGCTAAACAAACTCTCTGAAGTGCACATTTGCGCATTTCCCCCCCGGTATAAATCCTGGAGCTTTCCTACTAGTGGGTATACTGCGTATACCTGCGTATCACGTAAACTACACAAAAGATATGGCTGGCAATGTGAGAGCAGGGAGTGCCGGCATTTCACTAGTAATGACTGAATTCCTGTAACTTGGCTACTTTAATACTACAAGTTATTTGATGATTGTTCTCATTTTTCTGACATGCCATACCTTCAGTTAAGAAGATTAGACTAATTTATTGATAGTCATATTAAGCCTGCAACATTATACATCCTCGGTTCTCAGCGTGTTCTTTTACTTTGTGCAAGCAGATTTCCTTTTCCTGTTGCAAATGACTCACTCATCAACTGGTAGCAGCGATTATGCATGCTACGCTACCGCATGTCTCCAAGACTTTGTTGTCGTCATCAGAGGCAAGCAGTTAGTAACGGATTTCACGAGGATTTCTTCAAGGCTCCAAGTACATTTTACTGTAGCCTCGTTAAAACCATCGTGATACATGTTACGTGATCGCACATTCTGTTTCGCTCTACGTATCAGTCTGGACTCCAATACGCCCACAGCGATATAGATAATTGGATGTAATCCAAAAGGTACTGGAGCACACAGATCAAGTGTATAATGAAGTTTTTATTCACGCCCACAGCGATTTCAGTGGGTGGGAGTACTTGCCCTTGACAGACAACTCCTTCAGCCAATCAGCACCGCCCATCTACTAACATTATGCTTACTGCTTGTTGCTTCAGGAGCCGCCCAGAGCCGTATAGAAGAGTCCCGACATCTCCATTCACTCCAATGGACCAGTTTTTTACTCTCAACAGTTCCAGGAAGTAAGGTCCTGGATTAAGCAGCACTGTCGAGTTGCAGCAAAATAGACAGTTTGTGTTGTACTCTCAAAGGGTTTTTCCCCCCTTGAATCAAATTGTACATTATCAGCTTTATTTTAGCATGCAAAAGTAGCACGAGACCCATTCCTGGCTGTTCATTGGCTAATGAGTCTCGCATTTTGGTCCTCCGCTGACGCCACTCTCTCTCTAGAGGACACTAGAGCCGCCATACTGTGATGCCAGCCCTGATTGGTCGGTTACATTGTCAACTATGAGGCAGGTCCCCGATTGGCCCGTGGACTTTGTGAATTTTTGAAAATCGCTGGGGTCGGGGCTAGAGGCCAGACCAGGGCCAGCGCCACAGAGGGGCTAGTGGGGGCTTTCCTCCCCACTTCTCGTGGCGCAACACTGCTGTCTTTCAAAGGGTGTAGCGAGCTCATCTTTAAAGCTAGAGTGATCCTGGGCTCATAGGAAACTAGAAGACCTAAGGAATCCATTGGTACCAACCATTTCATGCTAGCATGTCGGGAAGGGGGTGCACTAACGCTGCAAAGTTAGGCAAAATTTTGGCGAGGGGGGGGGGGGGGGGGAACTGGCATGGCCATTTTCAAATTGTCCCCTCACAATGTTTAACTGCCCCCTCAGTCACTTCATCCTGGAGCCGGGCCCGGGCCAGACTGACCCACAGTCGCAGAACGAAACAGAACGTGAGGCTACATTTGCTGTACCAAGATTAGGCCAAAGGGGATAACATGGAACATTCTCCAATGTACCATGGTGTCATTCCCCACATCATGTGAATGAGGTCTGGATATTTCCTTCAGACCTCCTAGAACTTCTTCTACTTTATATATAACTTTAGAAAAACTTAATATAAAGGATTAGCACATGCCTTTGTTTACCCTATTGGTTTTTCGATTTCAAGGCAGTGTAAGTGCAAAGCAGTATGTGGCATGTATGGTTGTGTTAATTGGATTGAGGGCTTATTGTGGATTAGTGATGAGGCTGGTTCAGTGTCTGGTCAGTGTGCTCCTGACAGAACAATGGCTTTAACAGAGGAGGTGAAATGAACTGAAAGTGAAACCACACCGCTGCTGTGGCATTTGCTTGATTAATAATACTGGCTGGGCGTCCCGTCCCGATGGCTTGCCTGGTACAACGCGTACCATTAAGGCTTAGTCCTTCATGCAGCCGACCCGGGTTTGAATCCGACCTGCGGTCATTTGCTGCATGTCCTCCCCTCTCTCCCTCCCTGCTTGCTGTCGCTGTCTAGCACATACTGTCCTATCAAATAAAGGTGAAATGGCCAAAAAGAAGAAAAAAAATACTGGCTAGTCATTCACTGAGAAAAACTAAGAACTGATAGTTATACTTTTTGTATAACTTTTTTCTCCTCGTCCCCCCCTTCCCGTAGACTAGCACATGCTTCCTCTGACACATTTGCCAGTCACCAGCCATGGGAGGATCAGCCTATCCCTCCCCCAGTCCCCCTCCCCCCGAACAGGTGTCCTGACTGACCAGAGGAGCCACTAGTGCAGTGACCAGGACTCATACCCCACCGGCTTCCCACCCACAGACACGGCCAATTGTGTCTGTAGGAGCGTCTGACCAAGCTGGAAGTACCTCTGCTGGGAATTGAGCCCAGGTCTTTGTGGTGGTAGGCGAGTGCTTTTACCTCTGCACTACCCATGGTAGCTTGCCGCTATCGGTGTATGAATGTCGGTGTGAACGTGCCTACTCATTGTAAAGCGCTTTGGATAAAAGTACCATATAAATGCAGGCCATTTACCATTTACCAGCTCTCTGGTCCGTCAATGATGGAAAAGCAAGCCCCGGTTTCACCACTTAATGCTTCCTATTCAGGGAGGTGATACATTATTAGTTTAAGAAAATAAAAGAACCACATAACTTGAATAGCAGAATAAACAGGTTCTGAAAAGACAGTAATACTTTTCCTCTTACAAAAACCGGACATAATACCATTAGTTACGTAATGCGACGAAAGACTGGCCACTGCCGGGACAGCACAAAATTATTGATTGATGAGTTCTGAAAGCGCAGCATCACTGTCAGCCATGTTACTTTTAGAGTCCATTGTTTCATGGTCCTCTGTATGGCATCCAGGGTTCTCATTAGCACCCCCTATGGGTACCATCACACAAGTTTGCGCAACCCCCCAAAAATCTCAGCATGCATGGCCAGTGCTTGCCCTTGCTTTCCTCTCTGTTGATGGCCAACTGCCAATACTTTCTCTTCTGCCAAAAGCCTGGTGTCTTGTCCCCCTCCAACCTTTCTTGTCCTGCTGACTGTCTATGTATAGTTTCTGCCTAAGCCAGCAATGTAACGTACTATGAGGACAACCCAATGTCGTAATGTATGAAATCATTTCAGGGAAGCCCGTTTAGCTCAAGGGCATATGTGAGAATGACAAACTATTGCGTATATACACACAGTCACACACTGTGATACTTCAGTATGTATGTTGGATTGAGGATGCCTAGTAACTCAGTGCACTGAAATCGGTAACTCACATCATGACTGCCCAATTCATATAGTAGTGAACATCATTTACAGGGGGGGATTTGATCAAACAAACAAACTATACAAAAAATAACTTACTAACCGAAGTGTTTGCTCTATACTCAGTAGCCACCTCACTAATATTTTTCCACACTCTCCTTCCTCTCTCTACCACATATAAATGTACACACACACACACACACACACACACACACACACACACACACACACACACAGGCACACACACCTTCAGACGCATGCTTGCTAAATTGCCAATTAAAAATAACACTTGTGTCTTGAAATATACATGTCCCCAAAGTGTCAAATCTTGATTAAAAAACGTGTTTAGGAGATGATATTCTAATAATGCGGCTTCCTAGCTCTGTTAACCCTGGAGAGCCGGACTGCAAAAATAAAAGGGGCTGACAACCTATATAATGGCTCTTCGGTACAAAATATGATTTTGCATTTCATTCAAACATGTATGTTTATTTATATCACTCGTCGTAGGTTATGTTATGCACAGCCACAATAGAGACAATGGTGTGACTCTGGGAAAGGTCTTGGTAGGTGCAGCCATGGGAGCGTTACCCACAATGCCGAGGGGTGAAGCTAAATCTGCTGAGAGCGACGTGGGAGATGAGACGTGGCGGAGTTTGATCGACTCATCTGTCTGACTGTCTCCCACACTTTTTCCATCAAAAGTTGTTCACTCACACACATGCACGCGCAGGCACACACACACACACACACACACACACACACACACACACACACACACACACACACACACACACACACACACACACACACACACACACACACACACACACACACACACACACACACACACACACACACACACTCTCTCTCTTCTCTTGGCCAAAGTACCCAAAATCCATTGCAGCTCAAGGTCACCTGAGTGCGCTCTGGCACTCTGCCTGTGCACCTTTCAATTTTCACTCTGTTCTTCGGCATTAGTCTTAAATCAAGTGAATAGGACAAAACAGAAAGGTAAAAAACATAACGATTTCCATGCTTGTTAAAAGAGAGGCTTTACTGTAAGCACCTCGATTTACAGTACATACTGTAGAATATGATGCCAAACGCTGATTCTTGCTGCTGGCTTCCTTGTAAGCACGTTTTAGAGAGTCTTTTCATCGGCTCGATCCCCAACATTGTGGTACCCACCGAAAATCTGAATCCTTTATGTACTGAAAATAAATCCTGATTTAGTGGAAGCTTTACAATACAACTTTCTCAAAATTTAATTTCCATCTCATGTCACAAAGAAACCTAACTCCATCCGGATAATCTCTACACCAGTATCAAATTGCACCACAGTGTCTTTCCTTTGCCCTCAAGTGTCATTGAGGGGCTGAATGTTACGTGAAGCAATGCATTGATTCCTACAGTACATTTTTGTCCGCACGAATATTTGCTGCTTATGCCGTTAAGTAAAGAGTCACATAGTCCACTGTGATTATTCTACAGTAAAATGCCAAGGATCTAGTGTTTCCTGAGCAAGTATGGAGGAGAGTAATACAAAGAAATAAAATAAAATTAATCAAATTAAACAAAATAGAATAAAATAAAATAAAATAAAATAAAATAAAATAAAATAAAATAAAATAAAATAAAATAAAATAAAATAAAATAAAATAAAATAAAATAAAATAAATACCTCAATAAGCTTGACGCCTCTTTATCTTGGGAAATGTTTAACAGGGAAAACATGGCTCCTGAGATTTCAAAGGATTTGTTTGTCAAACTGGGACACAATTTGTGGAGCTTAACCCAGAATTACACAGACATTTGAATCTTGACTCTGGTTTATTAATCCCACAGTGGAATACTATAGAGTACCACTATAGAGTACCCAGAAGTCCTTGCACTTCCTGATTCATAGATGTAAAAGGCAATGGGATTTTTGTATGGGAATTTCGGTTAAATGCATGAAATAAGGTCTGTGGTTAACAAAGGTTTATGAAACAGCAAAGTTTGTGTTCATTCAACAAGATAATCTTCACACATGGACCCCAGGAAGAGTAGTCTCACCTTGGTGTGTAGACTAATGGGGATCCACAATAAACAATAAACATGAGGAATACTGTTATGACTTCTGAAGTGTAAATGTGTTTTTTATGCGATTTTTGGAAAATGCTTCAAAAGTCATAAAAGTTGTTCTTATTTGTGAAGATTATCTTGCTGAACACAGACTTCAGTTTCATAAACTTTTGTTAACCACAGACCTTATTTCATGAATTTTACCGAAATCACCATACAAAAATCCCATTGCCTTTTGCACCTATGAACCAGGAAGTGCAGGGACTTCTGGGTAAGCCTACAAAAATACATAGTTTCTGAGGAGATGGTGGTGATGAGAAGAGGGTGAAAGAGAGGAGAGATTAGGAAACCAACTCACCTTGGGCTGCACTTCCACTTCTACCACTTGGTTCTTGCTGAAACAACCTTTGATGCAGCCCTCGACTGTGCTATTGAACTTCATGAAGATCACGTAGGCTGCGTAGGCTGAGAGCAGCGCGATACTTTCCCACATGGAGATGTAATTATCCAGGAAGAAGATTATGAGCATGATCAGGTCCAGGATGTAGAAGGAGACGTCACGGAAGAGCGGCCACCACGTGAGGTTGAGTATCTCTTTGGAGAAGATGGCACACATCCCTATGACGAAGAGGATGTTGAAGACAGCTGAGCCCACGATGGTCCCGATGCCCACGTTGCTGTGCGAGATGAACACACCGATGACAGAGGTGAAGAGCTCTGGGGCAGAGCCCCCCGCCGCCATGAAGGTGGCACCCGCCACGTCGTCCGAGATGGCCAGCTTCTCGGTGATGACCGTCAATGCCGGGACGAAGAACTCGTCGCACACTATGGCTAAGGCGATGAACATGTAGAGCATGCCAAATATGTGGAGGACCACCGCCCCTTGGCGCCGCTCCTCTAGGGTGAAAAGGTCCGTGGGGTAGTCCCCCTGGCCTTCGGCGTGACCCCCCGAAGAATTGGCTATTGGCGTGTCGGCGGAGACGTTGGAGCTGCTCTGGCGTTGGGTGAAGAGCAGAGTCCTGTGGGGGGCCGACTCGTGGAGGCTCTCCTGGGGGAGCAGTGGCTCACTGAGACCCCCTGAGCTCCAGCTCAAGGCACCGAAGGAGAGGGAGACAGTGCTTATGGCCGCCAAGCTGAGGACGAAGCCTAAGATTCGCACAGGCCTCAGCTTTCTCCGCAGACGCTGGTGGCCCTGGTGCTTACAGGTAGCACCCAATATGGGTCTTCGCTCTAGCGTATCCATGCTAGTTATCTTCGGCTTCAGATGAGTTTAAAGGATTCCAGTTGCTTTCCAGGGTCTGGCTTGCCAAATGGTGTCTTCATATTAGCCTCTGCTCGCAGTTGTCAAAAGAAAGAGAGGGAAAAAAATATTATTATTATTATTATTATTATTGCACCAGGAAGGAGACACACAATTTTACAATGCAGTAAAATAAAATGGCTATTTGGATATTAAGAAGCAAGGTTTGTTTAAAAATACTGCTGTGTTAGGTTACGTAGGCTACTAGCCTACTGTATTGATGCCTAAAAGTCAAATGTGCCAGAACTGACACTCACTCTGATTCTGGGATACTGGGAAGCAGGAGTTTGTCAACTACAGAAGGCAAACAATCCAGGCACTGCCAAATACTGGCAAGTTGGGTCATATAGAATCCCGTATAGAAATGGTAACCCTGCCTGCCTATATGATTATTATAATAAGTGGCTTGGTGCTAACTTGTAAATAGCACATAACTTTCATTGTTATTCCCTCACAGTGCATTGAAACAAAACTGTATGATGTCTAGTTTACAGGTCTAGACAGAAGATGGCATAATAAAATAAATCAAGGATTTATGAGAGCTTAGTTTGATGAGCCTAGTCCTACATAATAATGTACATCCTGACCATGTAAAACAACGTTTAACGGTTTTGAATGTGAATTGTTATTCAGGTGTTAGGTTACAGTAACGCCTATAGTAGGCTAACGTATAGGCTTTCTAGAATTAACGTGACACAAATTGACCAAATAATTAGCCTACTACTACGATACTGCACAGTAGTTCATGTTAACCTAATCACTCTCTGTACTCAGTTGTCATTTCTACAGATATCATTCAGATAGGCTAGGCTACTCCACATTTTTCCCGTAGGAGCAGCTAAAAATGAGTTTTATTATTAGTGAATTACTTCTCAATCAAATTTCAAGGGGATAAACAAATTCGAATCGGAGACAGACATGGGGAAAAAAACTTGTGACTGCGTTACTGTTTTTGATTTGCGGATGATTTGCTCTCTCTCTTTTCCAATAGACTAACGTTAGGCCTATATATCCACAGAGATTTTCAAGGTAATGTTAAGGTTAAATAAGAAAAGAATACTGTTACGTACATTATGCCATTTTTACCTTAAAAACGCCTGTTTTACGGACACGGTGTGGTTACAGTCACGGTGGAAAATTGAAAGACAGACAACCGAAGGCTATGACGTTGCTGCTCAATTCAAAGAAAACTAAAACAAACAAAACAAACCCCTCTGCCGTTTGACTTTTGAATTCGGTGTGGGTGCCCAGCAGCAGCAGCAGCGGCAACTCTCTCTGCCCTTCATGCCTTCGCCCTCGTCTCAGTTATGATGATACATACAGCACAGCACAGCACACACGCACGGCTAAACCGTCCACCATGGACCCACCATACCTGGCCAAAACAAGGTGCACGACGCGCGGAAAGGCTGCAAACGGTCCATTTCTTACCTTTGATAGAGGCGAGAAAACAGCACAGCAGCAGGCTCAAATTAGGAAATCCTCTCCGGTGCCCTCTTGCTCATTGAGCAAATGTGACCGGTCTCCCCTCTCCTCCTGTCGGCGACAGAGGAGGAGCTTTGGGGGGGGGGGCTGCTTTGCCAACTGCGCTCACCTCTCTCTCTCTCTCTCTCTCTCTCTCTCTCTCTCTCTCTCTCTCTCTCTCTCTCTCTCTCTCTCTCTCTCTCTCTCTCTCTCTCGCTCTCTCTCGCTCTCTCGTTCTCTCTCTCTCTCCCTCCCCCCCTCTCTCACCCTCCCTCTCTCTCGTTCTCTCTCCCTCCCCTCTCTCTCTCTCTCTCTCTCCCTCCCCCCCTCTCTCCCTCCCTCTCTCTAGTTCTCTCTCCCTCCCCTCTCTCTCTCTCTCCCCCCCCCCCTCTCTCTCTCTCCCCCCCTCTCTCTCTCCCTCCCTCTCTCGTTCTCTCTCCCTCCCCTCTCTCTCTCTGGTTCTCCCTCTCCCTTCCTTCCTTCCTTCCTTCCTCCCTCCCTCCCCCCCCCCCCACCTCTCTCTCAAGGCAGCATCCCTCCCATCTCGGATGTGAGAGGGGAACAAAAATCCCCCAGTCGAGAAGACCTTGTTAATCTAGCAGAATATTGTGCTGAGCTTGGCTGCACTGACCATGTGAACTGGGCGGTTTATTAATCAAAGCCAGCAGCAGGTAGGGAGCAGACAGCGCATCACTCCCCGCTTGCTTCATGCGGCGCAGGGCAGGCTGCAGCCAGCCCTAGTGATGTTGCACTTGGAGGGAGGAGTTGCCGTGGTTACACAGCAAAGGCAGTGTGATATTTCCACTGATAGAAACGGTCAGGGGAATAGATATATTTTTATATTTCAGCGATGACGGACGAGGTGGCTACGATGCTCAGTTTAGCTCTCTGCTGCTTATGTGTGTGTGTGTGTGTGCGCGTGTGTCATTTCAAGGTCATACAAGTGGCCAGTGCATCTGTCAAAGGTAACACCGACATCATGAAGGGGACTGATAGCCTAACATGTGCAACGCACGTTAACTTATGATTCAGTAAAGAAATGCACTTGAAGCGAAAGCTTCAAGGTCACACATGCTTCATGAACCAGCCAGCCGGGTTCATTTTGAATATGCCAATCTAATGCCCAGCCTTCATCTGACATGACCATCATCCGCTGCTGAACCCCCGGGTTGCCATGTTTCCCCTCACATCAAATAAAACCCCCACCATGGTACCATTAGCAGCAGTCCACAGGCCAAACAAGCCCAGTTGGATAGACACGCAGACATGCAATCTCTACACCGCATGACAAAGTATGTGTGACACTAATGGCCTGGGTACTGTATAATAAAGTACAATTCAATGACCTCATTGATTGCCCCTCTCCTCCTCCCTGCCTCCTGTTACCTAACAGGAAACACAAAAAAAAGATTTTTTTTAACTTTTTAAAAAAGAGAGTATTTAAACTTGTCTGACTTCACATCATCAATACTCCGGGAGTGATGCATTGGCAGATGTTTGATTGAGATGGAACAGACGTAGTGTCATCAGCACATCCCACAGTCTCATCATGTTCTGCTGTGAAATGTTATCCTCATTTCTCATCTCCAAGTTCACCTTGCTTTCGTACTGCAGCGGTTCTCAAAGTACAAAGTACAAAATAAATGTAGACATTGTATTTTGTATTTGACAATTATTACATGCACTTCCAAATTAGGTTATTGATGCACCTTGGTATAAAAATGTTTGTCTGTTTTTTTGATATGAATGAATTTGATATGTGTTTGTGAGTTAGAATGACCATATACGGTACTTGTGTCATTCTTATCAGGAAAGGAAAAAAGTATCCTTCCTAACCATGAAATAACTATGTATCATTTATGGCTCCTTCTCAGGCCCAACATCTTCTCATGGCTCCTCCTGCAAAGCCCAGAAGAGTTTGATTGCTTTACCTGATCCATAGGCTACTGCATGGTGTGACTGTGCACTCTTCATAATGCGCCTATTTCACATCCCACCTCAAGTAGCCATTTTGTGTTGAAAATGCAGGAATTAACACACTATAAAAATCAAGGCTCCTGCACTCACATAAATTGTATATACAATTTATGTCATTGTCATTGTCATTGTCATTGATAGTGGTTAAATGTTCATTAAAAGACGTAGGTTTTTTTTTATAATGAAATTTTTATTCTTTTTCCCAGATTACATCATCATTCATTTAGAACAAAGTGAGACTAGTAAGTCTATGATTAGTAACCCATATAAAAGACAGACATCACACAAAACATAAACACATCCCAATACAAATACATCCCAAAACAAAGTGGGGTGGGGGGTGGGGGGTCAACACTTTTGTCTTGGATATCCTCCACATACACAACATCACTGCTACCTACACACACACACTCTCTTCATACACGCAACTTTCCATTTCAAGTGAAACGTAAAAGGGTTTCTGGAGCTTTCCACTCTACTGCCGTACTTCCTCTTTGGAGTATATTGCTTAGATCCTGGGGCAGGTAATCTATTAGTGGCTGAAAAGACGTAGGTTTGTTTGTCATACTGACGTTTGTGAGGAAGACTGCAGGAAGTCAGCAGCCGAAACTGTCAGGTATGACAAAGAAACCGACGTCTTTTCATATGAACATTTAACCACTAGCCTACTGTACTTCCCCAAGTGTGTTCACCACAGTCATAGCCTGGGTAAACCCAGCCGCCACGTGACCTGCTTCTCAGACCTGCTCTCAGTCACTACCTTGTGACTAGTGAGCAGGGTCTGTCTGAGAGCAGGTCACTGGGGGCTGGGTCTACCCAGGCTACCACAGTCAGGCGTTTCTTACCCCTCTGTTATCTGTGCTTGCGAGATCTTCACAAGTTAAAGATCTCTCACCCTGTTACTAACTGACTATAAGGGTGAGAGATTGTTTTCCAAACTTAAAAGAGTGAAGACCAGATTAGTTGAGTTGAGGTTGCATGTGGAAAGGTTTTCACTTTGAACTGGACGTGTGCGTTTGTGATGCTTTTAACAACCATAATAACGAATAGACTACGCATTGCAATATTCAGTGGGCCACGCTATCTGATGATGGAAAAATCGGGAAAAATAAATACAGAGCAGTTGGTTAGCTTTTACACCAAGTTTGCTGGCTGGCGGTGTTTGGACCTTCAAGCCAATCACAGTGCTTAAAAACACGAGGCCCACCAAACCGTCAAGCCAGGCATAGTTTAGTCTGAGCGATGGAGCTGACAGATTGTGTTGTCTGTGGTGCTGAAGTTGCAGTGGATCTCTGTGTAATGTTTGTTTGTTTGTTTGTTTGTTTTAAGTCATGCTCTGTAATGGTTTTGCATTTAGTCTTCATTCAGGCCTTTGAAAATGTATGAGGGAAACAATGAATTTTTGCATGGTGTCTTTGATATGAGTTCAAAGCCAATACAGTAGTTTTGTGTGTAAAGCCTAAAATGGATACAAAATGGATACAAAATTTGTAGGCTCAAGTCAATCTACGGTGTTAAAGTAACTTGTTGTTTGGTAGCTACATGGTCTTACATTGTCTGTAGTATGTCTGTATTGAGCTGTATTGTTTAAGTGAATGTAAATTCATGCTCTTTATTGGCAAAATAATTTTACAAATAACTTTTTTTGCATGTCAAATCGATGAAGAAGGGCACTTCAAGTCACCCTAGGGCACCACACTGTGTTAATCCGGGCCTGTCGACACAAAATGGCTACTTGAGGTGGGATGTAATTGGACTTCCTGGCTGACCAATTCCAAGTTTTTCCACCCCCCCCCCTCCCCCCTCAGAATAAGGTGGCGACCATCTGACAAGCTGATTAAAATGGGAGTTTGATTGATGGATAGACAGATAGCTAGCTACATGATCGATCAGATGGTTGGAGGAGACAGTTTTTGTCACTGTACCATCTGTCAAGATGAAGAATTAGGCTTTAATGAATTTTACATTTGAGCAATTTACATTTGGACCCAAAACACCAAAGATGACGTCCCTCCAAAATAGACCCTGTGTATGTCGCTCGACTGATAGAAATGATTATAAGTGAAAGTCATGATGAATGTCAGGCACTCTGACCTTGTGCAATACGCCTGGCCTCATTGAAATGTGATGGTAAATGAAAATGTTAGTTTGAATATTGTATTGACTGGGACACATAAAAAAAAAAGCTGTCACAATAGCTGTTCCATTTGTTTGTCTGTGTGACCCCTGCTATTCAGATTCCATTTGTCACTATTTTTGCCTATCAAATGAGATCCCATCCAGGATGTCAGCTCTTTTTTCCAACAATGGCCCCACCAGTCCACCCCCAGCCTCTCCTGCACACCGGCCGTTCCTGATCTGGCTGCATTTCCAGCATAAAAGTGATGACTGGTCAGCGGTGTGGTCATGTGGGGTGTGGCGGGGAGGATGGAGCGCAGTTGTTTTGATTTGTCTGAAATCTGCGCTGCGACAAAACAACAGAAAGATCCATGCCGGCCCTGCCCCCCGACCCGGCCCACCCTCGCTTTGGCCCGGCAGCTAAATCCGGGCCTTTGTGTCCCACATAGTTGTATGGATTTGTCAGCAATGGGGCAGGCGGGGGGTGTGGAGGGGCGTAGATAGGGCGAGGGTGATGAGAGCCAAGCAGTTTTTCTGGTGAAGAGGGAAGGACCTTCTTTGCCACCATGGCTCTTAGTATTAAAGAGGACTCAAGTAATTTGAATTAATAACTGTAGGACTTGGTTTGGTCCACACACACACACACACACACACACACACACACACACACACACACACACACATCACACATCACTACGACCGTCCACCGCAAGTCTCCATGAAGAGGCTTGCACAGACCGCCTGCCCCTAAGGAAAATACTGTCAGCAAAACTAAATGGGCACCAATAAGTTGTCAACACATTGTGAATCAATAAGGCTATGAATACACTGAAGACAGAGGAGATGTATTCCAGAATATATACTTATTGTATATAATACTTATTTGCTTATTTAGCATTTGGCATTATAATGCAAAAGCAACATGGAGCAATGTTAATGTGGAAGAAACCATTTGGGCTGAAAACGGGGGTGAATGGGAATATTCATTTCACCGGTACCTCTAGTCTAAAGAGATTAGCGGAGTAATAATCCACAGCCAGGTCTGAACACTAAGTACTGAGCTGATTAGATACAGGCACAGACTGTGAAAGTGAGACCCCGCCACCACCGGTGGTCCATGAAAACACATTGGCAGTAGCGCAGTGATGAATTATGATTATGATTATTATCGTTATTTCAATCAGAACTGAAGCGGGGGTCCCATTTATCAAACTCCAATAGGAAATTTCTAGACTTTAATTCTGAACCCCTGACTTGCTTACAAGCAATTATCCAATATCAGTAGTGGGACTCAGTCAGCAGACACTAATCACAGAAAATGTGTCTTTCTCATAGGTTTCCAGTTTCCTCATACTGTAGGTTGGGAGCCAGTATTTTATTTCCATAGTATAAAGAGCATGTAGACAAAGATTCTCTGATAGTTTTACCCAAAGAGAAGGTACAAGTTTACTCATTTTTGGCCAGGTAACTTCTAAGCTATACGAAGAGTTTGCAAGGTTACTAAACTGGCTGCTTCCAGGTGACTAACTGGAACTGTACCCCTTTTTTTAATCAGCTGAGCAAAAGCACATTAGATCAATTACACACGGAAAATTCGGTAACCTACACTGAATGACACGAATAGAATAGTCAACATGGTAGATCTATCTAAAATGCAGTAAGTTACAATTGCACAATTCTATAAAATAGCTCATAATAAATAGATTTCTCTGCACGGGACATGAGCGTATTGTGGGACAATGCCAGGGAAGGACAAGCAGGACAAAAGCATTGTATTGATTTGTTAGCTCCATCACTCATTTCACATTACATGAGGTCCACGCTAAAAGCAGGATGGAAAACATGTCCTTGCGTGTCCTTATGACCTTTGCTAGCTGAATATGGTGTTTAATATTTCATGCCGTCCGATCCGTCAGGTCTGGCCACAACAGAAGAGGCGAGCGACGGTCAAATGGTTGGCGTTGAAAGAGAGCGTCGTTGTGATGCAGGCCGTTTCTTGTGAAGGTTGCAAGGGTCAAACCAAGAACAACCTGACGCCACAGAATATTCTCATTGGCTGCTGTGGGTCATTGAGAATCTGATGTGAGGGAGGAGAGCATTGATACAGGATGCACGCCGCATGATTAGGTTAATCCGTATGTCAACAGGCGCACAGATGGGCTGACCTGCTGGCACGCGCGGATGAGGTTTGCTGCTTACGGCAGGTGGGAGGGACAAAGAGCGAGAAGGGGCACAAAAAAAAAAAGCAAACTGGGGGAAAACGTTGAAAAGGTTTCCAGACCGTCCTCGCGAGCAAAACGACGACGTTGGTTGATTTTCAAGCGCGTTAGAAGGACTGATGTTTACGAATGCGACCTCTACGTGAGAGTCAAACGCGTCTCAGAGCCCCGCTTTGGCAAGCGCCTTTAGCGACGTGGAGCAGCACTCCGTACTGTGTTATATGGAAACGCAGCACTCCGCAGCTGTGTGTTCAGGCAAAGGTCAAGGTCACGCCCTAGGGCTTGTCGTCCAGTACGACTTGGGAATTACGGTAGTACCACCCAGGGGACGGCACACGGCAGTACTACCACCCTGGATTTGGGGTAGGGTCTCCAGGGGAGGGTTGGGGACCCCGAGGGTCGTCCACCTACCCAATGCCTTATCCAAATCCCCCCAACCCCGAAGCGTTTAAGACGTCACTAAAGGCGCTTGACAAAGCGTGGCTCTGAGATGAATTCAAAGTGAGAACGTGTTATTTCGTGCATTTAACCGAAATTCCCGTACAAAAATCCAATTGACTAAGCCTACAAAAATACGTCACCCCTGCGGTCCATTATGTCGTTTTGGGAGTCATTGGAAATTGACTTATTCTGTCATTTGGGTATGAGGATGTGTTGAATGTTTCATGCTCTGAGGTCATTAGGAAGGCGGAAGCAGGGCTGTAATCCTATTTTAATCTCAGTGGATTTATTAAACAGGACCAGCAGGTTTAAATCTCAGCAGATTAGAAGGCCCGAGGAGAGGCCGTGGGGGCTTGCATCAAGTGCATTTAAGGTGATGCGGTCCACCTTTAACTAGTCAGGATTGATCAGGAGGGTGTGGGCGTGTAAGATAAGATAAGATAAGATAAGATGAGATAAGATAAGATAAGATAAGATAAAATAAGATGAGATGAGATGAGATGAGATGAGATGAGATGAGATGAGATGAGATGAGATGAGATGAGATGAGATGAGATCAGATCAGATCAGATCAGATCAGACGAGATCAGATCAGATCAGATGAGATCAGATGAGATCAGATGAGATGAGATCTGTTGGGATAGAGCCATCTTTGGTGCAGTTGATTGTTTTCTGTAAATGTTTCAATTTGACACAGCTATGCTACAGACAACAAGGTTTGGTCTTCCACATTCAGTTGGTGGGACGGCGCTGTAAGCGAGCAAATGAAATGAGTGTTACTTTGTGATGTCACAAAATCACCGCAGTCAAAACGACTCGTTTGGAGGTATTTTTTCCTTACATGGCTGGTGTGGCTTTATTTGGGGACCATGAGTTTTGAGACTTCCATGATGTTTATATAGCATGCCCAAGTCCTTTAATATCAAAGAAGCTAGGAAATCTTGTTTTACACAAGATGGGACCTTGGTTGTATTTGTTTGGATGTGTATTATTGGTGTGTGTGTGTGTGTGTGTGTGTGTGTGTGTGTGTGTGTGTGTGTGTGTGTGTGTGTGTGTGTGTGTGTGTGTGTGTGTGTGTGTGTGTGTGTGTGTGTGTGTGTGTGTGTGTGTGTGCCTCAGTATGTCTTGGAGAATCATAGTACAAATCCTCTTGAGACCGTGGTGCCTGAGCTTTGGGGAAGGGGTTAATCCCAGGCTGTGTCACATCTGGACTTAATCAAATCAATCTCTTAACTGATCATGTTCTTCCTGCTTCAACCTCTAGAGGTCAGCAGCGGCTGTGCTTCTGGCTCTGCTCGGGCGCGTTCTTGTTTATCACACACACACACCCACAATCTCGTCTCGCCTTTATATTGATATTGATCGAGTCTCGTCTTTATATTGATTGGTCTAAAGGGGCCCTATAGCGAGCAAATCACCTTGAGCTCCCCGACTATTGTGAATTTTGGCATGAAAAAATAAATTCACTGTGAGATACATGCAGCCTCTCTCATGAGGAGTAAAACCGTTATCTCTCAAACAAACCCTGAACAAATTGATACAAGAGGTTTTTCAATGGATTCTGTTACTTTTATTTAGACTTTTAGTATGTTATTTAACATGTCCAATCGTAACAGAATCCATTGAGAAAGCTTTTGTATCAATTTGTTCAGGATTCAACCATAACCGGTATATAGAATTTGTATGGGAAAATATATTTAGTGGTCGTTGTAAATCATATTATTTTCAGGCACATATTAGATCATGACAAGGAGTAATTGGCACACACACAAAAAGTCACAGTCCAAAGCATCAAGTGAGCATCAAGGACCTCCACAAGGACAGTGAGGGATTAGATAGCAGAGAGTGCGATTCCTTCCCATAAACAGAGTGTGTAATGTGCCAGCAAACAGAGTGCTGGTGAACTTGGCCTTTGCCAAATGCTCCATCTAAAAGGACGCCAAGCTCACCATCTGTTGGCCGAGCTCGGCAAATGTCTGTTTGTGACACAGCACTTCTTTTGATGGGGAGCCATTTTGAGCTATTACTCTCCTGTTTACAACTATGGGGATCCTCATAATTATGTTTATTTTATAACACCACGTGGAATGCAACTCAACTCCTTTACATCAAATAGACTAGAGTGCCACTGTCTAGACTAGAACCCGACCGATACTGGATTTTGGAGGCCGATGCCGATGCCGATATTAGGAAGTAAAAAAATTCCGATATCAATATATCGCCCGATATTCTTATATTATATAATACACCATTATATTACACAATTCTCTTGCAATGATCCCTCAAATATCAAACACTTGACAAAGAGATGACTTGACATGACTTGAGATATGTAATGTAGGGAGGATATTTTACCGCTTATCAATAAACTTTATTGTCCAAAATGACATCAGTGCAATGAAACAGTAAACTGAACTGGGAATTTAATAATTATAAATAACTAGAAATACAAAAACACAAATAGAACAAATATAAAATTTAACTTGAGTTAAGAAAAAAGATCAAATATACATGACATGCTGTCTATAACTTAAAAAATACAAAGTAAAAAAATATCGGCATATCGGCTGAAACCGATATATCGGTTATCTGCCAATATCGGCCGATAATATCGGTGGACCGATATATAGGTCAGGCTCTAGTCTAGACGGTGCTTGTTGGCAGTGGAATGCATTTTTTAATGTGATTAATTTCTTAATGTATAGGGCCGATCCAAGGGGGAGTGTTTGTGGTAGGAGGATTCCTGGAGAAAACAGAATCACCTGGGTGGTGGTGGATCGGTGCAAAATAACAGGTTGCACAAAATTAAAACAAACTGGCAAATTTTCATAGCCTGGGTCTTCTGAGATTCTGGTAATGCTTTAAAACATGTCATGGGTATCTACGTGTGTAATGAAGTTTTCTCTCATCTGCATACTTTCTTTGCTATTTCAGACCAACAAAGATTGTTAAATCATAGGTGTTGTCTCTAGATAAGTAATTCACAGTTGCATTGCCATTGAGATTGAAACTCTATTTAGATAGCCTCATCTGTCACTGATACCAGATTTCAGCAATGTCGGTGCATCGCGGTAGCTCACCTGGTACCACTAAGGCACATGTGTCAAACTCAAGGCCCGCGGGCCAAATCCAGTCTGACACCTAATTTTATGTGGCGCTCGAGAGCTAGCAATGAATACGATTTGCGCAATACCATTCTAATTCTAATTTGTTCTAATAGTTGTAGGCTACTAGTTGTCTGTTTGCCATTATTTTTCCTATATAGTTCTACTTTCAGAGCTAGTTAGTAACTATTAAGTTATTACTGAAAACCAATAATAATCGAATCAGAGGCAATTATGTAATATGATAACAATAGGCTATACATTTATATCGTGTTACACAACCGGCCCTTTTAGTGCAACCATAATGCTGATGTGGCCCGGGATGAAATTGAGTTTACCACCCCTGCACAAAGGCTTACCGGTAGTCCTTTGCACGGCCAACCCGGGTTCGAATCCGACCCGTGGTCCTTTGCCGCATGTCATCGCCTCTCTCTTCCCACCTTTCCTGTCTTCCTACTGTCCTGTCAAATAAAGGCAAAATTGCCCCCAGGCAAATAAAGGCAAAATTGCAATGTCAGCTTTCTATAGTATAGGCCAGGGAATTACGAGAGCTATATTTCTGGCATAAACTTTCACAATTGTCAGTGAGGTCCTGTCTGAATCAAAGACTGCAGGAGCAAGAACATGAATTAAAATAATTTGATTGTGTTGGAATTGATTGATATTTAGTTGTGACCGATATAATAGTGATTTTTCAAAATATGTGAATTAAAAAGACGCTGCTGAAATGTATTATGCCCTGTGTGTGTGTGTGTGTGTGTGTGTGTGTGTGTGTGTGTGTGTGTGTGTGTGTGTGTGTGTGTGTGTGTGTGTGTGTGTGTGTGTGTGTGTGTGTGTGTGTGTGTGTGTGTGTGTGTGTGTGTGTGAACACATACCAGGTATATACCGGTATATACAGGTCAAATGAGGTCCTCACAAGTACAGTTCACACAAACACATTAGAAATGAAAACAGGAAATGCCCATCTTAGCATAAGGGAAAATTTGTTAGGTTTAAATTAGGTATGGGCCGGGGTTAGAAAAATGATGTAGGCCTTCATCAAGGTAACATATTTACAAGGATGGGAGTGGGACCCATATATATATATGTATGTGTGTGTGTGTGTGTGTGTGTGGGGGTGTGTATGTGTGAGTGTATGTGTGTGTGTGTGTGTGTGTGTGTGTGTGTGTGTGTGTGTGTGTGTGGGCTGTAATGTCATTTGATACTAGAATAAATCATCTACCCCGCTCCACAGGGAGGTCAGAGGTCACGGACAGCTTGCACCCAGGTCCTCTGGTTGAAGGATAGTCTCCTAGTCCCTCTGCCTGATGCCATTCAAAATATATACATCATAACCTGATGCATTTTATGTAATGTATAGCCCATGTCATTGCAAACAAACAGTGTATGAGAAGAGAATGAGATAGTTTCCCCAAATCAGTGAGCTGAACAAAAGAGACTGGAGAATGTGGTTGGGACTGGGAGGTTTCCATGCATCAGAACTGCAGAAAATTATATGTTACTGCCATCTAATGGCCAAACTATCTAGCTGTATTTCTTTACAATTGGATTAAATGCCCTGATTTTGGATGGGAAGGCTTCGTTCTTCTGCTATTCCAGACATGACATCTTTATTTTATTGTATTTATTTATTTATTTATTTATTTATTTATTTATTTATTTATTTATTTATTTATTTATTTGTATGCCACATACTTATGACTTTAAATGCTAAACAACTGTTATTACACTGAATTTGATAATTTCAGAAGATAATTCAAGGAACTACACAAATTAAGATAATGAGAATAAAATGAGAGAAACAAGGAAAATGTGTCTTCATATTATGAAGACAAATTATGAAGTTGATCATGTACTACTGCATGCAGGAACACTGCAGCACCAGCAGGGGCAGTGTGTTAAATAGGCGGCATGGAGGATCTTAAACTTTGACACCCGCCTGGCTTCTTCCTCTTCCGCTTACGGTGATAGCAGGTATGGCGGCTCCCGTTTTACTCTAAAAAATGATGTCTAACAAATCCGTTGTAATCCTTAATTCTATAATCTAATGTGGTTCATTTATAGAGATGATACGACAAAGAATAACTGTCGATTAAGTTGATGTGAATATCGGATGAGTTTGTGACTTCCCGGTGATATGATTTCGCTGCTGTTTCTCGGTCCCCCAAAAATATGCCGTTCGCCCTGTAACGAGTGAACGTCATAACGTTATATGTTACCATACCGGCGGCGAATGTGCTTTAAATAAATAAATAAAATAAACACAGTAGTTGTAACGTTTCCCCAAAATAAGCAACCCCTCCATCTATTATGGCTAATGTTTTGCTCGCTGCTAGTTGTCTCCAGTCCAGGCTAACGTCTTGGGCCATAGTAGCTTTAGCATAACTAGTATGTTGACAGGAGTTTGTTCGTATTAATTCGCTGTTTAATGGTTGTGCTCTCTAACTATTACAGGTTCAAGATGGTGCAGCGCCTGACTTACCGTCGTAGGTTGTCCTACAATACAGCCTCCAACAAAACTAGACTGTAAGTCATCTGTTTCTAGCTTCATGGCAATGTTGCATGCTAGTCAGGCTGGCTTTACTGGCAGCACAGCCAAGAACAGTTTGTGTCTGTAGCCGAGGCTGAACACATGTCTGGTGTTTTGCTTGCTGGCCCACAGGTCCCGGACACCTGGTAACCGCATTGTTTACCTGTACACCAAGAAGGTCGGCAAAGCCCCCAAGTCGGCATGCGGCATCTGCCCCGGGAGGCTGCGTGGAGTAAGTGAACGCTGTCTCTTGTTTTGGTTAAGGCTCTTCTTTCTTTCCCCTCCATCAGCACACTGCAGGTGGTTTAACTCGTTGTCTTCCATGGTGCATGCATAGCTATCTCCTCTCCTCATCACTGCATTGAGGGCCGAAAGGCTGGCCTGTTATCAGCATGGTTAGAGAGGTGTTGAGCCGATATTGGCGCTTTCTTAAAATGTCAGACCTAAACAGTCATGTGGTCTACTTAAAATATGATGGCGGGTCCTCCCTGACCACAGCTACATATGGCATTTTTCCATACAAAAAGCTGGCTGCACAGCTGCCCAGTAGGGAGGGGAGGGGGATTGATACAGTATAGTAACTAGGGGTGGGAATCACCAGATGCCCACGATACGATACTAAAACGTTACTTGAGTCACGATACGATAGTAAGATATATTGAATATTGCGATATTTCGATATATTGTCTAATTCCTTTTCCTACCTTTTCCTTGACTTCACCGGAAGTAAAACATGCAGTCTTTTTTTGTTTTGTTTTGTTTTTGCCCCTGGATGCCCAGTGGCATGGCATGGCCTGCAAAAAAAAATTAATAATATCGATACAATATCGTCACGCAAAATATCGCGATACTATGGTGTATCGATTTCCCCCCCCCACCCCTAATAGTAATGCAATATTTTGTGTAGCAATATATTGTATCGCCAAATGCCAAGTATTATATTTTATTATATAAATTGTCAGGTGCATGCAACATTTATAACGGGGGGGGGGGGCATAGCGTCGTGTCATGAATCAATGCCATTGGTCACCGTTAACGCAACTTGTCAAGGAAGCGCAGCCACATCTTGTCAAAAATAAATACTAGTTCATACAATGTCATATTTGGTTAGCTGAGTGTGACTAACTAGCAGTGCTAGCTAGCACCAGCAGCCGGCTGTCCTTTCAGGTTAACGTAGACATGCCTGTGCTGAATGTGGTTACGCATTGCTCCGGTCGAGTGGTTATATGCCAGTAGGGGTGCACCGATCGATCGGCACGCAATCTGTATCGGCTGATTTTGACCTCAAATATGGGATCTGCTGATTGCAGATATTACTTTATTGTCGCCGATTGCATAGCCGATCATGCTGCATGTGAGAAACATGAGGCAGCCCATTTTCATGTCTTCAATGTCTATCCTTTAACTTTCGTATTGTGCTCTAACGTTTATATCATTGTGTTGCAATGCACACGCTTTGCTTTCGTCAGTGTACTCGCCTCTAGTGCTGCACGATTTGGGGAAAAGGTGCGATTAGCGATTAGGGTGGACAATATTGCGATTGTGATTGCAATATAATAAACAAGAGGTATCTAGGGATGTGCCGGCATGAGTTTTTGACGGTATGATAACCTTGGACAAAAATACCACGGTTTCACATATCACAGACTAAAATACATGAAATATGTTACAATTTAAAATATATTAAAACTAAAAAAATAAAACAATTTGAAATTAAATTATCTTTACAAAAAAATAAAACATTTTGAGACATTTGCCTGTCCCAAACATGTAAAAAAGAAACACCAGTCAAATAGAAACTGCACTGTGTTACAGCACATAGAAGATGGCTCAGCAAAGTTGCAAAGTTAGTCACATGTCTGTCCAGCAATACTAATGAATGATACACCCCGTTTATTTATTTTGTAGCGACAGATGGCCTTAAACGCCACACTCACGTGACGCTTCTTGAGAGAGAGAGAGGTGAGAACGTGCATCTGCAGACTTTTAACGAGGGACCATGAAGGCGTCATGTGACAGGCTAGTTAGCTAGCCTGGAGGTGATGCTGCCAGTGCTGGCAGCTGCGACAGTGTTTTGCTATCAACCTTGTTAATCTCGTTATATTCTTCATCACAGCTGGTCATCCCCACTGTGCACTTAATCGCACACTAGTTCTGCATAAGCACCTGCAGCTCTCTCCTTATTTTACTGACGTTCTCATTGATCACAAGGCTGTTTACATGCGTTTCTGAACGAACGGCTAGCTAGTTATTAGCATAGCTTGCTGTTAGCGATCATGGATGTTCTCTCTCGCCCTCTCGGTAGATAACCTTGCTGCACATAACATTACTTATTTGCGGGAGTGCATGGGAGAAGTCTCCCGCTAGTATTGATGCCCAGTGTGATGGCAGAGAAACGTGTGTTTGCTGCGTCGCGTGTAACGTTAGTTTAGAGGAGGCTCTCACTCTCACACACACACACACACACTCAAAAAGACGTGAAAAAAATAAAATAATCGCACACTTTTGCGGTTATGTAATCGCACGTGCTGACATTGCGATTGCGATTCGATTAATCGTGCAGCACTACTCAGCTCCACACACCACACCAGACTGTCAACACACCCCTTGCATCTTTGAATCACACAAATCAGCTGGTGATTACAGCAGACTCAGCAGAGAGAAGTTACCTCCAGTCCTCCCGCCTACTGAGGCATTTGCATGCTGTTAAGTCCGTGTTTGATCCATATTTGCGTGTATCCTCCTAACGTTAATAGCTCCGGTTAGCTTTAGCCGCTTTAGCTTAATCGATAAAATAGTTTCCTTGGGTCGAAGTTATTTTTCTTGTGTAACAGGGAAATCACGGAAAATGGAGTATTTTTGTTGAGTGAACTGAACTGCATTGAACTGGTAACATGGAAATCCCGAAGTGGAACGATTTTTGTTCTTTTATAAACTGAACTGAGGGACTGAACTACTAGCCATTTAGTTCAACACAGTCTTGTGCTCCAATTATCTCACACACAAAAAATCATGTTGGCGGTTTCCTTTAGCCTACACAGTATAAAATATTGATGTAGAAAAAAGAGAAAATGTGCTGCACTTTCAATTTGATGCATGAAATGTAGGCCTATATGTAAAATGGAAACTGTTCTATAATAGACTGCTATAGCTGCTTACAAAATAAATATATATATATACAGTATATCGGTGATCGGTCGATGATCGGTTGGGCAGATATTTCTCATAGGTGATTGGCAATCGGTGATCGGTGGCAAAAAACGTGATCGGTGCACCCCTATATGCCAGTTTTTAGTTTTATCTGACACAGCCTACAACATCTAGACTAGATCACAATACTGCCAAACTGTGCTGGTTTTGTCATCTCTGTCCGTTGCTACTTTTTACCACCCTGGCTAATTAGTTTAACAGACTACACTAGTGTTTCTGGTGCCGATTTGGCGACATAGCGGACATTTAAAACGTTTAACCGAGTAGTTGCACACATCCCTAGTCCTCCTGACCAGTCTGACATTTATGCATGTGAATGTTACATATCTGAGGTGCATATGCACAGAAATAAGTCAAGTTTATTTGTATAGCACATTTCATACACAGAGGCAATTCAAAGTGCTTCACATAAAGTGGTTGACAGGAAAATAAATAAATTAAATCCTTTATTTGTCCTCTTTCTGAACTATCGTTTCTATACTTGATGGGCTGCATTTCAGCATGCACAGGCTGCCACAATATGTACAGCAGCAAACAGCAAAATATACACCAAATTAGGGATGTTCATCAATTATCGAAAATCGATAATCGATCGTTAAGGATTGGAATCGATCCTGTGGCATTTGGATCGATTTTTTAATTATTAAAAAAAAAAAAAAAAAATTTTTTTTTTTTTTTTTTTTTTTTTTTTGGACTAGGTTTGGGTGGAAATCGTTCCTCCTCGCCCCACTCCATTGCACAGCCGACTAACGTGAGGTGGAGCTTCATATAGTCTCTAGTTTTCTGGCTGGGCACGGGCCTTTGTGCCAACAAAACTGTTTTAAACATGAGAAATTCACACCGGCATGCGCCGGGGACAGCAGTGTTGGAGAGGAGACACATTGAAATAAAGAGTTCATTGAGGAGAACACGTTGTCTTTCGTATTTTCTGCCATAGGCATTCATTTTGTTAAAAAAAAAAAAAAAAAAAAAAATTGAAAATATTGAAAATTTTCTAAGTATTAATAAAATCGATAATCGATAATTGATCGTTAATTCTCACCGATTATCGATTTTGGAAAATTTTCAAAATGAACATCCCTACACCAAATAAATGTTTTAATACTTGTGAGTGACATAATGTAACATTTTATTGCTGTTACAATCGGAACGATGTTACTAATTACCAGTCGGAACCTACATGATGCATGCTGCACGTGCTGTGTGTTTAACAAGTAGCCTACTGACTCGGACAGGTGGCTGCTCGCACACAATCACCGCGGCTGCAAGACGCACCGTGAAGATGTCAAAAGCAGATGAAGTCTGGCTGGGTCCAAGGCAAGCCCCGACTAACAACGCTGTCGCTAACCTTGCGTCAGCATCGACATCACAAATCGAGCTGCAAGATGATAATTCAATGAACAAGAACCGCGTCCGCCCGCACAGAAACAAAGGACGAGGAAATGATTTGTCAAGTCATCGAGGTACCCCTGCGTCTTTGAACGGGACGGAAAACTAACGCTATACTGCAAAGCATGTAGCCTACAACAAGCATACACCTCGACCAGGACTCCTTAAAAAAAAAAAAAAACACCGCGTATATGTGCTGAGAAATGAGGAATGCTTTACATCCCTGCCTCGTCTGCCTGTCACATATGGGGTGAGAGAGAGAGAGAGAGGGACCGCGGCGGGCCAAGGCCGTTTCTGGGCCTTTTGGGGCCCTATGCAACATCTTAGTGGGGGCCCCAAACCACTGTCATCATAGTATCCCTGAATGAACATGAGGATGGTAGGCTACTTTATTATCGCTTTTAATTAATAAATTAAGCACAATATGAACAATAACTTAAAAAATATATGAAAATGAAGTTCACAAATATTAAACAAATCCTTTCAGTGCAAATGCATTATAAAAACAAAAAATTAGATTTGTTTAGAAAACGAAATTACACAAATGTATTATTATTATCATTATTACTACTACTACACCCGGTGCGCACACTGAATAGGCCTATTATACTATATACTATAGACTATTATACTTACTTTTCTGTCACATCGTCATTATTAAGCCGGCTTATGACTGCATACTATCTTAATTACTCAAAATATAAATATAAAATGCATCGTCGAATTGAATCTAGTGGACGCGCTAGGAGCACTGCTCTTCCCTGCACCACACCCCCTGTCTGTGCACTTTGGAAGCGCTCTGGACATGATTTCCGAAGTACTCTGACCTGAAGAAAATGCTTCCTGTCAACCTGTCACCAGCTCAGTGGCCTTGTGGTTTGAGTGTCCGCTCTGAGACTGGGAGGTTGTGAGTTCGATCCCCGGCAGAGTCATACCAAAGACTATAAAATGGGACCCATTGCCTCCCTGCTTGGCACTCAGCATCAAAGGGTTGGAATTGGGGGGATAGATCACCAAATTATTCCTGAGCGCGGCACTGCTGCTGCTCACCGCTCCCCCAGGGGATGGGTCAAATGCGGAGAACAAATTTTGCACACTCAGGTGTGTGACAATCGTTGGGACTTTACCTTTACATGGCCGCTTAGACAGCTTTCTTTTTTTCTTTTTTGCACAAAAGAACTACATCCAACTTAAATTCCACACTCGTCAGTTGCAGTGAAAGAGGGAACTACTACTTACTAAGCTGTTGTGTCCGACGACGGTTGTTGCACATGAAATTACCGTAATGTACTTTTTGTCTCCTATACTAACTCCCTTCTGTCCTTGTGATTTTTGTCCTTGCTTCCCTCTGAAATCGTATGGGATGACACCTGGCTCTGTTCTCATCGTGGTTTCTGCCTCTTGTCTTGTAGATCCGGGCTGTTAGACCTCAGGTTCTGATGAGGCTCTCCAAGACCAAGAAGCACGTCAGCAGGGCCTACGGTGGCTCCATGTGTGCCAAGTGTGTGCGCGACAGGTAAGAGAAGCATCTATTGAAACAACTTTTACTGACAAGTAAGCTGTTTTGCCTCGTCATTTTGGCTTGCAGGCAACAATTAGTGCTTTAGGATAATGACTGAAAGTTCTTGAGCCATTTTTATGCCTCCGCCTGCGATAGCCAGGCCGGAGGGATTATGGATTCGGGTTGTCCGTATGTCCGGCCGATGTTCGTTATCTGAGGAACGCCTCGACGGAATTTCATCAAATTTGCCTCAAACATCAACTTGGACTCAAGGATGAACTGATTAGGTTTTGGTGGTCAAAGTTCAAGGTCATTGTGACCTCACTAACCCCATTTCCAAGCTCTTTAACGCAATATCTCAGGAACGCCTTGACGGAATTTCGTCCAATTTGGCTCAAACGTTGACTTGGACTCAAGCATGAACTGATTGGATTTTGGTGGTCAAAGGTTAAGGTCACTGATCTCACGAACGCCACTTTCAAGCTTGTTAACGCGATATCTTAACGCCTGCACGGAATTTCTTCCAATTTGCCTCAAACTTCCACTCAAGGATGAACTGATTCGATTTTGGTTGTCAAAGTTCAAGGTTACTGTGACATCACGACCGATCCATGCTCGTTAACGTGAGATCTCAGGAATGCCTTGACGGAATTTCATCTAATTTGCCTCAAACGTCGACTTGGACTCAAGCATGAACTGATTAGATTTTGGTGGTCAAAGGTTAAGGTCACTGTGACCTCACAAACGCCATTTTCAAGCTCTGTAACGTCATATCTCAGTAACACCTTGACCAAATTTCTTCACATTTGGCTCAAACATCAAATGTCTGGACAGACATGCAATGTCGACTGCTGACTTGTTGGCGGAGGCATATATCCGCGGTGCGGTCGTTCTAGTTATTTTATGTGTCAATTTGTTGCTGCTGTCCACTGTATTTCTGTTTTTATGTACTGGATATCTGATTTTGCAAAACACCAACAACAATATTTTTACTTTGGCCAACATGATAGTCTAAATAGGGGTTTTTCAAAGTCTTGAGACTGTGGGCCTCCCCTCAGATGCTGACACTTGGACAAATCACCCCCCCCTCCATCATGATTGTTATTTGATCCCATTGCCACTCAACAATTGAGCCAAGATAGCCCGGTAATATTGCTGTTGACATACTTAAGACTACACCAAATACATAAATAAAAAAGGTCTGCCTGAAGGCATGTAGGCTATTTCTTTCTGACTCTGGGAAAGTGGAAAAAACAGTAAGATTTCCCAAAATGACTGAACTAACCAAATCACACACATTTTGGCTATTCTATGTGACCTCCTTTTGATAACTTAATGGAATATTGTAATGTTTTTTTCACTGCCATTCACTGAACCTCCAATGAAATTGTTTGGAGCCCCAACCCCTGGTCTAAACTTCTAATTGAAAATGGTATTCTTATGTCACAAATGAAATGGTGGCAAAGGTCAAGAATGCAGTCATTTCCGTTTCTTCCAGGGGAGTTTTGATGGCTAATTGCAACGCAATTTATTCTAAATGTTTTTTTCATTTTCTGTTTCAGGATCAAGCGTGCTTTCCTGATTGAGGAGCAGAAGATTGTCGTCAAGGTGCTCAAGGCACAGGCCCAGAGCCAGAAGTCTAAGTAAATTTGTAATGCTGCAATAAAAGAAATGTTGAAAACATTCCTTCTGTTCTGATTTGAAATGATTATGCCTCCGCCGGCGATGGCCAGGCCAGAGGCATTATGCATGACTGGGCTGTGGGGTCCGTCTGGGTACATACATGCTGCCAGACCCATGAATATAGGTTTAGACATGTTGAACAAATGCAGAAATTAACATATGAAAATGGCAAACGAAGCTGGAACCAAAAGATTTGGAACAAGGTTTACATGAAGCCAATTATATGAAGTATGGTTACAATTAAACCATATGAATTGCATGACAGATCACATTTCATACTAGGTGGTTTAAGAGCAATACTGGCTCATACTTGGAGCAAATAAATATCCACATCACCTTGGCCACTCCTCCACCTCAACTATACCAGCTGCCTGCACTGATCTGTAGGCCAAGGCTTACTAGGTCAGTACTTATGTCTGTCTGTGGCCAGTCGGTACAGGACAAGGAGGCTCTGTTTCAGGCTACTGGTGGCCCTGGGCACCACTCGGGCCTCAGACCACACAGCCCAGGACTTGGCCCCTCCCTGGGGGTCAACTCCCAGATTTCCAAGTACCCCGTGTCAGACCCAGCCAAGGTGGGTGAGTGTTGCCAGCTGGTTTGAAAAGAACTACAATGATGTGACTGATTAGGAACACCAACACTATTCCTATAGGAAATGTAGAATATGGCGTGAAGCTACAAGATCTGATCTGTCACCCTCGACATATGAAGTTATTTCCTCTTAGTAGGCTATACTTAACGAAGAAGAAATAAATAAGGTTATTCTCTGCGGCTCCATAAAGAAAAAGAATGCAGATGTTCAATAAAACGTGTATTTTAAATTGGTAAGGTATCGGTGGAATGTCCTTGCAAGCAATATGACGAATCATCATGTCACTTGCCACCCAGACATGCGGAACCCTGCGGCAGTTAACTAGTATGAGTTGTGCCAAACATAATATCTCAAAAACTATACATACTGTATGTCACATATCACATGCTTATATTTTGACATTCTGAGAGCAGAATTAGCTCAAGAGTTTGATGTATAATTATAGACCTGTCGTGTTAAAGTTGTGTGAACTGTCACAGTTTTTAAAATCTAAACAGGGTCAGCCGACTAGAGTCAGACACTCAAGCCTCCCAAAGCTCAGGCTGCATAGGTTCCATTGCCACCCAGTGACACGGTTTGTTTGTTGATTAATTGACAGTGGCCACAGGTGTGCATTTACTGGTAATTGACAGTGGCCACAGGTGTGCGTTTACTGGTAATTGACAGTGGCCACAGCAGGTGTGCGTTTACGGTAGGCCTACTTTACTGCCTCTGACAGCGCGATTAGACGAGAGCGCAAGAGAGATCAAGATGCCTAGACGGACGCGAAACTCGGGGTCGGGGGAGAATGTGCGGGAACGCAGACTGGCTCTGTTTATTCAGCAGTTCGAGAAACAAGGTCTGGAGCTGCAGCTGTTGAAATATGAAGTTCAACACTTCAACGCATGCTGTCTGTCTGGTCTAATTGTCCTGATTGAAACGCACTGATTTCCTTGCAGCCCAAGAACGCATGAACGAGATGGAGGGCAAAATGGAGAATATGCTGGCGACGGTGGATAGGGTCTTCAGAGTGGAGTTGATGAAGATGCCCCTCTCTCTTCAAAACACGCGATGGGATTTAATAAACGGTGAGCGCGCTCATAGCTGTTGTATAGGCTACATGATGAATGATGGTTGCATGCCATGGGCAAAGCGTTTGGGATTTCTAACTTGTTGTGTTTGCTTTGCGCAGCAGAAGCGGAATCTGCATGCGACGTTTCAATTGCCATGAAGGTGAGTTGTTGGACATAGCCTAAATAGGCTACATGGGTCATTGAAACGGCTTGAATTTATTTTGTGCAAGAATATAAATGTAACTTATTTTGACATTTATTTTACTTATTGGTAAATAGGGTTAACACAGCACAGTAAATGGGAATTGTTCGCACATTCAAGCCTAATTTAAATTGTCTGAGAAGCCAGGTAGCCTAGTTCTCATTACACTAAAGATGATCAGTGTTGTAACTAATTAACCTTGATATGTGTCTCAAACTATGCCGTGCTGGGTCCTTGAATTTGAGGGAATTGGGCCTGCCTGGAAACGTGGCAATTATTCAATTTGATGTGGGAACCCTGTTCATGCCTCTCTGCTGCCATCTAGTGTTTATGTGAAATCACTGGCGTCCTGTTCTCACCTGTTGCAGAGTGAGCGTGAGAGCCTTGCTATACAGCAGTCCCTGAGGAGGGCTCCCAGCAAAGAAGGTGACATTATTTTCCTTTGTCTCGGACCATGCCGAGTAGGCCCATAATGCCCATTATATGAAATAATGGTAGTGGGTTGTAGTCTACAAACTGTAGAGTATCCCACGTTAAGGACAAATGCAAACCCTTTCCTGTACTTTCATTTCACAGTGAATTCACTGAACAAAGTCATTACAGCCCAGAAGTCTCCACCCAAGCCCTCTAAAGTAGGTGACTTAATATTAATCCAGTTGACTGAGATTCTGCTTTTAGTACAACATTGACGTGGAAAGGTAATACAGCAAAGTTGAATGTAGAAAATTAGTATCCATCCCATTGCTTCATATATGCTGTACTATTTGGTTTTGAATCATTTATAATTTGACAATTTAAAATCCTTTTTGTTTTCGAAGACAAAAACTAACTGTGAAACTATAGAGGGTACTCGTCTTCCTAATCAAGTCAGTTTAAGATTGACTTAGCCCCAAAGTGACCCTACTACTGTACTCCGTATGCTACACATGCAGTATTGCGGTCACACTCTGCTCCATAAGGCAATAGGGGGGAACGGCTGTTCAAAATGCTCTCCTACCCGTCTCCAACGTTCGATTGCAGATCTGAAGATATGATAGGCCTCCTACGGAAGCCAGTAATTTAGCCGGGGCAGTTAAAATGATAGTGCTGCGTGAAACAACCATTTTTAAAAGCAGTTTTTCCACTGCCATCTATGAGCCATTTCATTCAGACCATCTTGCAGACTGATGTTCACTCTAGTTAATCTCATGTTTTGATGAGGAGCATTTTACCAAATTTTTGACAATTCAACATGTCTCACCTGAGTGTTACTGACTGCATCTCATGCCTCTACATGCATGTGGAAATATACTGCAGGTTGTATGAGAAATTACCTGCATGTGGAAATATTATGAGAGATGACCTTCAGAAGAAGTAGTCTTTGATTTCTGAAGAAGTTAAGTCAGCTGATCACGCAATCTGAGAATCCCATTGGTTAAAAAAAAATCATACAAATGGAAAATCTGTTATGAGAAATGAATGATCATGTGACTTGCTGTAATCTCCTTTTCAGAGAGGAAAAGGAGCCAAACAGTCTGGAGCGTTAGTCGGCAGTAAGAGCGCTGGAAGTCTCAGGTAGCGTGTAACAGTGTTGATGTCTTGTATTATTGACATGTTCTGTAGTTACTCATTATAGCACATGCTTCGTCCGATACATGTGCATTTTCACCTGACAGCTAGGAGTTTCACAGATGGGACGTAGTGTGTGGGAGGATCATGCTATCCCCCCCCCAGTTCCCCTCTGCCCTCGAACAGGTGCACCGACCAGAGGAGGCACTAGTCAAGTGCAGCGGCCAGGACTCATACCCCACCGACTTCCCACCCGCCGACATGATCAATTGTCTGTAGGCTGACCAAGCCGGAAGTACTGCTGCCCGGACTTGAACCCGGGTCTCCGGTGGTAGGGGAGTGCTTTTACCTCGACACTACCCAGGCGCCCCAGGCTTTAACATTTCTGTTGATTTCTACAGGTCAGCCACTATGAAGAAAATGCAAACCCGTGTGGCCAAGACCAGTGACCAGACTGTAGTACCGACGACAAAACGAATACTCAGGTTTGTTAGCACCTTTTGAGCAGAGTAAACGGTTTGTACAGTAGACTTTGCATTTTGCTGCTCCATCCATAAGGATGATGCTTGCCTAAAGATGGTGATCACGCTTAATATGAATAAAAGTGCAAACCTTGATATTTGTGTTTTGACTGAAGGACTGGTTGTTGGTAGCTGAATTGGAACATGCTGTGAAATAACTGGCTGTCTGAACCTTTAGGCACCACCACTCTGCTGGTGAGCTGTCCTGCTCGGATGGCTACGCTCCACACGTCACGGTCACCACATCACAGGGACAGGTACTGTGTTGGCTCTTTGCTCTAAAGTCACTTGGTACCAGCTCTTGACTGAAGAGAACAATGTTATTTCATTATCTCATGGTTAAATGTTTCTCCTGTTCATTTCTATTGACTGTGCACCTCTCTACTCCCCTACTGCTGGAGTAAAAAGCCCACGTGGATAGTTAAAGGTACATTCAGCGATGTTTTTGTGTTAAATGGCTCTATATTCTGATGGCAATCACTGAAATGTTTGGTCAGTGACTTGAAACCAACCCCCCACTTTCCTCTCTCTTTCCTGTAGTCCTGCAAGCAGGGCGGACGTATCTCTGACAACTAACTCGTGGAGACTCACGGATGGCAGGGTGAAAAAATACTATAGTCCTTATAAGCATCGCGATCCGACATTTCCCAGAAAATGTCAACTTTTCTCTGATTGGATAAAAGTTGGCACCGACCTCAAACTATCCACTTTGCAGAGATACGTCCGCCCTGCATGAATGACTACAGGAGAGAGATGGAGCACAGTTGGGGGTTTCAAGTCACTGACCAAACACTACTTCAGTGGTTTCTGTCAGAATATAGAGCAATTTAACACTTATTTTAACACAAACATCGCTAAATGTACTTTTTTTTTAAATGACTTGTTAACATGACCCATATACTGTAGATTATGGGGAAACGCATGTTGGCTTTCTTATCAGCCTATTGCCAAATGTGAGGTGCATAGAGTTGCATTTTGTCCACGAGCCCAGAATCCCCAGCATGCTTTGCAACATTATTTGTGAATGTGCTTGACACATTGGAAGCTGGTTCTCTCCTGCCTAGATGGTTTGTTTTTCTGAAGCCACCAAGGATGAAAACCTGGACCTGCTGGACGATGTGGCTTTGGGGCAGATGAAGTCTCTCACGGTAATGCGATCCTTTTTAATAGTTGGAGGGGGGTTAGTTTGTCGTTGCATCTGAAGAAGGGACACAGATGCCTTTTGGAATACATCGTGTAGCATCTGGAACAGTACAGTTGGTTTCTCTCTGAACTGGATTGGGATTTTTTTTTTCAGAGGCTGATGCATGCTCTAACGAGCAAAGCCAGAGCTGCCATCTCTGAAGGCTGAATCCACGATGACTAGAAGTTTTTGTTTTGTTTCTTTCGCATGAAGTTGTGCTCAACCCTTCACAGCTGTAATCCAAGATGAGTTGTGCAGAACCTCTCTTGGACTGCAGCTGTGAAGGGTGTCTATGGCCGTATTTTAATTTGATCTTAATAAAGACTTTTTTTATATGTGAAGCCATCTTGTCTCAATTGTTGACATTAATTTGATCAAATAACATAAACATGATCCCATAGGCATCCAGGAATTTGGCAAGTAAAGGGCTAAAGGGGGGTTGGCTACACAGCCTCACACTTTGAAAAACCCCGCTTTATCTGAGGACATCACTTCTGGGACAAAAATTGAAACAAACATTGCCCACTTGCTCCCTTTTATCATGAAATTACAATAATTATATTAAAAGATACAGCCCAGGTAAATTATCCTGTGCACTTTCTTAGTCACATTTTCTGTTTAATTTGTTAAGGAGCTGTAACTTAAAGGGGTCTCATTTTTTTTTCTGTGAAATAGTTTCAATTTGGTTGATCGTCCTCTGAATGCTTATTTTATTTGGTATAGGCTTGTCACTCACAGTTGTCCATACTGCTATCAGTAAGCATGTGGGAAACAGAATCCATGTCTCATGTAAACATGCAATGCCTGAATTGCCATACAAAAGATACCAGTACTGATTGAGTACAGGGTCAGCGTAAGATAAAACCTCTATACGCTTATCTCTCAACAAAGGTAGCATTCCATTGACTTTGAAAACAGACCCAGGTGACTGCTGCTTTGGTTTATGTCCTTGGTATTAACCCAAAATGAGTTTGTATCAAATCAATCTCAGATGCTTACTGTGAACTTGCATTGTCCCTATCAAATAAACTATCAAAGATGTATAAATGTTTCCAGTCTTATTTTTGAAAGGTGTAAAAATTGACTTGTGAAAGTGTTTGATGCGGTTGTCATGGTGTCCGTAATGTATAGATGGGACATCTACTTGATGGATGGGAATCGAGGTGTTTGCTCCATTCAAATCAGCTGAGAAGAAAGTGTCCTTGGACTTGTGTGATTTCTATTGTGGTTCTGACCTTGATGATTGAGCTCTAGTGTATCAAAACTGAATCACTTAATTTAGGTGTAGATCTAATTCAATGAATGGCTTTATAACGAGGTATGCTACACTCCCAAGCAGGACTAAAGCAGTTTTATAAGTCAAACAACTAATTTATTAATCCCAGTCATCGCTGTTGCATAAGAATCACAACTCAGTTTTACATGTGGGGAAAAAAGACTCCTACCTGCAGATAAGGTTTAAGTTTTATATAAGACTAGGTGCTGGATCCTGTTTTGCCAGCTGGTCTCTCAGACAGTTAACATATTGATTAGAAATTGTCCATAGAATTGACAAATCGTATTTGAGTGATTACATTAAGAATTGAAGCCTGGTACAAAACCAAAACGGTAAAAACAGCAATGTGTTCAGAGGATCTACACATTTCACATCTTAATTTTCAATACAAAGTGTTCCATAGGGAGTTAAAACTTACAAACTAGTGTTTTGTTATACGGTATGTATAGAACTTATACCTATACTGATATGTATAGATCTTATTTAGAAATCAGTGTTGCTGCTGGGGACCCAGTGACTCCATCTCCACTTCCATGGGATGCGGCTGAGGTGAGAGATGTGAGGCGGACGTGGCGGCGGAGGACGAGGCGGGGCCACTGTCAGCAGAGGAGGCTGGGGTTTGAGTGGGAGGGGGCAGCCGGGGGTAGAAGGGACCCACCAGCCAGTTGAGCGGTGTGTTATTGACCAGATAATCCATGACGTTGTCCAGGGAATCCTTCATTTTGCCAAGCTGGATTTTGCTGCTGGCCAGCACGCTGTCTGGCAGGTCTCCAAGGACGGTGGCCTTATTGAAGCTGGTGTAGACATGGGTGGCCGAGTGCCTGAGAGAGAGTGCCTCCTGCTGGATGTGGCTGGGGAGGCCTTGCAGGCCAGAGACCACGACCAGACAGGTGGTCTGGAGCTGCTGGGTGAGGGAGCGGGCGAGGGCCAGGGTCCGAGACTCAATGACCTGAGTGAAGGAGAACAACCAGGTCAGATGCCTGCTTCTTGCATTTCTCTACGCAGAGACTTGTGTGGTCACATTTAAAGGGGACCTATTATGCTTTTCCATATTTTGTGTCATATATCTATACTGTTACAATGTTGCATATCTCATGTCACCACCCTATAATTTGGAGAGGGTATATATATTATACATTAGGGATGTCACAATATATCGTCCCACAATATATCGCGATATCAAAACGTGACAATATGTATCGTTGAGATGAAATCTCATATCGTGAGAAAAAGAAGCTGAACATGGTGGCACTGATCTGCATCTGATTGCATGCTCACTCTCCTTTTCATTGCTTTGTTTGAACAGACGAGGGACGTTACAGACACGGAGGATGAAAATGGTGAAATTACTCAAATTAGCGTGGAGGATGCCCCCTCAACTTACAAATCGATCGCAAAAGAATATTGTTAAAATATCGTATTGTTATCGTGAACCCAATATCGTGAACTGAGTGTATCGTGACACCCCTATTATACATCAAACCCTTCAGCTACTTCTGCTCTCACTCACAATGTCAAAATATAAGGGATGCAATGTATAGATTTTGAGATATTAACATTTGTTTGACACTAGTGTTCCACCCTTTCTCACAGTACTACTTTCTGCTGTCGGCTAAAGAGTCAAACGGAGCATTTCAGACAGAGGCTGAACTCAGGAGCTGCATAAAGGGACAGTACAAGATAAATAAGGAGTTTTTTGAGCTGTGAATCATGCAAAGCTACAATAGTGGCATCCCAGAATAAAATAATAATAAATTATATTAGCATAACAGGGCCCTTTTAACCCACACATCTCATCGCCTGTTTGTGTCTTCCTCAAATCCTCGTAGCCAAACTCCTCCTTACCTCTGCCTCGTGACCGTTCTCCTGGTTTGGACCATTGGACTTCCACTCCATCAAGGAGCTCAGCTTGTCGTTGACCTTCTGATTGACCCCGTCAATATTCTTCCTGCCGTATTCAATCTGGTGGACAGTTAGAGAAACATGACTTTATGTTAGTGTGCTTTCCGCTACAGTATAAATAAATGATTTGCTACTTTGTCTTTCAGTAATTGTCTTTCAGTTCGATGAATGTGACATTAGCAATTTAGCAATTTCTCATCTCATGAAACATTCACACTGTTAGCACAGGGTATTTGCAGGGATTCTGACGTTAAATTCAATACTTTTTAAGACCTTTTTTCAGGTACTTTTCAATATATTTTAAGACCTCGACGTCACTTTTGCCACATCAGCAATAGGGGTGTAAATCACAAGTTTCATCACAATACAATATTATATAGATTATTTGCACAACAATACGATATTTGCTGATATCACAAAATCAATTTCTTTTTTTTCCCAATATTTTATTTGACAGTTTTCAAAACACAACAGGCTCAGACAAAGACAAAGACAAAAACATACATATATCAACATTTCAACATACGAAATGATACCAGCCACGTAAAGTGTCTATGTGCTTGCAAGAAATGTGCGTGGGATCCCACGCAAGGGGTCCATGAAGAGTCAGCCAGGCGAGGCATCCGTCACCTCTAACCTCGTCCAAACAGGCCAGAAACGGGTCCCAGACCTCAGAATTTCTTAAGTGAATTGATCCTCAGGAACCGGAGTCTCTCCATACATATACAGTAACCGAGATCATGTCCGTCAGCCACAGCTGCAAGGAAGTTGAAGAGGGGGACTTCCACTCCTTCAGAATAAGTCTCTTGGCAACAGTCAGAGACTGTTGCACAGCCGTAGGGAGGAGCAGCAAGGATTCTGAGCGAGTTCTGCCTCTGGCTGAAGGGCTACTTTGTAGGCCTTAGAGTACCAGTCAAATATCTTGGCCCAGAATCCGGAAAGTGAAGGGCAAAACCAAAAAGCATGGCATAATGTACCCTCTAACACCTGACACCTATCACATAGTGGTGAGACGGAAGGGTAGATCTTGTGCAGCCTAGCCTTGGAATAATGAAGATGATGAGTGACTTTAAATTGGATCAGCTGACAAAATCAATTTCAATTCAGAGTTCTGCAATTGATATGAGAAAATATCATATGCCCATTTAACAATACCAAATTGAATACCTCATCAAGTTATCTACAATTCTGTGTTTTCCTTACTGCAAAGTGAGTTGTGTACAGCAGCACCACTGATACTACTACCAATGTGAACGATAAGGACACCCACCAGATCAACAGCGTAGTTGAGCGAACGTTAACGATAAGGACACCCACCAGATCAACAGTGTAGTTGAGCTAATGTTAACGATAAGGACACCCACCAGATCAACAGTGTAGTTGAGCTAGCGTTAACGATAAGGACACCCACCAGATCAACAGTGTAGTTGAGCTAGCGTTAACGATAAGGACACCCACCAGATCAACAGCGTAGTTGAGCGAACGTTAACGATAAGGACACCCACCAGATCAACAGTGTAGTTGAGCTAATGTTAACGATAAGGACACCCACCAGATCAACAGTGTAGTTGAGCTAATGTTAACGATAAGGACACCCACCAGATCAACAGTGTAGTTGAGCTAATGTTAACGATAAGGACACCCACCAGATCAACAGCGTAGTTGAGCGAACGTTAACGATAAGGACACCCACCAGATCAACAGCGTAGTTGAGCTAGCGTTAATGATAAGGACACCCACCAGATCAACAGTGTAGTTGAGCTGAGAGATGGATTCTAGGCTCTGCTGCTTGGCGTCTTGTACTTTGGCCACGGCCCTGCTGTACGCCCGCCTGCGCAGCTTGGTGGAGAGGGAACCCAGACGCACGTAGTAGCTGGGCTGCTTCTTGTCAAAGCCTTTCACTGTCTTCACCTCCATCTCTGCCACAAGGGAGACAAGCATGCAATTAAGCGCTAAAAAGTGGAGAAATGCCATATCACTACCATGATGAGACTGAGTTCAACTGATTCAATCTGTTTGTCAGCGAAGCTTTCAATCAAAGAGCAAAGGAACGGCATCTTCTGGCTTATTTACATCCGTCTTCTCTGGTTTGCGAATAACAGCTAATATGAAACAGTTGCATGCTTTAAGTAGCTTGAGGCTTTTTAAAGAATAATGCAGTTATTCACTAATTCACAATGGATCCATTGTAACATTGTGTATAGGATTATTTCTAATAAGCTTCTGCAAGCCACAGTAGATATCCTCCAGCCCTAAACAACTTCTTGTGTTCACTTTAGCGATGGAGAAAATTGGGCCACTTGGATTCTGAGAAGAGCCTAATCCGATAAGTTGTGTTTTCCCTGGAAACGACCAAATCCAACATCGACAAGAGACTGCAGCTTCCTCTCAATAACTGATCCCTGATGAAGTTTTTAGCAGAAGTAGCAGCCTCACGTGGGGTAATGTGTGCTTTCAGACAGATTCAATACAATTGCATATTCAAAATAAAAAATAAACTAGATCTCCATATTTCATATATTTACCATTACTCAAAGCCAAAACACAAGGCAAGAATAAACTCTCAAAACCCAGCTCACCCAGCTCGTCGTCTGTGAGGGGCAGGTATTGCTCCACCAGGCTCTCAGAGGTGGAGAGGGCTGAGTCCACTCCGCTGCTGACCAGCTGCACCGCGCGGCTCTCCAGCACCGTGTTGACGCTCCCGCTCACGACGGCCTTGGTGGTCTCCATCCCATCCTGCACCGCGCCCCGAGTCTTCTCCACCACGCTGCTCCACCCTGTCCACACAGTGTCCCTGGCACCCGTCACCTTGACCGTCACAACATCTTTGGCGCTGGTTACCGCATCCTTGGCGCTGGCAACGATCTGGGCAGGGGGAGAACGCAGAGAGATCAAAGTTTTTGTCAGGGTTCTCACGGCCGGGTCCTTGAAATCCGTGATAGTTTGTGAATTTGAGGGCGGGGGGGGGGGGGGGGGGGGAATCAAGGTCTTGAAAGTTTTTGAAAATAGACATAAATAGACACAGGTCATTGAAAGTACCTGCTCAGAGGGCTGGTGAAGAATTGGCAAAGTTTTCTCAATCTTGTCCAGACCTTTACAGGCTAGGTCATTGGCAATAGCAACTGTGGGGAATAAAAGAGAGCAGAAAATACTTAAAATAATATAAATAATAATAATAATAATAATAATTAATAATAATAATAACAATAATAATATTAATAATAATAATAATAATAATAATAACAATAAAGCAAACTGATACAAAGATGTCTACAAATCTCTTCCCCGGGGAAAAAATGTATCAATGAGAAAATAGAATGAAATGTTTCAGTGAATGAGCCATCATTTAATTGTGGCTGACAGCTCATTGCAAGATGACTGTAAGGCAATAAACAAAATAAGTGGGTGAGAGATGAACGTGACTAAGAGCTAGCCACCCAGCTTGAACTTCCTGTTTCAAATTCTGCTTATGTGACTCATCTCCTTATCAGCGCATTATCCTGACAGAAACAGTTTCAGTTTGAGTATAACGAATAAACAGCTTTTCTTCAGACAGCTGCTAAACTAATAACCCATACTTGCAGATAGATTAGAGCACGTGATGTAAAACGTTGATGGAAAGGTTCTTCTTACTCTGAGGCTCCAGCTTGTCAATGATGGGTGAGGCCGTGGTGAGGGCCACGGAGGTGATGGCTCTCACTCCCTGCTCGGCAGCCTCGCACACAGACCTGATGTAGGGGTGTGTGTCCTTAGTGTTGCTATACACACTGGACACCAAGCCATAGCCATAGCTCACCAGAGGAAGGCTGCTCACCCTCTCAACCACATTCTGTGAAGAAATAGGAAAGAAATACCACTCAAATTAATAGGACTACTACGCTCTCTAGGTCCAAACTGTATTTGACTATATGAACAGACTGATTTGTCATCAAGACGCACAACATTGGGATGTCCTGTTAAGAAAGAAATTGGACCATGAATTATTTTTATGACATTAGTTTAGTTATCAAAAGGATATCACATAGCCTAAATGTGTGTGATTTTGGCAAGAGATAGTTCAGAGATATAGTATTGGGGAATTTTACGCTTTCCCCCACTTTCCCAGAGTCAGAAACAAATAAATGTCTGCAGACAGACTTTTTTTTTAATAGTCTGAAGCCATCTTGTCTCAATTGTTGAGATCAATTTGGATCAAATAACGTAAACACATGATCCCATACTAGGCATCCAGGAATTTAGCAAGTAAACTGAGAGAGAGAGAGAGAGAGGGGGGGGGGGGGGGGGCTTTGTCCCCAAGCTTTGTCGAGTTGAGTGACCTCACTTCTGGGACAAAGATTGAAACAAACATTGCACTTGCTCCCTTGGCTTTTAATCATAAAATTACAATACAATAATTATATTAAAAGATATATCCCAGGTAAATTATCCTGTGCACTTTCATAGTCACATTTTCCATTTAATTTGCTAAGGAGCTGTGTAACATTACATACATAAAAGGTCTCATTTTTTTGCTGTGAAAGTTGTATTTTTGTAGTCGGACGGGACTTGCGCGTTCTTCACTGTTTCTGCCTATGTTTTTCTAGCTAATACAGATTTTAAACTGTCTGTGGAAACGGAGCAACGCCCTGCTGAAATTCACTCGCATTGACCTGTATAAATCAACGTTTCCCTCCTATAAATCAGTCCAGCCTTGCGGTCAACGAAACATTTACGAAATAAACACTTAGATAAACACAGTGTGTAAATTCGCTTGAGCTCAGAGTGCAAAGTCTTCCCAGACAGACTCACTCACCTGATTTAAGACTTCAACTGCTGCCATGTCTGCTGAAAATCACCCTGGTGGGAGAGAAGAGAAAATCAATGTAAGTATTTAGTTTTTTCCGCGAAATCTTCAAACAGCCTAGCCAGTAGCCACATAACACTATTATTAATAGGCTACTTCCGGAACACAGTTAATGATATCCTAAATTTGGGACAGCGATGTTGTCAATGCTGGTCTTGAGCTACTTGTGAATGTGAAAGCAACTTGGCATAACTGTCACAAAGTAGCGCCTGATATTAAAGTGATACAAGTTAGGACTCACCGATGCAGCTGTAGATGTAGAACAATCCAGTAGCTCGTCTGAGACAGATATGATGCTGCTGGGAAGCGACTGGAGCTTTATTTATAATCTGTAATTATCGCGAGATGTAGCAGCACAGACAGCACTTGACGTAAGCGACAGTAAGTTTTCTATCTAGGGCAAAGGTAAGGGGCCAAAGTTAAGTCGGGGGAATTCCTCTGAAACGCGCGGTCAGTCAGTCACATGATATTATGAGCTATGACACATTTATGAAGCCTGTTCCAATCCTGAATAGACTTTCTTTGCATTTCATAAGGCAAAAACTGAACATTTTCTCCCCTGAAAGAGGATTATGAAGATTATCCTCTGGGTGTCGTGGTCCAGTTATGAGCTGCCCTCTTTTCTTTTCTTTTATTAAATAACCCAGTCCTAATTAGCTCTAGGCCAGCAGCTCCCACACATTCATGACAAGCATCCCCACATAGGTCAGCCAGCCTGTTACATGTGGGCCACATTATGTTACATGTGGGGTTCATGTGGATGGACTCAGACAGGACGAGTCCATTGGGAAGCATAATGTGGTTTATCTGATCACAGTTGGGCAAACCCAAATATATGATCTATGTGGGAGTGGGATCTTATAATGGGTTTATCATGGCACAGTCAGTGACCATGGGATCAGGATAGATGAACCATCCATACCAGGAACCACTTGGGTTACTTAGCTCAGTCACAGATAAGCATGGGTTCAGTATGGGCAGGGCTGGCCTAAAGTTTAGAAGCAAGCTTGTAACTGGAAGGTCGTTGGTTCAATCCCCAGCACTGGCAGGATACATCTGGGTGAGGAAAGTGAAGGAAAAAAAACAGCGCTTGCCCCTTCCTCAATACCACCACCGAGGTGCCCTTGAGCAAGGCCCTTAACTCCAACTGCTCCAGTGGCCAGCAGTTCATACTGTGGTTGTACTGGTCAGCTTCCAGGTGTGAATGTGTGTGTGAATGTGAACAGGGCACTCCTGAAAAAGAGAGCATTGCTCTCAGTGAGACTCCCCCTGTATAAATAAAGGTTTTAAAAAAATTGGTTCAGTATGAGGGTCTTGTCTGGGTCATAACCAAGTGCTTCAAATGGACATCACATCTTGCGCCCATGTGGGTTATACATCTGATTCACACCTTATATTAGAAAGCATTATGTATTCACATAGGACCTCGGTGGAATAGCCCATCTGCATTATATTCAGAAAAATCCATATGGGCAAACTATGTGGAATGGGCTCTCCATCAACAACGATTATAGTTTCCAAATGGATCTAATAATAAACCCCATTTCCGCGAAAAAGCAACATCTGACACCAATGCAAATTCCTTGCATCTAAGACACTTTGCAAATAAAGGAGACTGAATCATTTTTTTTATATACATTATTTTATTATTATCAACACTTTTAATAGTAGGCTACATATAAAATACAAGTATAAGATGTAGTTCTGGGTCTGACACATATGGAACTAGACTGGCCTCAATTCTAGTCCTAAACCGAAGGCTGACGTTTCTCTATCAGTAGGCTATGTAAGTGAACAAACAAATAAATAAATATGATTTAAAAACTAGGTAAATAGGCCCTAGAACCTGGATACATCTGGACTAACAGAGTAGGGGCAAATGAGGCAAAAGAGGGATCATGCCACATGCTGGTAAGAGGAGAGAACTCGTACATTGCTCCCATCTAGTGGTCAAAACCTGTAAGCACTGCAGAGTATTCACCTCACGGGAAGGAGACAGTAGCCTATACAGTAGGCACAAAAACACTGATGATTAATTTAACCACTGACAGCAGGGAACACTTGTGCAGTCCAAAACATATGGAATAACTATTCAATATATTTGATTTAAGATATTGATTAAACTAGGATTTTTAATTATTTTATGAGGCCTATTGTCAGTTGTTCTCTTGAAAGTGAGCTTGGGCCTGTTTCTTGGATTTAAATACAGTATGAGGGCTCAAAATCACTGAAGACAAAAATGTTGCTTGGGCAAAATCCAGGCATTACAAACCAGGAATATAATCGAACATCTAGTGCTGCCACTGTAAAACAAATGTCTTCTTCTCAGAGCAAAAACAATCTAAAGCAGACCTTGAGGGTGCACAGTCAATTCTGGTGTGGTCTGGTGAGAGAGAGACAGACAGACAGACAGACAGACAGAGAGAGAGAGAGAGAGAGAGAGAGAGAGAGAGAGAGAGAGAGAGACTAAAAGAGTGAATGAGCGAGATGTTTGATTTGAAAGAAGTCATATAAGGACACTGAACAAAAATAACCCTGAATGTCACATCAACTTCTGAGCAAATTTAAGTTTCAAGTTGAGTAACCAGAAAACCATATCCAGAGGCATGACACTGTGTACAGTGTTTTAATTCAACTATGGTATTACCAAACCAAAAGGGACAAAGTACAACAATAGTATACTATAGTGCAAATGTTGTACTTATTGGATAGTGCCATACTGTACTCCTCTTCAACCTGTACTCTGCTGGAACATATAAATTACAATGCATTAATGAAACTGTTATTATAACATTACAATAAATCATATCAGATCATGCCAGACACTATGCTTTAACGTTTTGGATAGAAATGTACATATTACACAATGAGAAAAGTTAAAAATGTCTTGTTGAACTTGACAGACACCACAGTTTAATTTGAGCCTATAGTGTAGTAGAGCATGTCAGGTCATGGGAGTTTGTGATGGTGAAATCACAGCTTGAGTAATGAATGCTGATATCATGATTCTTGCTCCACCGCTTGCACTTTGTTTGCCATCGGATCAAATGATTAAAAGAATATGACGTGGACTATAAAGTGTGATCAGATCATAGTCCAGTGCAACGTGGTATACCTGTGTGTGTGTGTGTGTGTGTGTGTGTGTGTGTGTGTGTGTGTGTGTGTGTGTGTGTGCGTGTGCGTGTGCGTGTGCGTGTGCGTGTGCGTGTGCGTGTGTGTGTGTACACGTCTTTTAATGAACTGTCATTTAGTTAGACAGATGTGGCTCTTTAACATCTGCATATAGGCCTATTTATATTGTAAAAATGGTCTGTACCTACCGGTATTTGAAAACGTAAAGAAAGTGCTTTTTTTTTGTGATCAGCATTGTCTTAAAAAAAAATTGTCTTCTAAAACTCCATGTCAAAGCATACATTTCATTTCTCAAGTGATAGAAAGCATTAGGTACTAAAGTCGGAAGACATAGACATTTTTGATCTCAACTCTCATATTTGCATATTTGAGCTATGATGGCCTAGATCAGCGGTCCCTAAAGTGGAGCCAGGCACCCCAGAATGTGAGGCAAAGTTTGATTTCACTATTTTTTAACTGATTCACTCAATGTTAAAACAATGAGATATTGTCATAGAAGGATACTTTTTTCCTTCTTCTTTTTATCAATTCTTTCTGATTTTTCTTCCATTTTCTTCCCCAATTGTACTTGGACAATTCCCCCTGCAGTCCTGGTCATTGCTCCCCCCCCGAACAGGCGCCCCGACCGACCAGAAGAGACGCTAGTGCAACAACCAGGACTCATACTCTACCGGCCTCCCACCCGCAGAGACTGCCAATTGTGTCTGTAGGAACTACCGGGAATTGAACCCGAGTCTCCACGGTGGTAGGCGAGTACCTTTAACTCTACACAACTCAGATGCCCCGAGGATGACTATTCTGATGTTGGGTTTCACTGCTCCTTCCAGACAGTAAAGTATTTCTTCACTAAAGCATAACTAAATAGTCAAATCTTCTTAGATGGGGTTCCTTGCACAAAATCTTATCAAATGGGAGCATGTGGTCCACTGTGTCTAACAGCCAGCATCTCCATGTGGGATCCATTTGAGTTATACAGGGGCTGATAAATGGGCTTTGATGGACTTTGTCTATGGGTTCCAGAGAAGACCCACCTGTGTTCGCCCACATCTGTGAAGAATCTAAACTATAAGAATCTAAATTTAGTCTATTCCCCCATATGGCTTCCAAATTTACTTAAAAAAAATGCATCAAGATTTCATGTACATAATTTATTTATTTATTAAACATTCAGAAATTCTTCAGAGAAATGATCACAGACATAAAAGCAAAAAATTTAGAAACACTAGTGTTCAAATTACGAACAGAACCGCACATCTGGCTCCGATGAGCCACTGGCAAAGGCAGGCATGTTCATCTGTGAATAAACCACTGAAATATGGTACCGTTCAAGCTATTCAATTAAGCAATTAGGATTGCATTCAGAGAGATGTCACTCGGGTGAAAAACACCTCAGGTTCGCACAGCAGGGAAGGAGAGCGAGCGAGATCAGAGAGGCCACACAGCCTGTGTCCCTCTCTCCAGCCACAACTCTGCTGCAGAGAGCAGTGAAGAGTTTGACAGAGGGGGCTGATGAATTGGACAGTACAGCGTGCCGAAAAACCAGAGATTTGATATTTTGGGAATTGCAGAGATCTTGAGTTCAACGTTTTCCAAAACTGTGCAATGTGGTAAGAGAACTGAGAGCCAAATGGATGATCAGAAATCAAATCAAATCAAATAAACAATAGGCCTACACCACTTCAAAAAGACAGATCCTTTTGAATACAAATTTCATGATGTCCAGCCATGTTACACCTTCAGGGCTGACTCATTAGGATCCCATGATTCTTCCTGCTGTCATCCAGAGTTGCCCCACCACAGTGCTGATGTCAGGTCAAAACATTGTAACTCTTTTTTTGGGGATGTTTTCACCTCAGTTAGCGGTTGGTTATATATATATATATATATATATATATATATATATATATATATATATATATATATATATATATATATATATATATATATATATATATATATATACATGCAACAACATTAATTTTCTGCTCCCAGAGCAGTTTTCCTGCACCCAGAGGGTCCATAAACAATGCTGCTCTCAGAGCAGATTATACTATATACATGCAACAACATTAATTTGCTGTTCACAGGGCAGTTTTCCTGCACCCAGAGGGTCCATAAACAATGCCCAGTTCTTCACTAGTAGCATGAAGAAGTTTCCCAGTTTTCATGAAAATACAATGAAAGAGGGAAGTGCAGTTTAAGACAAATAACACAAGGTGGGGTCAAACTCCTTTGTGACTAGAGCACCAATATGACTCAGCTACCGAAACTGTAGTAGAGGAACCGCTTCTCTCTCTCTCTCTCTCTCTCTCTCTCTCTCTCTCTCTCTCTCTCTCTCTCTCTCTCTCTCTCTCTCTCTCTCTCTCTCTCTCTCTCTCTCTCTCTCTCTCTCTCTATCACACACACACACACACACACACACACACACACACACACGCGCGCACGCACGCACGCACACACACACACACACACACACACACACACACACACACACACACACACACACACACACACACCCGCACACACACACACAGAGATGGGCAGTATTTTAAATACATGTATTTAAAATACGTATTTCAAATACTTTTGTGTATTTTGTAATTTGTATTTGGCTGGACCGAGAAAAATAATATGTAATTTGTATCAAGATACTTTCAGACCTTGTATTTTGTGTATTTTAAATACATAAAATACTTTTTTCTTTAATTTTATGTTATTTTATTCTCAAATTGACACATTCTTACCATTGACACAGGTTTAAACTGTGGAGAAAAAAAATGTGACATGTCACTTCTACTCTACCTCTGATTGGCTTACCCTCAGAACAAACTCAACGACAAATCAGAGGCAGAGTAGGGTGGGTCTTGAGTCAGACTTCACATCACTTCTTCGTCTAGTATGAAGCCTTGTGTTGGTGGAAATTCCCCCAGAGATAAATTACTAATATAAATTGATGATTAGATATTGCATGCACTGGCCTATCTGCAAATTAAACGGTTTACTGCATATTCAAACCAGTGTATCATATTGTATGTATCAAGACACAACTAATTATCTTCTTAATTCAAATTGGCAAAGTGGGTGGCAGTGTGTGTGGCGGTAGTGTGGATCATGATTGTGATGTCATCAGTGATGTCACTCGATCAATTGTGATGTCATCAGTGATGTCACTCGAGCCACTGATTGCTTAACTGTGATGTTACTCAGGCAGTTGTGATGTCATCAGTGATGTCACTCGAGCAACTCTGATGTAGTATTGAGCGCACATTTGCACGATGGCACCAAGGTGGGTGGGCGGTGTCTGTCTGTCTGTCAGTCATGATTTTGGGAGCCCGTAGCCGGCGATTTCCATAACTGCAGCCATGGCGCATCATCTCCAGGGATACTGTTATGATGTCAGATATCTACAGTAGGGCTAACATGGTCAAAGTTCCAAAGCTTGAGGTTAACATGTAGAAATGCTGCCTGTAAGTCAAAAGCCCTCACAGAAGGTGATTAACAGCTGAAGTGAGGGAGAAATTAGCTGTGCTGAAAAACAGCTAAAACTGAAATGAAAGAACTGTAATGTGTTAGAGGGTACACAATAGGGTTGTGCGATGTCACCTAAATAACCATTGCGATGGTTCCACAGTGAAACATCGCGATGGACGTTGGCATCGTCGTTGACGGGGGGTGGGGTTAATTAATGATTTATGAAGTCCATGTGGTGCCGTTTGGCTGTGCTACTGCAATGTACGTTCACGTTTACAACAGGACAGCTGAGCTCTACATGTCATGAGAGACCAGCGGGCTTGGATAGGCTACTACTACAGCACAGAGCCAGGCAATTCAAACAGTAGGCTATCACTACCAGCAATATTGAAAGGCGCAAAACAATCAAACGTTAACGTTACAGATCGTGACCGTGTGTGTGTTTAAATGAACTAGCTGGCAGAAAAGGGGCAGAATGACTGGTGGCTAACATTAGATTTGTGTGGGCTCAGTTTTGAACCTAACATTGGGTTACGTTAAGGAGAGATAGAAACACAGCAGCAGGCAGCCTACACAGTATGTAATGGAGAGAGTTCCTGGAAACAGACGAGTTGAATTCACAGTTGAAGACTTGTAACATTACTCACATTGGGTTGAAAACAGGAAAGAACGTGAAGTTTCTTCTTTCTTAACATTTTCACAACACAACCGACTTCTGCTTATCTTCTCTTCCTCTCCCCTTTACCACTTCTCTGAACTGGGTATAAGGTGCGCTTTGCCGCTTGTTTAATGCCGCCTGTGCGTCCCCCGTGTGTCGCGGTTGAGTGGAGATGTAGAAGTGTCAGAGGTCGATGGGGGTCGGCCCATCGACGATGGTCGATGCCATCGTCCATGGTGCCAACCCTAGTACACAAAGGAGAATACTGTCACAGAGGACTAAGAGATGATTTACCATCTAAGGAAACCAGAAAATTTCACATTTGATAAGCTGGAATCAGAGAATTAGGACATTTTCCTACAGGCAATTAATGTAATATTTGGCAATTAATTGATGGATTGACTAATTGTTGCAGCTCTTTATCAGTTTTTATAAAATGTATTTTTATGTATTTTCAAAATACAAAATACGTATTTGTATCTCAAATACATTTTTCAGACGAGTATTTTGTATTTGTATTGTGATCAATCTTTTGAGCAAGTATTTGTATCAAAATACTTTATGATGTATTTTCGCCCATCTCTTGACAAATGGGCCAACAGGAGAATACACTGTTTGACGTTGTCAAGGAAATTTGGTACATTTCACTTGCGACCGACCCAAATATTCAGCTGTGCTGCTCATCCCACAAATGCATGATGCATACAACAAATGGAGGCTCATTGTAAAGGATAGAGAGATATGATCCAAACTTTTTTCTGTTGTTTTTTGATGATGATGATGATGATGATGATGATGATGATGATGATGATGATGATTAGTACTAGTATTATTTTCATTGCGGGCCACTTAAGAATGGGCAACGGGCCACAGTTGGCCTGCTGGCCATAGTTTGGCCACCCATTTTCTGCTTTCAGCCAAGCACAGAAGAAAAATATTAAACTGACCAAAGCCTCTGAAGTCAGTACAAAGACGTTCTACCTGTTGGTCACATTAGAAGTGAATTTGTGTATGCTCACAACAGAGATTATATGGCTGTCTATCAGTTTCAATTGAAGTTACAGTATATACCATTTTTGACATCATTCTTGTTATGTTAGGGAAGAGTATAATAATAGGTTGGACTTGTACCTACTGATAATGCCAGCTGTGCTGCTAGGTATGCTAAATGTCCATGAATGTGCTTTGGATAAAAAAAGAAGAATGACTTTGGTGTCTTGTTCCACACAAGCAGATTAAGGCATCATACTATACAAATCCGGGCTTTCCCATCATTTTATGACAAACTGAACCTGAGATATCTGATATATTCTCAACAGATTTTCTGCGGATATTGCAATGCAACGGAAAATCGGAGGAAAATAATCAAGAGGCTACAGCAAAAAGAGACAGCGAGGCAGGAAAACCCCTCTTATGCCGTAGATGAGACTGCCTATTGTTTGAGTGAAGCTGCTGCAGGCTGGTAGCTGGCAGGAGGCTGGGACGGCGTTAGTCAGGGCAGGGACGACTAAACATCCCCTGGGATCAGTTTCATGTACAAGGATCGGTCAAACAAGTGCCCAAGCACGCCGAACTAAAGAGCAGCGGCCTCGCTCCAGCTCCTCTGCGCATCTGCCAAACAGCAAATGGCAAATTGTAATTCTTGCAAGTGCCCGGCCCCCCCTGCTCTCTCCCCTCCAGAGATATAAAAACAAGGCACGACGGGCGGCATGGTGGATGCAATGTGGATGCGGGGGAATATGCAGTTGGCTCATTGTTATGTACAATCTCTTCACATCCAGGGTGATAGACAGCTTAAAGTCCAGCTGAAACAGCATTGCAAGAGTATCTGACTTCCGTCTCGTGACGTAGGCTATGCTCGCTGTCTTCAAATGGAAGTCGTGAACTCGTATTTACGAGACCGGAAGTCGTGTGTACACGACATGCTTGGCATTCAAGTGATTGACGGCACGGTGGTTCAGTGGTTTGCACTGTTGCCAGCAAGAAGCAAGAAGGTGCCGGGTTCGAAATCCCGGTCCGTCCCAGGTCCTTTCTGTGTGTAGTTTGCATGTTCTCCCCGTGTTCGTGTGGGTGTCCTCCCTCCTCCGGGTGCTCCGGTTTCCTCCCACCATCAACGACATGTAGCCTATGTTAGGGTTAATACTCCTGTCAGTGCCCCTGCCCTGACCAAGGCAATGGCAAAAAAGAACTGGAGTTGGTCCCCGGGCACTGCACTGCACACAATCTGTGTGTGGCCCCCGCTGTAAGGTTCAAAGTTTTGGTTGCTATGTATCTTGTTTGTTAAACCTCTCCATCTGCCTCCCTCTGGCGTGGGCTTCCTCCTGCCTAGATGATGCTCATATTGTAACTGCTCAGGGAATGTTTTGCTACTTTATATAAGATGTGTTAGATGAGGCTGTGGTGTGATGTTGATAGCGCGCGCGCTTGATATTTTGTCAATACACCACAATCCAGATGACTCATCCACTCTATTTCCCAGAAAAGGCAAAGAGAAATTACTTGCTGAATATGGATGGCAGCCATTCAGTCATGCAACACTAGGCATCGCAGGCCCGGACCTCACAGCGAATTCTGTGTGGACTGTGCTGGCTACCCATAGAGACCACCTGGGCAGAGGCTCGCTGGGAGCACGTCTTACTCAGCACACTCCCTTCTGTGTGTGTGGAGAGAGGGTGAGAGAGGGAGAGAGAGAGAGAGGTGGAGAGACAGGGGAATGACAGACAGCTTGGCCAGGCTGTCAGCTGCCACCACTCGCGTCCCCTTACGACACCTCTCCTGTCCCTGGGTCTCTCTCCGGAACCCTGCTCGCCTCAGGTACTGTTGTGGAGTCGGTGTGCCAGAGAGGCTGCAAACGAAAAGCCCGGAGAGAAAGCAGAAATGAAGCAAGGGCCCGTTTCCCACGTTGTTCTTGGCTCCTGTCTGCACCCCGAAGACTTAAGCGAACACATCCAAAACAAAGAGATTGTCTGTCTAGGTGCCCAAATAGCTAACCCACGCATATATGCACACTTGCACACAGACAGAGACACACACTCACACGCTGGGACAACGAAAGATGTTATTCTAATTCCTTCTAAGTGCCTATTTAAGCAGCTGTTTTCTGTAAACACTGGCTCGGACGGCAGAGGCCGCACATTTGGTTTTAGATGTTTCTCAATTATATCATAATTATGAGGACTCGGTCTGGTTGTCAGCAACAGCACCCTGAAAATATAGCTGCGAATAGCTGCCCCTTTGCCAGCACAAACAGCCAGCCTGCCAATGCAACGGCTTGCCGCCTCAGAGGGGCGTGGCCTGCGGTGGGATATTGTCAAAACACGGTGGGGGTCATGTGGAACGTTGCTAGCCGGCCGCACGCCACGGCCAAAGCCTCCTGAGCTGCAGTGAAGGTGACACCATTTCAAACCCCCCAACACCTCCCGCCTGACCCCTTCAAAGTATCTGCTCATATCGGAATTATATCTGAGCCTCGGCCCTCATAGGTCAGTGTCTAACACACAACGACGCTGTTGGCTGCAGCAGACGCAGTGTGAAACTTTAGCTCGGTTGATGTCATTGTGAAGAGAAGCAGAACCAATCATAATTGCCCAATGAGTTTTTATTCATTGGCTTATACATTCCCTCCTGCATTGACTAAGGGTTTTTTGTTTCCTGGATTTCCCTACTACACCCTCCTTAGAAAACCATCATTTCTACCAGATGGAAGTGGGGGTGGGGTGGGGTCAGGTGGAGCATGCAGCTGATCCACGCTCACAGCAAAGACGGGGACACTTTTAACCTTGTACATAGTTGTCGACTCGTTTTCAGACTTGATCTTCCCAGTGGGAAATGTGGACAGTTAACTTGGAGGTCTTAGCTAATGAGCCAGTCATTATTTGAGGATTACCCCCGACAGGTGCACAGAGCCGCGCTTCAGCAGACTCTGGCCTTGCCTACATTGGAGCTTTAAGTCCTTGGTTACTGCGTTGAACACATTCGGGTCTGCTTGGATCCATTGTTTGTTCGAGGCTGAAGTAATGGTTATTTCAAGAGGGCGGCCATCATCTAGTTAGGCTGTAATTCGTTTCCGCATGTTTGACCTCTCCAGGGTCGGGGTGAGGCTGGGAACAACAATAGAACAGAATTTAGCAGCAGGTCTGCAGACATTTTTAGCCTGAGTATTTTGATCTTAAATTTCTAATGGAGGTTCAGGCTGATCACCAGCTAAAAACAATACAGCGAATAGTTGTCCTATACCTGTAATTGTGCAAAGTCAAAACCAGACATTTTTGACAAAGACAAAGCTGTTCACATGTCATTTGAGTGAAGTCTATTATTTAAAGGTGTCTACATCTCTCTCTCTCTCTCTCTCTCTCTCTCTCTCTCTCTCTCTCTCTCTCTCTCTCTCTCTCTCTCATCACTTTACTTTTTCAAGTAATCAGCAAAACAGCTAAAATCATGAAGTCAACATTTTTCAGGTCATGAATCATTATCCTATCGTGTCTGTAAAGGGATCAGTCACTTGACTCGAGATTATTTGCAAAGGTAGAAAAAAAACACACACACTCATGGGACAAATTAGTCCATTTCAAAGATTTTTCAAAGAATGACTCTTTAGCAATGTCCTCATCCTCAAACACACACTGGTATTCAGACAGAAAAAGCTGATACTGAATCTGAAAGATTAAAGAGGAGGCGGTCTCTGTGACGACTGAAAGAGTAGAGACATGAGACACGAGAGGTGAAAAGTTCAACAAAGTGAAGCATGTGAACAACACAGCAGTTGTATCTATTGTTGTTATATTTTGTGGGATACTATTTTCCTAAATTTGCAGCTGGTTACATTTGGGATTTCCCATTCCAATCACAACTCCTTTTTACTTAGCATACTACTGCTGATTTGACTTGGACTATCACCGGTCATATAAATGTATCTAACAAAATACCCCAGTAAAGCTAAACAAATGTAATAGTAATGTACAGGATTTGTGTTTTAAATGTGGTCCATTCAGGGGAACATTTTAACATTTTGTGTTAGTCTGGGAATGTAGTCAAATAATAGCAAGATTTGTGTTTATTACAGGCAAAACGGATGATAGCACTATCATGGAAAAATGTAAACAGACCAAATATTGATAAATGGCTAAAATAATTGTCTGCTTGTTTATCCTTAGAAAGAATTACTTGTACAATTAAGGGGAAACAAGAGATGTTTGAAAAGAGTCTGGTCCTTTCCTTTTATTGACTATCTTAACACTCATGACATTTTGAGGACCATGCTCAACCTTTTCTTTTAGGGTCATTCAAACATCCTCGAGCTATTC
>NC_139628.1:38278443-38310943 GCF_964638095.1 Poromitra crassiceps
CACCCCTTTTCATATCAAGGACCCCTCATTTAGTCCACTTTAGGGCCACGGACGCCCATAATGATATTTTGTCTCTCAGACCCAAATCGGAGAATATTTTTGATTGTTACTTACCTCCGCCAAGGTAGTTTTTGGTGCCATTTGTCCGTTTGTTTGTTAGTTGGATTATGGAAAAACTACTGGGCTGATTCTCATGAAACTTGGTGGGAGGGTGTAGCATGGGCCAACGAAGAACCAATAACATTTTGGAGTGGATCCGATCCGGGCCAGGTGAAGGAAGGGGGCAGGGCTATGGAAAAGGGGTCATAGCTAGGGATAGGAAGGTCATAGAGAGTCGGGGTTCGAGGGGTGGGTAGGGGGAGTGGCTAGCTGAATCTGGGTGGTGGGAGGTCGTGGTCATGAAAGGGGCGGGGCTAGGGAAAAGGGGCGGTAGCTAGGGATAGGAGGGTTGTAGGGAGTCAGGGGTGGGTAGGGGAAGTGGCAGGGGGATGTGGGTGGGTCAGGATTTTAGGGTTTAGATCCAACTCACAAAATTTGCATATCAGACTGGAGTATAATGGCCTTGGCACAGGTCCGCACTTCCCGAGTGCACTTCCCGAGTGCACTTCCAGTTAATATATGATTTTGTCCAGAATTCCACGACTATCTTTAGCCTATTGTAGAGAGATAACAGTGAAACTATGATCAAAATAGTCACTATTCTACATCCTCTAATTGTGTTAACTTTTTGGAAGTGAAATAATGCTGGAGTTTAACAATTAATCTATTTGCTGCGGACGTCCTGGTGGTCCCCAATCCACGTTGAGAACCAATTATGGCTCAACAACACTGCTAATTAGCTCCACACTCTGGCTAGCTGTATCACTCTGCTGCGTGTTTTCTCGGGAGGCAGCCCATCATCAGTGCGTAATGGCCAATGGGAGAGTGTTTCTTTAAGAATGTAAGGTGGGTGAGCCCCTTTTCCTGACGCACGGCTGGTATGCAAACATAAATTTAGCAACAACGTGTTTGCTTGAGGCACAAAATATCTGGAAGCGACTGTGAGGTGTCATGTCGTCTCGGGCATTTCTTCTCTAAGCTTTTCGCTCCTCTCTCTCTCTCTCTCTCTCTGTCTCTCTCTCTCGCTCTCTCTCTCTCTCTCTCTCTCTCTCTCTCTCTCTCTCTCTCTCTCTCTCTCTCTCTCTCTCTCTCTCTCTCTCTCTCTCTCTCTCTCTCTCTCTCTCTCTCTCTCTCTCTCTCTCTCTCTCTCTCTGCGAGGATAGTCGACCTCTTTCTCCAATTCTCCCTGGGTGAAGCGAAGAGCGACTGACTGAGAAAGCGGGCAACCAGCAACTTACTTGTCTTTGTACAGTTTGCAATTAAATTGACTTTGTCAGCGCCAGAGATGACAGGGGGCTGCTTGTGGACGACTGGACTTGTTCTTCTCGCTGTCTGTGTGAAGGTAAGCTGTTGTGCTTTCTTCATTCAACGCGACCATCTCTCTTAACACTTGACAGTGATCGAGGCAGACGCGTCACTTCAAATGAGACGTGATGAATTATTTGCAGCACAGCCCTGTATCCTAATGTAACGTTAAATAAACGTATTCATATATGCTGTTTTTTTTCAAGCTTAGCCTATTCATTGGGAAAGAAAGACACCTGTTGCTACTAAATTGGTTTATCATTCATCTGCACCAAACGAAAAATCACCATAATTCTCATGTGGCATATCTTCTTAAATCTTCTCATGGTTCTTCTCGGAAATCTCACCATTGACCGTTTCCAGCTATATTATATTATGGTCGCAATTAAGGCAAAGTGTTTCTCCTACGAGTTGATTTAAATAATTCAGATAAAGATTTCAGGTGATGCCGACGTCGTCACATTAGCCTACATCATTTCGGATCAGGGCCGTAGCTAGCTATGAGGACGGGGAGGTCCGGACCTCCCCTAATATTTCAGCCTGCCAAAAAAAAAAAAAAAAAAATTTTTTTTTTTTTTTTTTTTTTTTTTGCAGGCCAGGCCAGGCCACTCACTGAACAGCAGGCCAGGCGCCGCCTACTGGTTTACTAGTGGTTTTATTACTTTATTCAGGTTTAAAGTGGGTGCATCTCATTGTAAAATTGGACTTGGCCCAAATTGGGCTTCAAACGGCCCAAATCAGGCTTCAAACGGCCCAAATCTGGCATTAAACGACCCAAATAGGGCTTCAAACGGCTCAAATCTGGCTTCAAACGGCCCAAATTGGGCTTCAAACGGCCCAAATTGAGCTTCAAACGCCCCAAATTTTTTCACGCGCGTCGGCCCGTATCGGCCTGGCCTGCTTGGTATCTAATGCCCGGCCTGAATTATGATCCCAGTCCGCCCCTGGTGGTGAGTGATGACTGTCTGTCTGCCTGGCGAGATAATTGAAGGTGAGCGAGCTGCGAGACAGTGAGCGAAGTGAACGACAGACAGTGAGTGACACTGACAGATTTTTTAGCAACAACCAAGAAAGTAAGTGTCTAGTCTGTCTCTTAAGTAATGTTACCTGTGTGACACGTTGGGATGCTACTGGCTAATCATGCATGATGCCAATTGCCAAGCTCCCGAAGTCAGGTATGCAGGTGGCTATATGCATGGTTTCAGTTTCATGACCCAATAAGTAACAAAAAGAGGTGGTGTAAAGGTAAAAACAACATAATATATTTTATTTTATTTTTCAATCGTTCCTATCAGGAATAAATAAATGTCCCTCTGTATGTTTTTTTTATTATCGATGATGACTTTGTGTGTTGTGTACGGCTTGGGTTGTGTACCTGTGTTTGTAGGTGTCATTTTGATATGAATTTGGCTAAAACAGTTTGTGTTTGTTAGTTACAATTATGTTGACAGGAGAGCTGAGCAGGTGGTGACATGAAAGAGAATATACTGAATAATGACATCACAACAGTATAATCCTAATGTTGATTTAAAATGATATATTACTCTAAATATGGCTTAAAAAGGGAAAAAAAAAAACTCAATTTTTTTTCGGCGGCGCCCTAACGGGCGCCGCCGAATCCGCCTCCCCTTGCTGGACCTCCCCTATTTCGGAACCCTGGCTACGGCCCTGTTTCGGATGCGAGTGGGTCAGGGATGTTGTTGTACCGTGCTGACGGCCCGTCATCCTTCAGTGGCGTTGGAGCAGGTCCAAGGCTGATGCTATGGATAGGATTAGTTGAGGTAAGGTGATGTTATGGAGAAGAAGAAGGTAGCCTACTGATGGTAGAATATAATAAATGACATAGTAGTAAATGTCTGAGCTCCAGTGGAACAACATATAATGTGACCAGAAAGAGAACTGAGTCCTCGTTCAAATGAACTGACAATGTGAACACAAAAAGAACATAGTCCCTTTGCTGTTGGTCCCCTCTGAGTTTAGTTCTTTTAAAGGGGTCCAAGTGTGAAAGCACCCTAAAGTCACTAAAAACTTCCTTTTTCATTATGGCTGGCTTGCACCAGCTGACATGACCTGTAATGGAGAGGGCATGTGTCGTCCTCTAAAAGGTCAAAGGTTACTGCTCCTGCATTTGAGCTGTCTCCTAAAAATCAATACGCACAACTCCCATTCATTATTGATGGAATTGTTGTACATGTTAGCTCTTAACGGTCCATAAGCACACATGCATGATTCATAGAGGCTAAGCGGTGTAGTCAAGCCTGACACACGCCGCATAACGACACCACAATCACTGTTTGAAGTGGAGCACAAGGCAGTTGTTGGGACTGGAGACAAGAATGCTGGCTTTAAAAGAGCGGCAGGATGCCACTTTTTAAATGACCGCGACAGGTGCGCATGCTAATGACACCTCAAGGTGATTGGCTGCTTAGACACCCCGGCTGTCATATAGCCCAGCTGAGCACGTCCACGCTGTCATCGGCGCTCGTCGGTGACCGAGAGGGCACTCTAGAGTTTACGACTCTTTCTAGGCCACTGTCCAGCACTGGCCTGTCTAAACCGCCGTCCGACTGCATTGGGAAGGACAATGTGAAACGGTATATTATCAGAGTATTGGGTCTGATCACGTCTGAGAACTGCATTTCTAATAACCAGGCGCTGCCAGATGGTTTGTTTTCACATAGTCTCGCTTGCCAGACTGTCTCCGTTTCGCGCTGTACCCACACAGGAGAGAGTCTGGCTGGTCTTGCTCTCACTCTGGTCTAGCAGGGGGGAGGGAGCATAGAGTGACACACAGGGAGCGGAGAGGTAATCCATAAATGGTCGGAGCCGGTCGGAGCCAATGGCAGAGCTTGCAGGGAGCGGAAAGGGATTTTCTTCCGCTGCCGACTGAAGTGGTCGGCACCAATGGCAGAGCTTAGACCCGCAGCCTGCTTCCAGGCAGTCACACTAGTCTTCACATAACCATCTGGGAACGACTCAGGGCAGGCACTTTCAAAAAATACCTGGCAGGTGATTGGATGAACCTTCTCTCTCTATCACCGTCTATCACAGGCTTGCTTCTCACTATCGTCAGACCTAAAGCCCGCCCGTAGCTGCCTCGTAGAACACTGATTGGTGCGAACCGCTGGTGGTTCAGATTCAAACCAATCAGATTGGAGCGGGGCAAGATGGATTCGCCATGTGATCGTGATCTCATGATCTTGCTGTGAACCCAGCTGCCTCGCAAAGGTTACATTTATCACACGTATAAGAAGTTCGCAAGTAGCACCATTGATGAAGTTACCTTGACCATGATTTCCATGACTATACTATCTGAAATGTAGATGTGATCCTAGAGCCATGATGGAAAGCTGTATAAAATGTGGGCTCCAGACACTACTGTAATTAAGAGGACTAATAGAGAAAGCAGTCGTATGGTCAGTGACTCACTCGTACGGTTCAGATGTTTGGAACATGTTGTTGGCACCCAGAGGAGTGTGGGTTAATTCCCGCACGAAAGTCACCTCTGATCAAAGTGCCTTTTATAAATGACGGTGCTTAACTTGATTAGCCATTCCAGTTCCCCAACAGCGTTTCAGTGGATACACCCACCACACACACTGACTTCTGTTTCACGACAAGTTGCAGTGATCTGGTTGTTTTGAGCCGTCTGTTAACGTAGGTCCAGTGAGAAGGAATTAGGGCCTCTCTTGGCTTTGCCCGAGCGGTGGCCGGAGCGCAAGCTGCCCCAGCTGTGCAAGGAGGGCGCAGCGCGAGTCAGCGCCGCTGGACACTTATCTCTCTTTAACACGCACACGCACACACACACACGCACACACACACACACACACCAGAGTGACCCATAGTGACTTTCTTCAGAGTCGGAGGAGCGACAGCTGCTGCTTCCTGGGGTTTTGCTATGCGAGGGTGTTTGTCTGAGGTCCTTTTCTTCTCATCTTCTCTCGTCACCAGTTGACCATCTGAGGGGCAGAGATGTTGCCTTGCTATCTGAAGACAAGAGAGGGACACTCCATGTGTGTGTATGGTTGTTGGAAGTTGTGCTGTGGAGGGCTGGGCAATATAGACCAGCAATCATATCTCGATATATATATATATATATATATATATATATATATATATATATATATATATATATATATATATATATATATATATATATATTTATTTATTTCCCCCCCCCCCACAACATGTTTACACAATGAGCTTTTTGATAAATAATGGTTTGTAATGTGGATATAAAAGACTAACTGGGAATCCACGCTTGTCACAAAATTCACGTGACGAGATTACATACAAAGTCAATGCAAAAGGGTGCCCGTTCGCTCGAGTTGAAATGTTTTTGAACTTTGGCGAATAGTGCCTTGGTGTGTGGAGGAGGAGGTAAGTGGGTAAAGGCAAATCACAGAACGGCAACAACAGTCTGGTGAGTTGAGAAAATGCCATCACTTTACTGGAATGCAGCCTTTAAAATCAGGAAAAGGCAACACTTGTGCCATATAACGATATCCAAAATCGAAGACGATATCTATAGTCTCATAGCACGATATCAATGTAATACTGATTTATTGCCCAACAGCAGCACTAGTGCTGTGTGTGCTTTGTGTGTGTTGGCCAAATGGCCTGTGTCTCTCCAGCCCTCTGTGTTCCTCAGGGAGGGAATAGGCCTTCCTTTGTGGGTGACATAATGACATACCTCCAGTGATTCTTGGAGGGTCTTGTTGCTCTCACTCCATTCCCTTGGTCTGTGCTGCTCTCTCACTCCATTCCCTTGGTCTGTGCAGCAAAGCGAAACCTCCCAGAACCCAGTTTTTCCTTTTTGCTGAATGGGGTTCTGCAGGCGGCTGTGCCCTCAAAAGACATCCAGGCATCTCTGAGCACCAAATAACTATCTGGCAGGCACCTGCTGGCCTGGGCTCCGGAGCAAAGCAAATCATTTTCCTATGCTTGTTGTCCTTTTTGGCACCCACCTCTGCACACCTCTCTAAGAATGTTGTACTTGGTTTGTTTTCATGTGTGTTAGTAATTGTAAAAGTAGATATCCCCCCCCCCCCCCCAGTGATAAATCTTAACTTTGCATGTCCAGGCTGGTGTGAACGGTAGAGATGATGATGAGATTTTGGTTATGATTTCCCGAACTGCTGTGTTTTTACTCCAGTTCTGTATTCTCCACCAGAAATTCTGGTAAATAGCGTGATGTCTAAGCCTCTGTAGTCTGCATTATTTATAAGCTTGGATATTGTCACTGCAAATGAAACATGGCAAACAGAATGCAACATTCATATCTTTATTGAAGTAGATGACATTAGCCTCCCTGTGGGAATTAGCCTAATGATGAATGATATGTTATCAATGGGTAATGGATGTAATTGGTCTTTGATGCTGCTTTTATTGCTCGCCGCTTTTTACAAGTTTCCACGCAATCTGTGGTCGTTACAGTTTGGCTTATTTCAGGACATGCGCCGCCTGTCATTACTCAACATGCAATTCAACAGTAAATTAGCCACAAAAAGCGGTCGTTCGTTTGCGTTGTTTGCTCAAGGAAACGGTCCCTCTTAAAAATGCGAACGCGGCCAGTCGAGTGCGCATTGAAGTGCTCCGGAAGGGGGGGGGGTGGCATTGGGGTCTAATGGTACGAGTAAGTGGGGTCGCAGCGTGCAAACGGTCCCGAGTGAGCGTCCGTCAACAACAACGGCATCCTCTGCTCCCCCCCCCCCCCCCGCCCCCCCCCTGCCCCCCCGGGGCTCGATAGCTCCATCATAAAGACCTCAAACGAGCCAATTAGCTTTCATGAGGGCCTTTGTTGTGGACACAAGTGGAATGGGAAGTGAATTAATTTGGAGAGGGATCGGCCCCTCCGCTCCGCCGCAGCGAAAGCAAAGGCCTCGGAGCACATCTGGCCGCTGATGGATGGACGCAGCAAGGTTTTGGAGTGCGTTAACAAGAGCGAGTGTTTTCAGTTACACTGCAAAAGCCCTCATACTCATCTCATTGTTCCCATCTGGCCCTAATCTGCGGAGTGGGACCGAGGGGTTGCCTAGCGTGGATCGGAACTGTGTGTGTTTGGAGGTGTTGTGCGCAGCGTTCCTCTCTGTGTCCACGGTCGCAAATGTTGCTCTACGTTTTTTTTTGCATAAAGTGCAGAGAGAGGTTTGTCACGAAATGTGTCACCGTTCCTGGAAAGCTCGTGTAGCTTTTCTGGGCACAGTAGCACAGTTTCCTGTGTGTCCTGAGCTGAGGCTCAGGTGGGCCGGGATGCCCCTCTTCCCACCATGGAAATACGGAGAGCACTCGGAGCAGGCATCCGTCTCCAGAGCCTGGTCCAAAAGGAAGTAGCTCATCACACCCTTCTCAGTAAGTCAACGCGAGAAGGTCCTGCAGGACACATTACAACTGCAACAAGCAGCATGTGCTGTTGGATGTCGAGATCCCAAAAGCAAAGTCCGTTTGCGCCAACTTTTGCACGTACAGGACTAGGTAGGCTGAGGTCTAGCCACTCATTGCCAAATTAATTGTTTTCCTTTGCGTCATTGCCTGACACGGCAGGTTTTTTCAGCACAAAGGATGTAATGTTGCAGGGAAATTTGGACAAACGGTCTTAATCAGACGTTCAAAAATGTGGCATTGCTTTTGTGGGTTTGCCTCCCCAATTATTTGTCAAATAATCCTGTGTGGCGAGAGAAGAATGTCTCTGTCTACGTATCACCTGAGGAATTGGGTGAATTGCTGAATATGCTAAAGCAGGTGCGGCTAGCAGTTGGGTTGATGCTGTCTCTGCTATTGTAGCATGTAAATTACACATGGTTGTCATATAGAACATTGGACATTGTTTGTTGGCCAAAAAATCCCAATGATGACCGACACTTTTCCTCCGATAAACGAAGGCTGACAGATCGAACAAGTTTGTTTTTTTCCTTGCCAACCTCGTTTTTAGTTAACATCGGGAATTGATGAATCAACCGGGCCACGTGAAAATGGGAAAGATGGGGGGGATGTGGCTTCGCAGTTCCCCTCCAAAATCTCGGGGGGAACTCGATAGTGTTGTTTGCTTTGCCATCTCTTGATGCAGAGTGCTAATACCATACCGTGACTGAGTGCAGCCCATGCCAGTAAACGGCATCGCATGCTCGGTGCAATCATGTTGCGGCGCGCGCGCGCACGGGCCAGTGTGTCAGCGCGAGGGCATGTTGCTCAGAGGCAGAGCGCGCAATATCAAAATGTATAACGAGCATTTTGTGGCTTTGTCTGTGGCTCGCAGGAAATGAAAATGAGCCTTATTGTGCCACACACTGTGCAATACCCCCACACAATGTGTGATATTGGGCCGTCGTCACGCAGTGATGAAGAACTACCAGCAGATGGCAATGTTACAGCAGAGGGGACCCTCTGTGTCCCGACAGAGTTCACCAGTGACAGCCTTTAGTAGGCCTCATGCCCCACTACTGATAGCCCGCTCCATTGTGAGTTTGCAGGTGGCTGCCCTCTCGGTTTCCTCTCCATCCCCTCCTGGGTGTATTTGTTCCCTCATCATGAGGTTTATTTGTCGTTGCTGAGCTTGAAAGCCGAGCCTCTGGCATCGTGTTCCTCTGATGAAACGTCTTGTGCTCCGTGTGCACAGAGGGCCCATGTCCTCTCCATCAGCGTGATTGAGCGTTGTTGTTTTATCCTGTTGTGTGTTCCTGGACGCCAGTTCAAACTCGGGTTTGCAGCAGCGGCGGCGGAGGCGGCGGGCCCTCGGCACATCATCTGGCCTCCACATTTTTCACGCAGCCGCTCTCAAAGCCACAGAACCGCGCCACAGAATCGGCGTCGGTGGCATAGACATATATAAGGCTAGATGGCTTAAGGCGGAGTCACCAGCGTCGTTGAAGCGCCGCCATCTTGCTACGGCAGGCTTTCTGGTACGTTCTCTGGTAGCTGTTGGAGGGTGCACAGACAAAAATACTCATAACTTGCTGAAATCTTGACGGATTTACAAACGGTTTGGTTTATTACAAGCATATTCCGTTCCCGAGATATGGCAACAACAAAACAAAAAACACTAAAAACACTATATTTTTGATGGGCTCCAAATTACACCAAAATTATACCGAAGCATCTATGCCATGAGAGGGATTCAGGCACAAAGTTTCATGCAGTTTCATCCATTTCCCTAGGAGTTATGATCATCTGATGTGATAATACTAACCCAACAACAGATGCTCATAGCTCCTAGCAAAATGGATGAAACTGCATGAAACTAGGTGCGTGAATTCATCTCATGATGATGATGCTTCAGTTTAAGTTTGGTGTAATTTGGAGCCAAAAATAATAATAAAATGTTAGCGTTTTTTTAACCCATAGATATATATAAAGCTGTGGTGCCGTAGCAAGATGGCCACCATGCGACGACGTCGCTCTCCATTGACCGGCAGCGCGGGTAAGCCATCTAGCCTTATATATGTCTATGGTCGGTGGTGCATGCGTCTGGTTCCGTCCGTGCCGTCCTGCCCCCGGCCCTGACCTCAGATCAGTCCCCGGGGTGGGATTGCAGCAGGCGTGCGGGGGAGTGGTGCTAACGAGAGGGGTGCAGCAGCACTTGGCCTCCTCGGGACGCCTAATTAGAGGGGAGAGCAGGTAGGAAGGAGGTGTGTGTGTGTGTGTGTGTGTGTGTGTGTGTGTGTGTGTGTGTGTGTGTGTGTGTGTGTGTGTGTGTGTGTGTGTGTGTGTGTGTGTGTGTGTGTGTGTGTGTGTGTGTGTGTGTGTGTGTGTGTGTGTGTGTGTGTGTGTGTGTGTGTGTGTGTGTGTGCGTGCGTAAACAGTTCTAGAGAGGATCGTCAGGAGGAGAGTGATAAGAGCCAGGTCAGAAAGAAGAGAGGAATGAAAATAGGGAGATAAGTCTAAAGGGAGTTGGGGGGGGGGGCGGGGGGGTCAAACATACGGCCCAGGGGCCAGAACCGGCCTGCCAGAGCATCCAATCCGACCCACAGGATGACTTTGCAAAGTGTGAAAATTGCACTCAATCCCATTTTTCATGCTCAGAATTTGACATCTAAAAACCAGGATTCATGAGCAAGTTACAATATTAAGTTCATGTTCTTCATATTATAGTTCATATTATTCATGTTTTCTCTATGTATCACTACAGTAAATGGTAAACTATTTTCATTCCCCTTGAATATAGAGAAGAATTGTTTTGAATTGAATTTGCCATCAATTGTAATTAATGCACATTACAGACAGTAGATCTGATACGATAGGCCTATGGTACAGTAGCTGAGATAACCCTATGTGAAACTGTGTTCTTAATGTACTTGTAGGCCTAATTATTTGGAGGTGTTGTTATTGCATTGGACAGCCCTGATAGAGTAAGGCAGAGAGGGATAGGTTAGGAGGAAGCATGTGAGAAATGCTTTTCATGAAGGTGATTATTCTTGGGGGGGGGGGGGGGACAGAGGAATTGTTTTGGAAAAATGAGGTCACTGGTATTCAAAGAATTAATGTGTCAATATGGAAACTAATAAGACTTACAGGTAGAAGCAAAGCCCAGCGCCAGATGTGGCAAATAAAACAAAATATAATTGAATAGCAGCAACTACTTTTCGATCGCCGGGGTTAAATGAAATGCAGCTGCAAGTACAGATGGAGCAGAAACAACCTGCGGTGAAATAGACTAAATATATATATATATGAATATATCACGATATAATATATAAACTATCATCACAGACTTGGAAAGACAAAGGTGGAGGAGAGTGAGTGCCACGTTGGAGCAAGCAGAAGATACAAAGGGGGAGAGGGGGATATGAATGGAGTGATATTGATGTGGATTTAAGCGAACGCGAGGGGAGAAGCGGACACACACACACACACACACAGACAGACACGGTGTTGTCTGTGCAAAAGGAAAACAGGAATATTGATGGAGTGAGAGGGGACGAGTTGCATGAAGCAGGTTTAGAGAGGACAGAAGGACAGGAATGGAGGAGAAGACGTAAAGGACAGAAGGAATGGAGGAGAAGACGTAAAGGACAGAGGACAGAAGGAATGGAGGAGAAGACGTGAAGGACAGAGGGAACGGAGGAGAAGACATAAAGGACAGAGGACAGAAGGAACGGAGGAGAAGACTTAAAGGACAGAGGACAGAGGGAACGGAGGAGAAGACTTAAAGGACAGAGGACAGAGGGAACAGAGGAGAAGACTTAAAGGACAGAGGGAACGGAGGAGAAGACTTAAAGGACAGAGGACAGAGGGAACGGAGGAGAAGACTTAAAGGACAGAGGACAGAGGGAACGGAGGAGAAGACTTAAAGGACAGAGGACAGAGGGAACGGAGGAGAAGACTTAAAGGACAGAGGACAGAGGGAACAGAGGAGAAGACTTAAAGGACAGAGGACAGAGGGAACGGAGGAGAAGACTTAAAGGACAGAGGACAGAGGGAACGGAGGAGAAGGCTTAAAGGACAGAGGACAGAGGGAACAGAGGAGAAGACTTAAAGGACAGAGGACAGAGGGAACGGAGGAGAAGGCTTAAAGGACAGAGGACAGAGGGAACAGAGGAGAAGACTTAAAGGACAGAGGACAGAGGGAACGGAGGAGAAGGCTTAAAGGACAGAGGACAGAGGGAACAGAGGAGAAGGCTTAAAGGACAGAGGACAGAGGGAACAGAGGAGAAGACAGCACCAACGTAAAGCAGAGATAAAAAGAAGATATCGGCACGTCATCGTTATCGGCCGCTAAAGGCTTTAAAATCAATTAAATATCGGCTTCGGCCCGAAACGAGCATTTCTGCCGATCTGACAGGCCGATAAAATGAGGCTAATCTGAACCCAGGGACAGCATCATCCATGATCCAGGCCTGTGTAGGTACATCTTAGTTTTGTTTGAAAGATCCACATATGGCATGTTTTACATAAGCCAAGTTGAATTAGCTTTCTCATTTTGCCCAGTGAATGTGTACATTTTGAAAAGCATTGTATTTATGTCTGTATCTGCCAGCGGGCCATCACGATAAGAGTGGGCATAATAATAATTCCACTACAGGAGAGACTTGATGTTGTATGAAATTAGCTGGGGAAAAATGCACACATATATCTGAATCGGCAATTGGCCAAAAGAGTTGGGAAAATATCGGATATCGGCAAAAAAAATCCAATATGCATCCCTAGTAGGGGTGGGACAAAATATCGATACTCACGGTATCGCGATATTTCCACTTGCGATACGTTATCGATACACTGGCACCAAGTATCGATATGTTTATTAAATTTTTTTTTTTTTTTTTTTTTTTTTTTTTTTTTTAATAAACAGGCTAAAATATTATGCTGTGTGTGGTAGTTCAAACATAGTTTCAAGTTGACGTTTATTTATGTTTGTAGTTGAAACAAAAACATAAATACTGTAGGCTACTGAATGGAAATGTTTGATCATTAATATCTACTTTTAGAAATTATATAGGTAGGTAGGTTATATAGGTTTTCTTGTTTTAATAATAATAATAAAAAGACTTAATGTGTAACTTTTCCTCCGTGGTATCGAAAATGGTATGAGTGAGTGAGTGAACTCTGAGAGAGTTCATGTCAATTCTGCTAATAAATACATAATACCTGCTTCTTGCCTTTTAGGGGTATTTTTTTCTCTTCAGTTACACAGGTATCGTGATGTATCGTCTTCCAATATATCGATTATCGCAGTATCGCTGTATCGTGATATATCGTTATCGAGGGCCAAGTATCGTGACGATATCGTATCGTGAGCTACTCAGCGATTCCCACCCCTCCCTAGCAGAGATGAGAAAGATCAAGCGAAACTGAAATGTCCACATGTAGTTGGGGGCATCAACATGAAGGTGCAGTAATCCAGGGAAAAGAATACTGCCAGACATTGGAAACAAATACGGGACTCGTTCGACTATCTTCTCTGACCCTCCTCTCTCTCGGGATCGGAAGAAATAACAGAGGAGGCTGCTATATAAGGGATGTGAGTGAGTGTGAGAGAGGTTAGGCATAAGATGGATAGCTAGATCCCCTGAAACGCAGATTGACTGAGAGAAAGTGGCCGGGGGTGGCGAGGGGTCTGGTCCCTGACAGGGTCTCCACGCCTGGCTCCAGGAGGGGGGGGGGTCTGGTCCCTGACAGGGTCTCCACGCCTGGCTCCAGGAGGGGGGGGGGGGGGGGGTCTGGTCCCTGACAGGGTCTCCACGCCTGGCTCCATGAGGGGGGGGGGGGGTCTGGTCCCTGACAGGGTCTCCACGCCTGGCTCCATGAGGGGGGGGGGGGGGGGGGGTCTGGTCCCTGACAGGGTCTCCACGCCTGGCTCCAGGAGGGGGGTCTGGTCCCTGACAGGGTCTCCACGCCTGGCTCCAGGAGGGGGGGGGGGGGGGGTCTGGTCCCTGACAGCGTCTCCACGCCTGGCTGGGGGAGGGGGGGTTCTGGTCCCTGACAGGGTCTCCACGCCTGGCTGGGGGGGGGGGGGTCTCGTCCCTGACAGGGTCTCCACGCCTGGCTCCGGGAGGGGGGTGTGGGGGTGGGGGTCTGGTCCCTGACAGGGTCTCCATGCCTGGCTCCAGGAGGGGGGGGGGCGGGTCTGGTCCCTGACAGGGTCTCCACGCCTGGCTGGGGGAGGGGCGGGGGGGACTGGTCCCTGACAGGGTCTCCACGCCTGGCTGGGGGAGGGGTGGGGGGGTCTGGTCCCTGACAGGGTCTCCACGCCTGGCTGGGGGAGGGGTGGGGGGGTCTGGTCCCTGACAGGGTCTCCATGCCTGGCTGGGGAGGGGTGGGGGGGTCTGGTCCCTGACAGGGTCTCCACGCCTGGCTGGGGGAGGGGCGGGGGGGACTGGTCCCTGACAGGGTCTCCACGCCTGGCTGGGGGAGGGGCGGGGGGGACTGGTCCCTGACAGGGTCTCCACGCCTGGCTGGGGAGGGGTGGGGGGGGTCTGGTCCCTGACAGGGTCTCCACGCCTGGCTGCGGCCAATGTTTGCGAGGCTAATGATGCTTCCTGTGGTTCTCACATCTGCTTCCCCCCGTGGCCACATGTGCTCTGAGTAAACGCTGCACCGCCTCGACCAAACACTAGAGACCCCCGCTACAAATGACCCGCAATTATGCACACACTCCCACAGAAGCGTATTCATAAGCACGCAGTCATGCACGCTCGCACAGACACGCACCACCACAGTACGTGACAGTGTGTGTTTGCACAAGTACAGCTATCTTAGTGAGGACCAATTTGAGTTTTATACCTGGGAAGTGAGGACATTTGAGGAAACTGAGGACATTTTGGCCGGTCCTCACTTTCTCACACACCTTCTAATGGCTGTTTGAAGGTTAAAGGCCATGGCACACCAATCAAACATTCTCAAACAAACACCAACAAACACCAACAGACAATTGTCTGTGAATGTTGGCAGATGTTGGAGATTGTTTGAAAGCATGGCACACCGACCAAACATATTCAGCACAACAGTCCCAAACATGTAAAAAAGAAACACCAGAAAAATAGAAACTGCACTGTGTTACAGCACATAGAAGATGGCTCAGACTGACAAAGTTAGTTATACATCTGTCGAGTAATACAATGATACACCCAGTTTATTTATTTTGTAGCGACAGATGGCCTTAAACGCCACACTCACGTGACGCTTCTTGAGAGAGAGGTGAGGGAACGTGCATATTTCTGCAGACTTTATCGAGGGACCATGAAGGCGTCATGTGACAGGCAACGCTAGTTGAAGCCTGGACCTGGAGGTCCTGCTGATGGCAGCTGCAACAGTGTTTTCTCTGCTATCAACCTGGTTAATCTCGCTATATTCTTCATCACAGCGGGTCATTACCCACTGTGCACTTAATCGTGCACTAGTTCTGCATAAGCACCTGCAGCTCTCTCCTTATTTTACTGACGTTCTCAGTGATCACACGGCTGTTTACATGTGTTTCTGAACGGCTAGCTAGTTATTAGCATAGCTCGTTGTTAGCCGTCATGGATGTTCTCTCTCTCCCTCATTATGTAACCTTGCTGCGCAAAACATTACTTATTTGCGGGAGTGCATGGGAGAAGTCTCCCGCTAGTGTTGTTGATGCCCAGTGTGATGGCACATGGTTGGCAGAGAAACGTATGTTTGCTGCGTCGCGTGTAACGTTAATTTAGAGGAGGCTCTGCTCTGCCTCTGACCAAACTGACCAGACAACCGCATGCGGCGCGCATGCGTGAGCTCCGTTTCCATGGATACGCGACTGAAAACATGGGAAGTTACAGACAACAGCGAACAGCGAACAACGCCGGATTGAACAAGTCGAATCCTGGCAAACATGACAGAACATCGCCGAACACGAACAGACAAGGACAGACAGCTATGGCACACCAAACGAACATTTGTCTTTGTTCGTGTTTGTTCGTGTTTGTTTGTGTTTGTTTGAGAATGTTCGTTTGGTGTGCCATGGGCTTAAGAGTTGGTTTTAAGGATTAGGTTAGATGTGGCTCACCTGGTACCACGTGTACCACGAAGGCTCGCTCCTTCGCGAGGCCGACACGGGTTCGAATCCGACCTGAGGTCCTTTGCCGCATGTCATCCCCTCTCTCTCTCTCCCCACCTTTCCTGTCTGCCTACTGTCCTGTCTAATAAAGGTCAAATGCCCCAAAAATCTAAAAAGCATTAGGTTAGACTTAGAATTGGGGTTAAACATTTAGTTGTGATGGCTACGGTTAGGGTTATAGGGGCTAGAGAATGCATAGAGAATGTCCTCACTAACATAGCTATACTGGCTTAGGTGTGTGTGTGTGTGTGTGTGTGTGTGTGTGTGTGTGTGTGTGTGTGTTTTTCCGTGTCCTGTATGTAGGCTACTATTAACCCTTTGATACCTGATGCAGCATTTGCGTGTATATCCCTCATTTGTGTGTGTATCCCTTTAAGACCACGAACCGCGTCACGCGGTTCGCGGTCTTAAAGGGATACACACAAATGCTGCATCAGGTATCAATGGGTTAAGCATAACTTGACTAAGGTGTGTGTGTCTTGTGACTGCTGTGTGTGACCATTGGAGCCAAGGGTTCATCTGCCTTTCCATTCCCAGGCAGCTCACAGGGATTACCTCGGCCATGGTGCCCTCTCTGAAATACACACACACACACACACACACACACACACACACTAGGGTGAGCAGTGACACAGTACAGATGTAGCAAGGCCGCTCAACAGACTTACTGGCCCCTGTAAAGAGACCTAGGTCTCCCCTCAGAGGAAGGCCCTGCTTGTGTGTGTGTGTGTGTGCACGCGCGCGCGTGTGTGTGTGTGTGCGTGCGTGTGTGTTATGTAAATGTATGTATAAGGAAAGCATCTGTGTGTACATGTATGAGGTATATCTTTATAAGTATGTTTATGTATGTATTATTTGCACTGTGAGCTGTATGGAGTTTGTGTGTGTGTGTGTGTGTGTGTGTGTGTGTGTGTGTGTGTGTGTGTGGGGCGAGGGGGCGGTGTCGGGGGGCAGGTAGCAGGTCATGGGAAAAGCATCCAGCTTCAGCCAGTCATCTGGAGGTCTGTAACAGTGCTGGCATTTCAACCTAATAAATGTGTAGGCTATATCGGAGATTTGTTGGTGTTAAAGTTGAACGTGCATCACTGAGTTTATGTAAACAGTTGCAGAGCACATGTATTTTTGACCACTCGGTTGAGCTAAATTTAGCTTTCTCACCCCAAAAGATGCGGCGGTCGCTTTTCCGAGTGGTAACATCTTGACTCAAAGTGATATCTGAACATACTGTAGCTGAAGTGACACATAGTTGCAGTGGACCAGAGGCAGGTCTGAACTAAAAGTGAACTTGACCGTGAACTGTAAACGAACCGACTTTTTTTTTTCTTCAACTATGTGTTTTTAAGAGATGCCTGCTTTACAGTCCCGCATCGTTTTGTGTGTTTTAGAGTGATTGATGTTTGACCTTTTGAAAATAATTACCTCTACGACAAAAATGCACCACGGCCACAGACGACTGTTAGCCGGTCACTGGCCTGCCGAGCAACAGCCTTTGTCTCGGTTTGGTGTCACATCTGAAATGCCACTGTGGAATTCTGTCCCCGAGCGGCGGGGTGCGGTGACATCATCCACGTGGGGGTTGTGTGTATCATATACGACGCACACGCATACTCCCAATGCAGCCAGCTTGTTCGAATCTGTCGTCCCGATGTCCCTGCCCCAGCGGATCCTATCATCACCCGCCCCCTCTCCTCCTGTCTCCCTGTTGACAGGTATGCAGCTTGTAAAGTATTTGGCAACCATGACCTGGAAAAGTGTACATTTGACATTGAGCACGTCACTCAGGCAGCCTCCATTCCCCCCCCCCCCTCTTCCACTCCAGTTAGGACATAATGCTCTCTTAAATAAGGCCTTTTTGTTTCATCCCTATGGTTTCTTCTCCCATCTCAACCAACATGACTCGCTCCCATAGCTGGGATAGTTGGGATTGTGGTAGCCAGGTGGCCTTTGGAGGCCGTGGAGATGATATGATAGATATTGGAGTGAGCTCCATATCAAGGAGCCCCCCCTTCCCGGATCAAAACATGTAGCCCTGTAGCTCCATGGACCGCAGATCATCTGAGCTCCATGTTGACGGACAGATGGACTGACAGACAGACAGTCAGACAGTGAACTTCGCAGAGGTACTTAATCAGCAAACGGCATGGCCGTCACAGGTGAAGCCAGCTAGGGTACGTCATGCCCCCGTCCGTGTCTGCCTTACCTATCGCCATCACTGACAGGCCCTATCAGCACACTCTGCGTGGTGATATGGGACTGGCCCGAGACATGCCATCTGTCAGCAGCATGTCAGTGTTCAAAAGGCTTGTGCCAATGTCTGAATGAAGAAATAAATATACACTCAAGTAAATTCACACACAGAAATTCTGATTTGAAATGCTTATTTATGTTTATTTTCAGTCATCATCTGATAAATCATGCCATTTCTGAACGGAAGTCTTGCAATGAGCCTTGTTCGAATTGACTTTTATTTCACATGACTCGGCCAGTATCTACAATAATCATGTTTGGTTGTCACAGTATCTACAACAATCATGTTTGGTTGTCACAGTATCTACAATAATCATGTTTGGTTGTCACAGTATCTACAACAATCATGTTTGGTTGTCACAGTATCTACAATAATCATGTTTGGTTGTCACAGTATCTACAATAATCATGTTTGGTTGTCACAGTATCTACAACAATCATGTTTGGCTGTCACAGTATCTACAATAATCATGTTTGGCTGTCACAGTATCTACAACAATCATGTTTGGCTGTCACAGCGAAACCGAACACAAGTAAGCGGTTTAATCTTTAGGAGGCACACCTGAGCAAGGTGTGTTGTAGTGAAATGGGGAACAGGCCTGGGGATGTACAGTAGATGGAGTTTCTGCATGGAATTGAATTGGTTTTGATTGTGCCAAATAAGGTCCAGGACTGTGCCCTACTCTTCTTCTCACTTAGTCCTTACTGAGCTCTGTACCTATTCCTTTGTCTGTTCCAGCCTACCTTGAATTGACTGTAGCATGCAGCAAAAGTAAATATTCTCCATCAGGGTAAACATTTGGACCCAGAGTGGAAAATTTCGACTCATCGTTACCCCCTGACCCCGAGAAAATAGCTGTCACGTAATATGGGCCTTCTCTCTTACCGTAGCCACCTCTCATCTGATAAACCTGTTAACATTCCATGGCATTGGAGGGGAATTTGTTTCATTTCGTCTGTCGTCCTCCATATCTCAGACAATGCTGATCGTATTTTGATGAAACTTGGGGAAATTCTGCGTCTTACTTCTTTTGGTATTTTCCCAAAGGCGTGCTATCTCACTCGTTTGCTCATTTAGTTTGTCCATGTGTCTATGCATGAACATCACTGATCATGTTTTGGATTCTAGGGGTTCCTAGAATTGCAGGTTAAAACAAAATGACATATTTATGACTGTTTGTCCCGGGGGGGGGGTCTGCATCATTCATGCGGAATGACATGTTTGCTGTTGCGTTGTTTTCATCGCGTGCAAGAGGAATGAGGGAGGGGGGGGTTAGCCGACTTTTGATTGACCCAGAGAGCGACATTTTCGCTGGCAAAAATGCCGCGCTGCTGAGCTACGGTATGCGCTCGGGAGGGGAGACATTAACGTGTGTGCGTCTCTCCGAGCAATGAGAGTGTGTGAGAGAGCGCGCGCGTCAAGAAGCATGCGGGAGTGCACACACAGCGGAGTGAGCTGGTGAAAGAGCTGTGTGTGTGTGTGTTAGTGCGAGAGGAGTGCGCAGCCTGACAGTGATTGGCAGGCGGCTCGATGCAGGAATGCGGCGGGCTGCGGCGCTCCGTAGGACAGGTACAAACCGCTCTATCATCGCATGGGAAAGTAATCGTTACGGGCAAATCATTACATGATCAGAGAGAGAGCAGGGCCCATGCCAAAATATGTGCAACCTTCGAGAAGGGGGAGAGAGAGGAGGAAATCAACGAAAGTAAGTCGGTGATAGAGGGAAAAGACAGGATGACAAAGTTGGAGAGACAGAAGGGATAATACAGACACAAAAAAACAACTCAAATATTTGGACTGGATTAGTTCAATAGGAGGAGGCGGGTCTAATGTGGTCATTAGGCTGGACACACACCATCACACCAGTCCAAAAGATCAGTGAACTCCAGGCATCCGGGTAGTGCAGCCAACAGTAGATTCCCTGCCTATACCAACATGAGGGTCGCAGGTTCGAACCCCCCGTGTTTTGGCCGGGCATCCATACAGGCACAATTGGCGCCTAGTGCCTCCTCTGGTCGGTCAGGGCGCCTGTTCGGGGAAGGGGGGGGGGGAGGGGAACTGGGGGGAATAGCGTGATGTTCCCATGCGCTACGTCCTGCCGGTGAAACCCCTTCACTGTCAGGGGAAAAGAAGCGGCCTGGCGACTGCACATGTATCGGAGGAACCAAGTGTTAAGGCTACAACTCTGCCCAGATCGGCAGAGGGGGTGGAGCAACGACCAGGACAGCAATGGTGGAATTGGAAGAAAACGGGAGAAAAAACCTGATTCAAGAAAGAAGATCAGTGAGCTCCGTCGCTGTGTGTTGTGATGCAAAGAGTTTTTGAAATCTGAATTTTAAACTCTCTATCCAGCCTTACCGGAACTGATTTGATTTAATCCTGTCCAAGTCTGCCATGCCAGCAACTTCCAGTAATGATTCTGGCCTGCAGATATTTTCCCTGTACAAATTAATTAAAAGTACTCCAGTTCAAACAGATATCTCTGCACTTTGTTGTGATTCTGTTGGCATTTTAATGAGAGACAAGTCAGGATTTATGAGACCGATGAGAAAATGTTTGTCTATGTCCTCAGCCCAACAACCCCTACGCCTTCTGAGCCGTGAAGCAAAGAAAATCTATTTGATAAGAAGCAAAAGATAAAAGGTGTTTGAAGCAAGGCCGCCTAGACACTCCCATCTCCGCAATGTGGAGGCAGATTAGAGTTTTTAATAACCTGTCAGTTGGGCCTGGTTGTAACAGATGTCCTGTGGTAATAGCTCCATCAGACATACGATAGATCGGCAATATGGCCCCGTCCCCTTTTAGGGGGAAAACACAAGCCACTCGCCGTTGACTTCATTGTAAAATAGCAGTCCCAAAAAAATAATAATAGAAAAATAACAGAATACATTTTGTTTATTAATGACCCAAAGACATGACATGACAATATCATTACAGCTCGTCTGGTCATAGAATGCACAAGATACATCGGAAATAATGACTTTGACCCATCTAAAACCATGTGACTCATGTCGCATGTTACGGCAGTCTAGCCTGAGCCAAGTAGCCTACGACGACGCTGGGCTCCACTACAACTGCATTTAATGTCGGACACCGGAACTAGAGTCAAAACGCAGAACAAGCCAGCACACGAGATGTCCTTTTTTTATCATTTAATTTACCTCAGTCCGGGGTACAGCACTAGGTCACAGACAGGACATGAGTCACATGATTTTAGATGGGTCAAAGTCATATTTCCGCATTCTGTGGCTGGCCGAGTGGTAATATAGTCATGTCATGATGTCTTTGGGTCATTAACACGTTAATTGCCAACGACGAGTGTAGTCGTCAAACACAATCCAGCTGTTCACTGCCAGCGACGACTTGACTCGTCAAAAAAATGATTTTTTTTTTTTTGACCGTGGGATGTGCATCTAACCCTTTTACATCTCTTATATAATTATTGGAGCCACCGAACGTTTACAACCCATTCCACCGACCCACTAAGTGGCAACAGTGCTCTCCTGACTAGAGAAGGCAAGCATTTTTTTAACTTGTCACGCCATTCTCACCCCAGCCATTCTCATGAAAATGGATGGGGGAAAACGCTCTCGTTTTCGCGCTGATTGCTGGCGATGCGGGATTGCAAATTTACATAATACATTACAGGTGGAACACACTTTGAAACACGCAGCATAAATATGACCAGAATCGCAAAAGCTTCTCTCAACCAAAACTCCAAGAAGCGAGCGAGTCCATGCCGACTTCCTCAAACAGCGGCCGTGCAGACAGGCACAGGACAGCAGCAAAAGCACTGAGACTGTGACGGCCGCTGCAGCCAAGAAGAACGCCCACGGAGGGAGGAGTTGAAGCAACTCTCCCTCTCGCTCTCTCCCTCTCTCTCTCTCTCTCTCTCTCTCGCTCTCTCTCTCTCCCTCCCTCCCTCTCTCTCTCTCTCTCTCTCTCTCTCTCTCCCTCTCCCCCTCTCACTAGGATTAAACCTAGTGCGTCTCCCTCCCGAGAGGGAGGGAGAGAGAGAGAGAGGGAGGGAGAGCGAGAGGGAGGGAGAGAGAGAGAGAGAGAGAGAGGGAGGGAAAGCGAGGGGAAGGGAGAGAGAGAGAGAGAGAGAGAGGGGGAGGGAGAGAGAGAGAGAGAGAGAGCCAAAAATGAATGGTTAAAGTGACAGTTCTATCGAATTTCACAAAAAGCCGTTTATCTCTGAATATTTTTTCTGACGCTAAAACCATGCTGTATTCAACTGCTAATGCTTACATAACTACTAACTCTACAAACTAACTCTTTTAGACAGAGAAAGTACACATTCTATTAGTACTTTTGAGATATTGTATGTTCACAAACTCCAAGCAGAAAATAATCCTCGGCTCTTGTAAAATGAGCCACAATCCTCAAAAAACGGCTTGGCAGAAGCTACCTACAGCAAGAAAAAAACGGCTGGCAGTCAATGTGTTAATAAACAAGATTAATTCTGTTATTTTTCTATACATTTTTGGGGTACTGCTATTTTACATTGAAGTCAACCGCGAGTGGCTTGCGTTTTCCCCCTAAAAGGGGGCGAGACCACGTGCCCCCTACAAAATGACGCATTGCCGACTTATCATATTGTCCTAAAAAACTAATTTTGCAGGAGGAACAGAAAGCGTATAGACAAATTAAACTATTCCTTTCTAAGATAAGGATCCCGTGAATGCCTTGCATTTCAAGGGGACATTTCTCTCCATCTGTGGCACGTCATTGAATTGGCCCTTCACCTGATCCTAGCTGTTCTCTCTGGTTGCGCCCAACATTTTGACAAGGTGTAAAACTGTGCAGCGAAACCGAGCCGGTCCAGCTGAGGTAGGCAGTTATTGTTTGCATGTAACACCAGCTGTGAAGTAATGGGACCCGCTGCACGCAGGTGTGGCGGGGAGACACTGCCTTCAGGTGCAGTGGAGGATGTGGGTTGATGCTGGAAAAATGTGTGCCAAAACTGTCTCGTCTGTGTCTCTCCTTTTTTTCTTATCTGTGCAACCATGCGTGTCTGTAACGCAACCTTGGCAGATTCGTGCACCGACACGCCACTATCCTTTTGGCTGGCTCTGGGAAAGTAAGTGTGAGAGAGTGTGAGTTTACATGTCTATTTACCTGTCTTATTTCATTGTCTCGCTATCTCTTCATCCTTTTGCATTATGTTGTTTTTATGCCTGCGTATTTTTTTATTGTTATTACAGCCCAGTGGGACAGTGCGCAGTGGATACATTTACACAACACGAATCCCCGTTTTCATTTCCTCCCCTTAGTCTCTTTACACCTCTCGCTGCAGCGCTCTGTGTAAGTAAGTACTGTCTAGCGCTCTAGGCTGCGCTCCATGAGTGCTCAATGAGGCCTTGCATGCCCACTGGCTAGCTCAGCAAGCGGCTGCAGAGCCCTGCCCATGCGTGGGTTGTGTTCGCTGATGCGAACACAACTGTGACTGACCGTTGCCTTGGGTCTGGGATGGTCAGCCTATTGAATAATACACCTTTTGTTTCATGTCAAGAACGCCAATTAGATACATCATAGGTCAGGGACCCCCATTTTGACTTTGAATAATGGACGCCATCTTAGAAGGTATTTGTTGTCCATATGATTTCGCCAGAGTTCCATAAACGCCTATAATGTAGATGCGGAGATAACAGGAGAGAGTGAAAGCTGACCAGTACAGTATGCACTACACATCATCTCCTTGGAATAACGTTGAAATCATAGTGAAATCACGCAATTACTCATTTTGCTGGGGACTCTCCTAGCTGAGCTGCCATTTGAGTTTGACTGCCTAGCTGGCTTTAGTCTCCAGTGTATGTACACTACAGTATATATGCCATAGATGTGTTTGTGCACGCCCTGGAGGGACTACCCGTTAGGTTGCCTCTTCCTCTGCAGTGCTGTTCAGAGTGAAGGTGTGGACTCTGCACACAGCTGGAGCAGGGCCACTGAGGGCAAGATGATTTCCTCCACCACAGAGAGAGAGAGAGAGAGAGAGAGAGAGAGAGAGAGAGAGAGAGAGAGAGAGAGAGAGAGAGAGAGAGAGAGAGAGAGAGAGAGAGAGAGAGAGAGAGAGAGAGAGAGAGAGAGAGAGAGAGAGAGAGAGAGAGAATGACAGAGAAATAGAACGACAGAGAAATAGAACTATGGTGCAGTAGTTTGCCCAGAGGTAAGCACATTCTCACGTCAACTTTGTTTTTTGTTCCAGACCAAATCCTAAGAAGTGCGGGGAGATTGGTATACACAGTTATTTTACACCTGGCCCCCCTGGTCCCCCATACCTTGCATTGCGCTAGTTATTGAGAAGAGTTTCCAACCATTCACATCAATTTAGATTGATGCATTTTCCTGCTTTCATGTGCTGAAGTCGGGGGTAAAAGGATAGATTGTTTTTCTTTCCGCTGCAGTAATCCATGTAGTTGTAGGGGCTTGGCCAGTTAGTCCACCAGATTTAACAGTGCAAGCGAACCCCCTAATCACATACATACACTCACACTGGACAGAATAGCTGGTCTCTAGTAGGTAGGACGTCCTGCCTGAGACAGTCAAATCAGTGTTTGACATGTCAAAGGTCAAAGGTCAGGCTATTGGATCCTGCTCTGCAGAAGGAGGGCTCTTATGTAACAGGCCAGTTTGGCTCCCGGGCCCTTGCTGAACTTTTACGCCCCAGTTATCTGGATGACGCACGTGAAGCTGGGCAGATCCGCCACTTGTGTCTCATTAATACGGGCACACCCAGCTGTTGTCATACTGCTGCTGTTTGCCTTTTGTGCTCCCATCCTCTCCTGCTCCATCAGTGACATGAGGTACTGAGGCGGGCTCAGCTGCAGCACTCTTCATCATTTCCATGGGATGGGCCCCATCCGTCCCATCTGTTAGGCGTACAGTAGTCATATGCAACAGCACTTACTGTATGCTATGCTGTACTCGTGAAATAGGGCGTCCCGGTGGCTCACCTGGTAGAACATCACAAAGGCTTAGACCTTTAGACCCGGGTTCGAATCCGACCCGTGGTCCTTTGCTGCATCATGTGTCATACCCTCTCCACCTTTCCTGTCTGCCCACTGTCCTATATCAAATAAAGGCAAAATCCCCCCCCCGCCCCCAAAATAAATAAATAAATAAAAGTAAAATAAAAATAATACATTTTGAAGCTGTAAATGGTCGAGGGCCCTTGGGATCGTCCTAACCCCCACCCCCCATACGGCCCCCCTGATGATATCATATATTATAATTACCTGGCAGTTGTCATATCATCACAATATGATATGTATGTATGTATTATTGTTATTGTGCTGTATGTTACTGTTTCTTGTTTGTATCTGTACTCGCTCTGGTGGCAAACCATGTTTCCCCTCGGGGATTAAGAATAAACACCATACCATACCATACCATACCACTGAAAGACAACAAACGATAGTACTAATAGGCTATTGCTGTAATTTAATTGCTGTAATTTAATTCTTCCTAGTCATTCTTCCTATAACATTAATGCACAATTGTCATTTCAGATATCCGCAGTGTTATACCTGGGACAAATGATGTCACTTTGCCATTCATCTGTATGAGGCTTTCAATTTCAGATATCCACAATTGCATTTTGATATCCAGAATGATTTAGATTTTTGACGCCTTTATTATGATATTTTGGTCTGTCTTCCCATCCTTGTTTAATTGTAAAGCTTAGCTCGTAGGAAAATAGGGTATGAAGGTGTGGCAGAACATTTCGACAGTATCGCCACCTGTATCTCCAAAGAAAGAATACAATGATGCGCAGATGGCATTAACGTCGTATGTTGGTGGACTGCAAAATGTCGGTGAAAACATCTACAGGACAGGTCGACTATCGGTGAGACGAAAATCTCACATATAGGCTAAACGATAACCAGAGTAGGTGATCCTTTATCATGGAAGTTTATCATAAGGTTACTTAGCTTCTGTCGAAAGAAATTCCCCCTCACAGCTATGGATGGCAACTCTACAGTGGCTCACCGCACACCACCCCACCTGTCCAGCACAAGTCTTTTGCTTCTCTGTCCTTTCGATGACCCATAATTCCCTTCTTCCTGCCCACCTCAGTCTTAAAGATTAACGGAGCGCTCACTACCTGTCCACCTGCTGGAGGCATCACATTTACGGGCAGCAGGGTCATCTCAGTGGTCCAGTTGGTTTTCTAATCCTAAACGGGGAGAATCTGGTATTGGAACTGCCACTGTTCAGCTCATGAGAGACCACCTGTATCAATATCAGAGTTTGCGGCGCCAAATGCAACTTATTTTGGATGGCTATCAGGTTTTCTTGGCTTTACTATAGTAAGATGTTATATTGCACTGGTTTTGCCTTGATTATGACTTGGACTTTTCGAAGTAAGGAAGGAAAAAACCCCCCGGCTGGCAGCGGTTGTAGCTTTGTGCTCTTAATTTTTCAGTTAAACCATGAATTTGAATATGTGGTATCAAAGGGTATTTTTCACAGAGGTCGTGCCCCTGCTCCAAAGCCCACACGAGTGTTTGGTAGAGGCACCAGATTGCTAGCTTAACTTAACTTAATTTAGCGCGCCGCTTTCAGCTTTCATTGGCTTAGCCTCGTCCAGACATGAGATTTACCCTCACAATCTCTCAATGTCACCTGGATAACCGTGGCCAATGGAACAGAAATCCACAGAATGTGAAGCCATCTCTGTTACACATGCCAACAACAATGGAAGGCTGCTTGGAGCACATTTTGAAGGTTTTGGTTGCAGAAGCAATTTTGGAGCTATCAGATTGAAACTCAAGATGCCAGAGCAGGTCAATTCTGTCAGGGAATTCCTCAGAGAGGGGTGTGTGCCATTGAAAGCCACTTTCTTGATGTAAGAAGAAGGAGGGGAAAAAAAGGGAAAGCCTTTCATAGTCAGAGAATATCTCTATCACAATGGAGTAGAAGATGCCACTTACGTTTTTCGGTCTCAGATGTCGGATACCACCTGTCTTCAGTATTTAAAGAACAGTGCAGAGGCTGAGTATGTCCTTCAGAAACCTATTGAGGTTTTTAGGTGGCCTCAAGGTCTGTGATAAGAAGTCTCCTATTATATTTCCATAAGTAGGTGAGTTAAGGTGTAATACTATTCCATTCAATAGCCCACATAGATATCGAGGGTCACTATTATCTTTTATAGGGTCATAAACTCAAGTCATGAACCCTGCATTTAATCTCCCTGAGTCTGATTTGCACTCTCAGGTACTGGAGCTCCATACCCCCAAGTGAATGTACAATCATGCTGTACTTTTCATCTCAAAAGATTTTCCACTTCTGACATTGTGGAAAAGTAACAGGCTAAGGCAATACCCTCCTTCCTCTGTGTGTGTGTGTGTGTGTGTGTGTGTGTGTGTGTGTGTGTGTGTGTGTGTGTGTGACCACCACAGCATCGCACGTTCCTGCAGGATGGGGGGTATACGCAGTATTCAGATTAGGGGTGTCAAAATTAATCGTATAATCGATGCATCGCGATGCGGATGTGTGAATCGAATCGTTGACAGATGAATCATTGAATAGTTTCTGTTTAAGTTTCTGTTGACATTCAGATTTTAAAGCACTTTCTAAGTAAAAAAGGGACTTGATATTTATCTGACTGCTTGTATTAATTGATGAAAAAGTAGCCATTTGCAGTAATACAGAAAATTTAGATTTTGATACTTGGAGCTGCAATACTTTGAGCTGTATCGAGATTCAGATGCACCACAGATGCAACCTGTCCTCTTGACAATAAGCCTTGATTCGGTGCCTTGACTTGCGTCGACTTTAGCGCCAATGAGAGACTGCTTCCAACCCGCCCACTTGGCTGCTCCTGGGTTTCATGCCACCAGGGGTTTGCTCTTCACTCTGATGAAAGGACACCTCCTCTTACAGAAACCAGTGACACAGCCAACACGTTTGGAGAGACAGAAAAAAGAAGAGAAAATCTCTCTCGGCTCACGGAGGTGAAACTCAGAGGCCATTTACACCTGGCACTAACATGCGTTTTCTGTGATCGGATTGCAATCGGATAGTGCTTGACCACATTAGCCTGATTTCCTGGCGCATGCTACCTGGCGTTGGCATGCGTTTTGGGTGATCTGATTGCAATCTGATTTGATTGCAATCTGATCAGCCAAAACAGGTGTCCTCTCAATCCGCATACAGTTGCTGTATGCAGATTGAGAGGACATATTGCATTTACACTTGTGTTCAATGTGGTCCCTGGTGGTGGTTTGGCCGATCAGATCGCAATCCGTCTTCAATGTGTCTTGGGGGCGTTTACACCTGTACTTTCAAGTTGTCAAGCACTATCCGATTGCAATCTGATCACCAAAAACGCATGTTAGTGCCAGGTGTAAATTACCTCTTACCTTCCTCAGCTAACCTGTCAAGTTGCTTCTATATGGGGATGGCATGCAGTAGTGCTGTGGTGCTGTTCTGTCAGTGCTATAGTTCAAAAGAATGGTTTTCTTAATGCTTTGATAATCAATAGTAGTCATAATTACACAGAGCGGAGAATTTATTACTTATGTCAGGAGAGGGTTCCTATCATTCAACATTTTGTGCTCCCTCCTGTCAAAGGTGCCATGTGCCAGGATGGCAGGAAATCAAGTCAAAAGCAATTGATCAAAATCAAACCTACCAAGCGTAATGGCTATTTGTCTACAGCAGCTCCAATGGGCACTGCAGGACAGTACCATGGGCTAGGCCCAAAGGCAGACATGATCTCTCTCAAATGTCAGAGGCAACTGTTGAAGAACCTTTCAGGTCAGTTAGCACCGACTTGGGATAGGAGGTGCAGAGGAGGAATTGGATGGCCAGGGGATTTTTGTAGAATAGATTAGATGAAACTTGATTTCCATGGGGAAGTAGGGAGAAGCATGTAGAGAGATATCAACTGAAACAAAAAGGGAGTAGCCTATTTAAGAAGATAAAGCAAACCGTTACAACAAGAGAATGAATTGAGAATACTATAGACCGATTTCTAGTAGACATCACGGGGTTACGTCAGTGGTTGCAAAAAGCGTACATTGATAGGAACAGAAGGCTAATAGGTTTTTCCATTGCAACATCGGCGCACAGCAAATCTGCCATTTTGGCCTGAAACAGACACCTCTGATTGGCTGTCATGGTTCTATGCTGTTGTCCCATTGGCCATTGAGGCTTTTCTCAAGCCAAAATGGCGGCAGCGCTGTTGTCAAACACATATCAACTCTTGCCTTCAATCCTCTCTGCAAGTAGGAACCAAACTGTAGAGATTCCCGGAATAAGGGGGAAAAAAGCATTGTGCGCGGCTCCGCCGTACACTCCGACACTGAGCTTTCCCACTGGGTAAATGACGATGTCCGGCACTGCCTCTTTGGCCATTTATGTTGGATCCTAGACCATCCCCATTCCCCACCGTGAGTACGGTTCACTTTCTGCAACCAGTTCAGCTCCGCCCACGAAAATACGTAATCGTTTGCAAACAAAAAAAAGGGTCTATAACAAGGATAACAGGATAAATAATCTTGGTGATATGCAAGTGTGCATTGTTAGCTGCTATCAGGTGTACAGATGGATATGAATTTCATGCAGCAAACAATGCGTTACATTCTTTTATCTGTTGCTCGCTGTCTCTGAAAATGTCTGTTTGTAGCAGGAGCGGCGTTCTGTCAGTATGCTGCTGCGGTGGCCTTGTGGGACTTTGACATGCTGCTTTTTGAAAGGGGGGGGGGACATTGGGGGGAGAGGGAGAGGAGGGGGGGGGGGCATTGGGAGGGGGAGGGGGGGGCATTGGGGGGGGAGAGGGGGAGGCCGATAATGGTTCTCCGGTGGGCTCGTAGCTGTGCCCGGCGGTGCCCAACCCAGCTCCCTGCTGAGATGACCCGGGGCACACACCCCAGCTGTGCAAACACAAGCACATTGCTGAGCACACACTCAATGTTCAAGCTGAGCCAAATCCAATCATTTGCCTTGCCTTCAGCTTCTTTTTTCCCTTTTTTTCCCCTTCTCCATTTGGTTTCAGTAGCATGTATTCAGCAGCCACCTTCCTCAGTACATACAAGCTGCACCGCCCAGCTGGAGCAGGCACACAAACCCACCACTGTGGTCTCTCTCTCTCTCTCTCTCTCTCTCTCTCTCTCTCTCTCTCGCTCTCTCTCTCTCTCGTGCAAACATTCCCCCGCTTGTCAGCTTAATTTCTCACCCTTTCGCCCCGTTTTTCTTCCCGGCACTTTGGCGTGACAGTGGGCGTGGCTCTCCAGTTTTGTTTGAGGGAGAAACACCAAAGTCAACAGGGAGGGCATGCGAGGCACCCGAACGCCGGCCAGTCCACACAGACAGCGGGCAAAGAAATGTTATTGTCAGGAGGGAGGGTCCAGCAGCCCACATGAACACAAGCAATCAGCCAGTTACAGTATGTTACCTCCTCTGACCTCTGCTGCTTCAGGTCACTTCTACGCTTCAGTTTTCCAACCTGTAACCCTTTCACGTTTCATTGCAACGTCCCCTCAAGATCGACTGTGCTGCAGTGCCAGGCGATACAACCGTCTGCACAGACTTCCACTCCGAAAGGCTCACAAACTCCACTTCTTACAAGCTCACAAGCTCAACTCCACTCAACGGATAAAGTCATTGTTGGCCAGTTCATTGTGCCCCTTATGCACGCCGCATTCTCAATATGCAGAGCTGCTGTTCATTTGATGTTTAGCAGGTTGGCTCTGTTTACCAGTGTCTGCAGATAAAGACAGGAAACAGAGGCAGTAAGCTAGCGACTATCACTTTGCCGTCAACTTGATGGGTCAGAGAGAGAGACTACTGCTCAGGCCTCAGACACAGAGAGAGAGAGAGAGAGAGAGAGAGAGAGACTACTGCTCAGGCCTCAGACACAGAGAGAGAGAGAGACTACTGCTCAGGTCTCAGACACAGAGAGAGAGAGAGACTACTGCTCAGGCCTCAGACAGAGAGAGAGAGAGAGAGAGAGAGAGAGAGAGAGACTACTGCTCAGGCCTCGGACACAGAGAGAGAGAGAGACTACTGCTCAGGCCTCAGACACAGAGAGAGAGAGAGACTACTGCTCAGGCCTCAGACACAGAGAGAGAGAGACTACTGCTCAGGCCTCAGACAGACGGAGAGAGAGTGAGAGACTACTGCTCAAGCCTCCGACAGAGAGACTACTGCTCAAGCCTCAGACACACACACACAGAGAGAGAGAGAGAGAGAGAGAGAGACTACTGCTCAGGCCTCAGACACACACAGAGAGAGAGAGAGAGATAGACTACTGCTCAGGCCTCAGACACACACACAGAGAGAGAGAGAGAGAGAGAGAGACTACTGCTCAGGCCTCAGACAGACAGAGAGAGAGTGAGAGACTACTGCTCAGGCCTCAAACAGAGAGAGAGAGACTACTGCTCAGGCCTCAGACACAGAGAGAGACTACTGCTCAGGCCTCAGACACAGAGAGAGAGACTACTGCTCAGGCCTCAGACACAGAGATAGAGAGACTACTGCTCAGGCCTCAGACACAGAGAGAGAGAGAGACTACTGCTCAGGCCTCAGACACAGAGAGTGAGAGACTACTGCTCAGGCCTCAGACACAGAGAGAGAGAGAGACTACTGCTCAGGCCTCAGACACAGAGATAGAGACTACTGCTCAGGCCTCAGACACAGAGAGAGAGACTACTGCTCAGGCCTCAGACACAGAGAGAGAGAGAGAGAGAGTGACTACTGCTCAGGCCTCTGACAGAGAGAGAGAGATAGACTACTGCTCAGGCCTCAGACACACAGAGAGAGAGAGAGAGAGAGAGAGAGAGAGAGAGAGAGACTACTGCTCAGGCCTCAGACACAGAGAGAGAGATAGACTACTGCTCAGGCCTCAGACACAGAGAGAGAGAGAGAGAGAGAGAGAGAGAGAGACTACTGCTCAGGCCTCAGACACAGAGAGAGAGAGAGAGAGAGAGAGAGACTACTGCTCAGGCCTCAGACACAGAGAGAGAGACTACTGCTCAGGCCTCAGACATGGAGAGAGAGAGAGACTACTGCTCAGGCCTCAGACACACAGAGAGAGACTACTGCTCAGGCCTCAGACAGAGAGAGAGAGAGAGACTACTGCTCAGGCCTCAGACACAGAGAGAGAGAGACTACTGCTCAGGCCTCAGACAGACGGAGAGAGAGTGAGAGACTACTGCTCAGGCCTCCGACAGAGAGACTACTGCTCAAGCCTCAGACACACACACACACAGAGAGAGAGAGAGAGACTACTGCTCAGGCCTCAGACAGAGAGAGAGAGAGAGACTACTGCTCAGGCCTCAGACACAGAGAGAGAGAGACTACTGCTCAGGCCTCAGACAGACAGAGAGAGAGTG
>NC_139628.1:38313443-38390943 GCF_964638095.1 Poromitra crassiceps
TACGCAGCAGCGCAGCACACATTTCACCACAGTGCACATATTTCACTATAGTGCTGACTAATTCTCCCCACATGATTGGAAACTGTCACTCTTGAGCGCACCACAATTGGAACAAGTTAAATGTTTTCTTAACTGACGATAGTTTGTGTTTGCCACGACAGTTTGGGGGGAGACCAAGGCAATTACACCCCGAGTTAGCGTCTTTTCCCATTCCTGATGAACTTTGCGTGTCCTCACAATATATTTACAATAGCAGACAGCAGGAGTCGGAGATGAGACGCGCAGAGTGCTAGCGGCTACTTTTGGCTCTCCAGTTGCTTTGGAGCGAACTGTTTTCCCTGAGATAACAGAGTTCTTGTCAGCTCGGCCCACAGGGAGCCCTATACTAACAAAAACAAACACACACACTGACTCTCACTGCCACTGTGTGTTCTATACAGTGTTGGGCAAGTTACTTTCAAAATGTAATATACTACATATTACTAGTTACTTTCATTTGAAAGTAATGTTACTTTACAATATTACTGTCTGTGTAGAGTAACTCGTTACTTATTACACTACTTTTGCATTACTTTCACCAAAATAACAGCAGTAGCAGAATGACATCGCTGCCCCGGAACATCCCGAAAAATAATTTCAACCGTATTGAAGTCGGTGTAAAATTCTAAATGTTATCCTTTTCCTTTGTTATTGCCATCTATAGTGGGTATTTGCATAAAAACACACAATTTGATTAGGAAATGATTGTATCTTTGAGCTTGGATTTAAAAAAAAGTAACTAAATTTGTAACTTGTGTTACTTGACAAAGTAACTGGTATAATATTACTGAAATCTTATTGGTAATAAGTTATATTACTGAGTTACTGCTAAAAGTAATATATTACATGTAATATGTTACTTTTGTAATGAGTTACCCCCAACACTGGTCCTATTATGGGAATGACCCGGCATGTCCACACAAACCCTAACAAAATGGACTATAGTAAACTTTCAGTTTTAAAAATGATCCCAGCAAAACCGGCCACTATATACAGTATGATAATGTTAGTTGGAGGTAAGGTGCGATAAGGCCCCTATAAACTCACTATCGAGCACCACAGACACACACTACAAGTCACTAGAGACGTATCATAGTGATTCGTCATTAGCGAATAGCGACACCGAGGGTAAACTCTGGATCCTTTACGAGCAATCTCGCACACAGTTAGACAAACAGGAGCCCCACAGCTCATGAAGAAGTGGACTGTTAGCGGACTGTGTACTCGCACACACGGTGTCAGATAAATCTCCCACGGCGTGTTTAAGAGTTCAAATGGCGCCTCCGCTCTGTCTCTTTAATACAAAGGGAATGTGGAGGGCGAAATGTGCCAAGCTCCCATCCACCCCCCCCCCCCAAACCCCACCCCCGCTCTGCCTCTCATTCAAACGCCACTTTGGCTGTGGCCCAGATGTCAGGGGCATCATTCGTCAAACCGCTCCCTCTCGCCGGTAATTACAGAAGTATGACAAGGATGTTTGAATAATTTTTCACGATGCTGCTATCATTGTCACAAGTCTCAGCAATCATCCTCCATTATAGGCGTCAACCACCATAGGGTCGAGAGACACCCGTTTTCTGCGGATCTATCATTTTTGGAAAGCAACGTCGTTATAGTGTTCTCTATCTATCTACGGTATTCCTAACGGGCGGAATCCGTTCTTTTAGTTTGAGAAGCAAGCAACTCTCCTCTTGGCCATTAAGGTTGTTGTCTGTCAATCTCCTGGTGTAATTGCACCCTCTGGAATCTGTGCATAGTGACAAGACAATGGACAGACAACATTAAGTTGTCAGATTACACTGACCTTGGTATCCTAGACTGGTGGGGAGGACGTTGTTGTCTGTGATCTTTTGTGTGTCGGTGATATTTTCCTTGGGGTGATTGACATATTCGGATGACCTCAGACAAATGGCTGGCTTTCCCCTGCCTGTCTGTTGGAGTGATGATGCTGTTGTGGTTAGTTAGGCTGCTGGAGAATGCAGAGTCAAGTGGGGATGTCTGGGAACGTCCGCCAGACGGAGACTGGAGTTATTGTTAGCATTTGTGTGTGTTTTATCAGTAGTTGGGGCTGTCAAAATGTAATAATACTGATCACGACTGCACAACCCTGTTAACCTGCTCAGCTTGAGTTATATTTTTTTTTATCAAATCACCCGTCAGGTTCTAAGCTACACGTTTCATATTTGAAGGTCCCCAGTGTTAATGTGGATAATATTCAGAATCAATTTAAAATGTGTTATCATTAAGTTGTATCAAATTCTTAGACATCCACCCACTTCATGTCTAAAAGGCACTCATGCAGACTGTCAAGACAACTGGGGTCAATGGAGGGATAGCTGCCAGCTGGGTATTTGTGTTTGCAGGTAACATGACAGAGGAAGAGCATCTGTAAGGAGAATAAGATGGGGGGCCTAAAATAAAGCCTTGTGGCACCCCATACATAGGCTGTATGTTGGAAAGAGAAAGGCTGATTTAGTCTAATTCTAGAACCCGCCAACCCATTTTTTAGATTCAGATCAATATGTATCAGATGCTGCACTGAGAACCTAAAGTAATAATCAATTAATTTGCCCCCTGCCCCTTCAACTCAGTAGCAGGGGCTGCAAAGTGACACAGACTCTAAATAAGTAATATGCGGAGCACAGCAATTCAATGTAATATTTGAGTCTGGGGAGAGACTAGTCACACTAACATTGACTTTCTCCCAATAGGGGGTGGCATTGACAATGAATGGGGACTCAACACTGTAATGTTGACTCTGTGCCACTAGGGGGCAGCTGGATGCAAACCACACACCACACCCATAATAATATTCCTATATTATTCCTATAATATTCTTACAGTATACCTATAATATTCCTATAGTAATCCTATAATATTCCTAGAGTATTGCTATAGTATTCCTATGATATTTCTATAACATTCCTATGGTACTCCTATACATTCCTATACTATTCTGATAGTATAGGATACAGTAGTATCGTATATTCCTATAAAATACTTATGGGCTGTGGTGCACAATAGTGAGTAATGTTGCCTTTGTGCCACTACAGGGCAGCACTGACAATGAATGGGACTGACCTAAGGGTGGAACTATGTCACTAGTGGGGGACAACACGTGTATGATTTGCTTGTTCAGATTTAAAAGACATTAGTAGAGAGAATATGACTTTCTCAACAATTTAAGTAAAATAGAAACGTTTCCCCCATCCCTTACTGTAGATGGGGAGTCCTTTTGCTTCTTGGAGGGATGGCCAGCAGGTTAGTTTTGTGGTGAAAGAGAAGGATGAAGGCAGCTGATAAAGCTCTGTTTTGGGCCTCTTCCAGAGCCGCACAAGGATGAGTGAAAAACTATGAATAGGTTTAGATTTAGATTTATCTCTGCCTGTCTCTCTTCACACCATCTCTCTTTATTTATTACTGTAGGTCCGTATCTAAGATGCATATCATGTGTCGGTAAAGCACAAAGGAATGAGGGAGCCAACATTCCACTTTAAATCAATGCAATACACTTCATTTTTGGTGTAGTAACCAAAATGCCATGGTCATACTGTAGATAATATGCACAGGTTTGGGGGAGTAATGGATTACATAATCAGATTACAAAAAAGGTAACTGTAATCCCTTAGTTACAAAAAAGATGTAATCAAGATGAGTTACATTGAGTAAAAAATGGGATTGCTAGCAGCTTGATAGAGCAGAGCAGTCAGCGAGTACATGGCCGTTAAAGTGTTAATCATAATGAAGCAAGTAAACGGCAACATGTCCAATCAACACGAGGCTACCGCAGGTGGCGATAGAGAGAGAAAAGAAAGAAGACGTGCAGCAAATGAATGAAAGGTAGGCCTAAGTATAGATACAGTCGGTCTGTGTGGGAACGCCCACAAAATGTTACTACGGCTGGCGCGCGAGACTAGACGGTGGGGTGGGGGTGGGAGAAACATGTATCTCAATGGGCTGACTCACCGCGATGGTGCTGCGGTTCTACATTACAGGATTGTGGATTCTAGAGCAGCTACATAGACGTCTGTTCAGATGTGCGTTTACTGCGGTGGTTGAATCCCCGATCCTGTCTGCCTGGGCTGGCCTAGCAGCTAAATGCTAACTATGTTGAATGGGAAAGTAATCCGTTACATTACTTTAATATTGTAATACTGTACTTGGATTACGTTACTGAGTAAAATTTTTAACAGGTAATTAAGTTGTAATTGTATCTGATTTACATTTTTAAAGTAACCCTCCCAACCATGGATAGGCAATCGTGGAAAATTAGTTTCGGTTTAATCAGTAGTCTGGTTCTGAGACAAGAGAGCATGTAGGCTTTGACTAGCTTGATCACCACAAACAGATGCTGTATCAGTGCTCTAACCGAATCCTCAGACATGGCATTACACGGGACAACATGGTTTCCATCATGTCCAAGTCGAGCACGTTTCAGAGCTTATGCGAAATCTGTGAGATCCATCTTACTGTAATAATAAATTAAAAGGACACAGAGATGGCTGCAACTCCCGAGGGAAGAGAGGCGTGATCACTGTCGTACAGTACAAGCATTGTACACAGAAAGCACTTGAATTCAAGTCTTAAGTAGCACAGGCAGAGAGATCTGGCTTTAGTGGTGAAATGACCAAATTCTTTACACTTTGTGCCCAATGCGCAGCTGGCCTCCAAAGACGCAGAACAAAATTGAAGAATGGAGAGTGGGCTTATGATGCGGAGGGTTCGGATAGTTAGAGATAATGCTACACTACAGTCGGGGCAACATTTCAATTACGCGCCTCCCTGCCAACGAGATGAGATCAGGACTGGGGAATGCCACAGAATATGGAAATGAAGATTGTTCGATGGTCAGGCAACTCCGCAAATGAGAGGCTTAATTTGGGAGCAGGAATGCCACAGTGATTCCGCAGCGACCGCAGACGGCGCTCCGGAGAGAGGCACGGCTCTCGTGGCGCACGTTGCTGTCGGCGAAAACAGTGTTTAGGAAAGTCCGCGGAACAAATTTGTTGGCCCTGGCTGTGGAATGCGAGCGAGGGTCTTCTCGTAGATTCCGAGGTAGGCAACAGCACTCACATTAGAAGTAGTTCTTGGGAGTTTTAATAGGGGCAAAGACAGACGCGTTTCAGCCTTAAGCCATCATCAGTGTAAACCAGAGCAAATGACAATGGGTTATATACAGTATATACATAGGTGTACACATCAGTAGTTCATCTGTGGAAGCTGCAATGCAGCCAATCACAGAGAAGGAGGTGAGGCTACAGCACAAACAGGCAATCAGCATCAATTAGAGAGACAGGGAAGACAGGCTACCATAAAATGTAGATAAATATATAGAAAAAATAGAAATATAATATATACTGCATATGTCTAGAACATGTCAGAGACACACAGAAGCCCATAAAACAGGATTACATTTTATGGGTCTCTGTGTGTCTCTGACATGCTGTTCTATACTGTACAGTATATATGATATTTATATTTTTTCTATATATTTATCTATTTATGGTAGCCTATTTCACTGTCTCTGTAATTGATGCTGATTGCCTGTTTGTGCTGTAGCCTCACCTCCTTCTCTGTGATTGGCTGCATTGCAGCTTCCACAGATGAACTACTGATGTGTACACCTATGTAACCCATTGTCATTTGCTCTGGTTTACACTGATGATGGCTTAAGGCTGAAACGCGTCTGTTTTTGCTCCTATTAAAAACGTCAAGAACTACTTCTAATGTGAGTGCTGTTGCCTACCTCTGTTCCTGTGATCTCCCTGCAACCTGCACCAATTGAGCTGCTTAAAAACCGGGAGTTGTGCGTGCTATTCCCTGCTGCGCTCTTCTCGTAGATTGCCATCTTTTCCTCCCTCTCTCTGTTTGACTAGTAAGAAAGTCCTTAGCAGTACCTTGCTGTACGCCGCCGAGGTTTAATTTGCTTGGCTTTCAGGGGGCGTGTGGTTTTAATTCAAGCTAACGGCCTGCCAGGCTTGTTCCCTGTCTCTGTCAAAGAAAACAGCGATTAGCGGATAGGTATTCTGGGAGGTCTGGCATGTACTGTCTGCATGGGTTTCGTGGAGAGGGATCCACGACGTTAGGGGCATTGCCAACGCTTCAGAGGTACAACAGGCTGGTACAGCGAGTAAATAGCTGAAGAAGAAGAGAATGTGCAAAGAACCAACAGATCTCATTCTACCACTCGATTATTGGCAAGGGCATGGAACAGCCAGTGCCTGTGAGTTACCAAAGCACCCACACCCAGATTGTGTTGACTGCACTGCAGGTCAATGCTAAGAAAATGTCACTGAACAAACATGTTTTTTTTGGGGAGCTTATTGGCTATGGAATCAGATTTTCTGCATATCTTTTTATATTTTCATACACAATACCTATCAATCACGCTGTGGAAATTCCCAAATTATTATGAAGTCCAGGCTTGTGTGTCCCATCCAGACACAAAACACATACACAAGTATGTGTGAAATGAATGCTTGTACACACACACACCCACGCACGCACGCACGCACGCACACACACACACACACACACACACACACACACACACACACACACACACACACACACACACACACACACACACACACACACACACACACCACCATTGACAGAAGGAACTCCTTTCCTAACATAATCAATAGAAAATATAACTTGCTGTGGGCTTTATGAGTGCAGCTCACACCAAGAAGGCTGGTTTGATTAGATTTAATTTGCTCATAATCGAGAAACTTTCACGGAATAGAGGGGAATCGAATAAAGCACACACCATAAGAGTGTGCAGGCGAAAACCTGGAGAATGAATGAGATGATACAACATAAATTGCATAACACACAATACCTTTTGTCAAACATTCCAGAACAGATACATTATGCTGGAAATCATTTTTATACAAGATGATGTAGCTCTTCCAATAATAACAACACTATAATAACACACACACAACAATCATTTGGAAGTGTCAACCTTCCAGGTTAATATGAATTTGTCTGTCAAGGGAGCTGGAAAAGTGATCTCAAACCAGTATGTGGTATCTCACTCAATTATACTTGATCAGTTTTTAATATAATGCAAAATCGATATGTGTACAGTGATGTGCTAAAATATATAGCGGTAATTTCATTTCTTACATTAAAGAAAGCAATCCTGTGATTGTAGGGGGCGCCACTACAGAAATCCATATATAAGGTTGTCATCAATCATCCATTCATGTCTATAGTGACTCTTTTCGTGTGAAACTAGCCCGCTGTTTTGAATCAGCCATGCAGGAGCGCACGTGTAGAGTGTGCTGAACCCATTGCCCCGCTACATATGGAACATTGTATTGTAATTGTGCTACCCAGCTGTCAATTCTAATCCTTCTTAGATTCAACATGATGAGAGAGGACAGCTGTTTGTGTGTGTGTGTGTGTGTGTAGGGCTGTGAATCAAAACCATGCCTTCCCTGTACTAACACACTCTTAATTGAAATCCAATGCAAAGTCGCGGCTCCCTCGACCACAAGACCTACACGACAGCGTCCATCCGTCTCTCTTTGTCGGGCCGGGGGGTCATGTGTTCGCACACGGCCCCGTTACTGACAGAGGTGAACGCCGGCGGTTACTTAACACCGCCGGCCGACGATGAATCGATCAAACTAATGAAAAGCTGCGAGGTGAGGGAGAGCTGTCGCACAGCTGCTACGAGAGAGGCCCCGCCCCCTCTCTCTCTCTCTGTCTGTGTCTCGCGGCTGGACCGCTGCCAGCATTGTGTTAATCTGATAGTATGCGGCGCTCACTCTCTCACTATGTGGCGGGGATGGGTTTCACTGTGTGTGTGTGTGTGTGTGTGTGTGTGTGTGTGTGTGTGTGTGTGTGTGTGTGAGAGAGCGCGTTCGCCGTTCTACATCTAGTGTATATTGGACTGTGCCCACTGTGTGTGGAGGTGGATTTTGATAGTAGCTGGATGTTTGGGTAACACCGACAGAGTCTACAGAGTATTTGGAACATTTCAAACACAGCTTATTAGTTGACGTTCACCAATTCAACTGTTTCGCTATTGTCTGTAGATGTTTAACAGATTATCTGTGACAATTCGGGGACATACCTACTGTACATATTCTCAGAATAATTGAGTAGCTCCAGGTGATGAGAATCCAACGCGTTCTCATTGCCATCATGTCCATATGTGACTATTTGTCAGGACCCCTTGGGTCACTATACCATCATACGTTCCACCACCGTAAAAAAGAAAGAAAAGTATACACGTCGTTGGTGTGGTTTAGGTTTAGGCAACAAAGCAACTTGGGTAGGTTTAGGCTAGTCTCTCCCCAGACTCAAATATTACGTTGAATCGCTGAACTCCACATACTACATAAATCGCAGCCCCCCCTCCTGTATTGAGGGCGGGTCTAGGGGGGGGGTCAAAATTGAATGACTGACAGGTCGTAGCACCAATGACAGAGTGGTTCGTTTTCAAAAGTCAACAGAGTCATGTTGGGTGGGTGCGCCTGATCTCTAAAGGTGTTACTGACTGCTGCCCCCGGGATTTTGGGGGAACCAATCACGGGCCAGGATTCCGACAATTTGGAGCTAGAAGTGTCCCAGACCCAGAGAGAGATCTGCGGCATGCAGTAACGTAGTGCATCAGCATAAGAACTCTCATGGGTCTGGCGTTGAGACTAGGTTTAGGCAAGGGTTAGGGTTATGGTTTGGGTTAGGGTTAAAACCAAAAGTAAAGAGCACACGCCCTTAGGTGGCAGGGACTTACTTCAACATGAGACTGTCGATAAGTTGCAATGTTGGCTTCAGACGCACCAGGGCACTGTCGTCACGTGCCCGTTAGGTGACTAGAGCCAAGGGTCCTGACAAATCGTCACATCTGGACGCGTTGGGGTTTGGGAATAAGACTGGGCTGGAGAATCAGGTGTGTGGAAGAGGAAGCACGCAGGATGTTAAACATCTGTTAAACATCTACAGACAAAAAGTGAAAGAGTTGAATTGTTGAGTGTCAACTAATAAGCTGCTGAGATGTTACAAATACTCTGTAGACGGACTATCCAAATAAAGTGTTAGCGACGTTTGTCCTGTGGAAATATGCAGCAGTTGAGGGTCTGGGACACTAATCTATCTCATTTTCCCAAAACCTAAATTTTACCACTTACTCCTCTGTGTCTGTGTGTAGGCTACTATTAAACACACTATTAAACATAACTAGACGTGTGTGTGTGTGTGTGTGTGTGTGTGTGTGTGTGTGTGTGTGTGTGTGTGTGTGTGTAACTGGTAAACCATGTGCTCAATCACAGGGAACTACAATTATAAACATAAATCAAGGGACATAATCAGATTCACTGTAATGTTGCCTCTGTGCCACTAGGGGGCCACTGGATGCAACAGAGCCCAGTTTTCCTCTGTCTCGCTCTCCATCTGCCACCCAAAATCATGTTAAATGATCAAATGTTAAAATCATGTTCATCTCATTGAACCGAATGGCAACTGACATTTTCAAATTATATTCCCACCATACTTCAGTCGATCCGTTTTTAAGTAAAATGTGCTTGTCGTCATCAATTTAGACAGCAAAAATTAATGTCTATCACGATATTTAAAATATCTTCGTTTCACCGCGATAATGATTCCACACTGAAACGTGACAATACGACAAACGATAATATTGAATGATCATCCAGCCCGACTACCTCCACCAATGAGCTGGCTGTACGTCTCCTCATCGCTCATCGCTCACACCCCACTTAACACTCGGATGCCCGCCAAGGTGGTTTCTTGAGATGCCCCCCCCCCTCCCCCTCCCCCATCATAAGTAATGACATTTAGCATTTTTTGCCGTTCGGCGGAAAAGTAAATGATGGAGTTTGTTGATCTGCTTCGGGCATTAGACCAGAGAGAGGGAGGAAGACAAGATGGACGCTTTTGGGGGAAACGATAAGTCTGTCTCATCCTGTGAAAAGGTGATTCTGTCATGACTGTCCACCCTCGCTTCACATGCACACGCAGACATACACACACACACACACACTCTTACATAACCTTCCTCTACGCGCCGCACACAGACACACACACACACACACACACACACACACAGACACACACACACACACACACACACACACACACACACACACACACACGCCAGGGACCAGATGTGATACACGCTACAACCAACTATAACAAAAGCCCAAGGCCATCCATCATGGGCAAAGGCAGTGGTCCGGGGGAAACAAATGGCGTTTTTGTCTTGAAGTGGGTGTGATGGAAGATGTAAACTGGGTGGATAAGTGAAAGCAGAGCGATTATGTCAGAGCTGAGCCCAGCCTGCTCAGCCTGGCTCTCTTCTGTTTGTCTCACACGTTGGAAGGACCGCTTGGCCCAGAACGCTCACAGACCATTGAGGGAAGACTGTGTGAAGAATGTGATCCAGCACCTCAATATTTTCACTTCTATCCTTTAAACTTGATCAGGTGTGGCACCTGATACATTCTACGTTCATCTAGCCACATTCATCTAGCCACATTCTACATTCATCTAGCTACATTCATGTGTTGATTTTCAACATGTTTTTGGCTTTCTATCAAGCAATGAACATTACAGAATTGTATCTGACAGCGTAATAAATACCCTTAATTTCAGAGGGCAGAAGAGTAGTGTAATCTGCTGCAACTTGTACTCTCATGTAGGACCCCTCCCCCCCCCCTTCCCCCTTCCCCCTCACCCACTCATAATGCCCTCAACTTGGTGCAGAATTACAACCACTTTTTGGATATTCTTTTTTTCTGCAGTTATTTCCATGTGACACTGGCAGCAGCTGAAACGATGTGTGTTGAAAGGTCTGGTTCCGTGAGGTGAGTTAATTGAGCATTTTGGCTCTTTGGTTTGGCACCGGACCTTGCAGAATCCAGAAGCAGACAGGACAGAGATGTTTATGTGGCGTTGCCAGTTGAGGAGAGCTGGTATATCTTACAGCAGGGCCCAGAATTGCTTTGCCCGGCGGCCGCTTTTGCACACAGGAGGCCAGGGGGCAGTGGTGGCCTAAAGGTTAGAGAAGCGAGCTTGTGACCGGAAGGTCGTCTGTTCAATCCCCGGGACCAGCAGCATAAATCTGGGTGGGGAAAGTGAAAAGGCAGCACTTGCCCCTCCCTCCTTACCACCACTGAGGTGCCCTTGAGCAAGGCCCTTGACCCCAACCGCTCCCAGTGGAGCTGATCAGTGGCCAGCAGATCAGACTGTGGTTGTACTGGTCAGCTTCCAGGTGTGAATGTGTGTGTGAATGTGAACAGGGCACTCCTGAAAAAGAGAGCATTGCTCTCAGTGAGACTCCCCCTTTATAAATAAAGGTAACAAAAAATTAAAAAAGGGGCCAGTTAATAAACAAACATTAATAATATATTTCTTTCTGTAGCGGATTGTAGGTTTTTGGGGTGTCAGTCGGAGTTTAGTCTGACAATTTGGTGCTCTCAGGACAGTTATAGTTAGTGCCTGCCGCCTGGGTGAGTAGACGTCAGGCAATATTTGTCAATTTAGCTGGAGCTCAGTCAACATTTATTTAATGTTAGTTTTCATTGTGAATTAGAAAAGGCCACTTGGCACCCTATCGCGGGACTGCATACAGTCTTACAATTCTGTTTTTGAGATGGGAACACAGACTCTGCTCAGGCTGCACAAGGCAGCGACCGCAAGAGGCAGATGTTCTCCGTGTCTTCTCAGCCACTGCATTTGACTAAACGGCTTTGAGTCTTGAACACCCAAAACCATCCAAGCATTACATGTGGGCTTGGTGCAGAGACGTGTCTGTGGCAGGATGGGCTGGTATGTTTCAGGAAGTGGCATGAGATGTGTCCGGATGTCATCCTCCCTCTCCGTGGGAACCCGTGTGGACTCATGAGAGCATTTCCTGCTGCTGGTATAGGTCAGGTCAGGCTGTGCCTCCTCAAACACTCCACACTTGGACTTCACGTGTCAAAAAGGCTTCGGCTGTAGAACCTTGTTTGACACTAGGACAACCTCCTGTGTGTTTATGTGTCCAACAGCAGCCAATCGTCTTCCTCCAAACCGTTTTTTTTTTTTTTTTTTTACTTACCACCCGTGACTGTGTGTGTGTGTGTGTGTGTGTGCGCGCGTCATCATCAAGGCAAAATGCGGTCCTGGAGACACCAATTGTAGCGGCAACTACTACAGAAGCCGTTTTGAGTACTTTGCCGGGTGTTTATATGTCTGTGGACAGATTTTGGCAACATGATAGCGTCAAAGCCATTCAAGATGCAGTCACGAAACTTTACAGGTATGTAGTTGTCAGTGGGCGTGATCCGAGCAAGGGGGCTGGGCCCCCCGAATTTATGCCCCTAGGCCACATTCGTTTTACGTCACGGGTGTTGCGGATGGTGTGATCCCATCACAAGATAGTCTTTAGTAGGGTTGTCAAAAGTATTGATAGTATCGAAAAGTATCAATACTGAAAAATGTAATCGGATACAATACTTATTTGCAACAGGTGTCAATAGTATCGATAAGTATCAATACTAAAAATTTGAAATGGATACAATACTAATTTGCAACAGTAAACTTTCAATACCATCAGTGCTTTCTTTTAATGAAAAATCACTGATTTTCCCCTCCCTATCATTGGGTATCTGTTGCTTCAACAAGCTAAACGTGTTCTGATGGCTAGAGCAGGGCTAATCTGCTGTCTAAGTTCAAAGTTTGATCAGGCCTATATTATGGAGACGTGTGCATCTGTCCGTCCATCTGTCTAACTTTATGTTTATGCCTCTTGATGTGTCGTCATCCTTCCCTTCCCGTGGTATCGAAAATGGTATCGAGTATCGATATTTTCCTGGGTATCGTATCGAAGTAGAAATTCTAGTACCGTGACATCCCTAGTCTTTAGTTTTTTCTTCTTCCTTTTTTGTTGTTGTTGCCTTGACAGTATTGCTGCTTATATCTCCCCCTGGAGTCCTGTAGCCAATAAATCAGAACTTTCTGCCCACCTCTGCTTGTCCACTTAATTCTACAGACCTGAAGGCATCTCACAGGGCCAAACCAGATCTCTATTAGCCCACTGGGTTTCTGTACCAACTCAACACCTTCATAGTGGCGATGCTGCAGGATGACATTTCATTTGGCCGTTGTACCAAAGCGCTGACTCAGTTCAGGTCGGATACCTTTGTCTGTCCTGCCAACTATCCAGTGCTATAACGTCCACAGGGAGGAGGGTCCATGCAGACCCATTGGAACACACTGGCTGCGGTACTGTACATGTATTGCATTAAGAAAGAAGAAAAAAACACTCAACAATGGTTTGCAGGTCTTGTGTTTCGGTACTGGCGTTGTCACAACTCGACATGCTAGTCTCCGAGCTGTCAGAGCTTTTCTGAAGGCCTCGTTAAAAACCTCCACATTAAATATAATAGCAGTCGTTACCTGAGCGGGGGAAAAACCACACCACCGTCTGGTGCAGAGATTAATGTTAGCGGGCTAAGCTATTTTTATATTAAGACGTCTCCCTTCTGGCTAATGGGATACAAAGGCCCCAGCTGTGGATTTAGTATCTTGATCTGTTTGTATTGTAAGCGAAGAGAGGTCGGCGTTGTGCTGTCACGCCGCAAAATTAGCACCCCCTCCCCCGCGCACCTCCCCCGCGCACTAAAGCCAGGCGCTCCACACGATGAGCCCTTGTGGTCCCACACATGGTCAGCAGGTGGACTAACCTGTCTGCCTCTGTCAGAAGCAGGAAATGAGCTGCTCATTAACGCCGCACACTTGAACTGGTCAAGCGCTCGGGTTGCGGTCGGTTTGTGGTCAGTTCCACAGCGAGGGAGTGAAGAAGAGTGATTTATAGCGAGGGCACAGAGACGCTGCGACGAGCTGTGCTGCTCTGAGGCTGATTTTTTTTTTTGCGGTCTGAAGGGATTCTCGCAAAAAAAAAAAAAAAGCCGGTGGATAGTTGAAGAAAAGCGGCTGGTGACAACTATGGTGTCACATGATCGATGACGCCCACGTTAGATGACTTGCCCTGTTTGCCTGCAGGAATATTAAGTAGCGGGACACCATGAAGCAGCCAGTAAGGAAGCGGGCTGTAAAAGCCCTTTTGGCTGTTTCTAATAATTTCTTCTTTGTGCCTTCTACACAATGAAAATAGGCTGGTCCATTAAAGCAATGGGAAAATTCTATTAATATAAAACATAAATATGATTTAGGGATATATACATTTATTGCAACAGTGTTTGGGCCATTTATAGATGCAGCAATCTTTAATTAGCGTCTGGGCCATTCAGCTGCCAGCCGGCTGCCAGCCAAGATCCTTGGCAGATTAAACAAAGATCAAACATAAATATAAACAATATAGATACCCGTTTCATTAGTTTCTCTAAAGCAGTGTCCCTCCTGGTGTAACAAAGTTCAACTCTTTGTAATGTGCAAAATGTACACGATCTAATACAGTATAGTAAATATAATTCTTCACATTTCACATTTGCAGCTTGATTGAGATGGTGTGACCAGCAGTCAGTGTGTGCGTTAGGTTAGAGCTCCACTCCACAGAGTGCGTTGACGATTCAACTTCATTGCTGCGTCAGCCATCAAGAAGTGAACCCTGGTGATGTTGCAGCTTGGACGCAGCCACGATCGGACACAATGCGGACGCAACACCAGCATGAATCATTCCTTCGATGGCTGTTGGCTGACGCCTGATGGCTGCAGTGGAGCAGGGCCGTTACATTGACCGTATTAGAGCAGGATGCATTCAGCTGACGGTTATAAAGTGTCCATCATGTCTTTGCAGATTGCTCCCTGTCTGACGAGGAACAGCACACCTAAATGAAGATAAGAGAGAAAAACAACAACGGTCAGATCTAATGTTGGGACACAACCATTAAGTTTGTGCTTCTGTCCATATTTGGATCTGATACCTTCCATAGCCCAGCCCACAGGCATGATCAATGTCACAGTATATGGCAGGCACATGGCTTGCCAGGAGTTATTGTGGATTGTAAACTGGAGGGTTTATTACATACAGTACGTCACTCAGTCACCCTTGCTTGCGTCTTAGCATTGCCTGTTTGCGTCTGCAAGAGCCGTCAACGTTGATAATTGTGGCCCTGTATAATGTTATGGCTCTCCTCTTATGGTCAAAACATCGTCCCCTTACAACATTTGCGTCATCTGCAGCAACGCCTCGTCAGCTTTTTTGCCCTGAAGTCTTATTGCAAATGCTTATTGCTTAATCTATTGAAAGCCTTTTTTAACCCTTTGTTGTAGTGCCTTACTGAAAGAACTGCTGTATTATACTGTAAGTCTTTAGGAATTTTAAGTTTCACAATATGAGTGTTAATGTTAGTGATGGGCAAAGAAGCACCGCTCTCCAAATACACAGCAAGTTAATTAAACATTTAATTTATTCAACAAACATTGAAGTGCATAATATACATGGGAATTATTAGCTCGATCATATAATTGTATATCATAGCAATACAGTACAACAATATATCAGGTACCTAAAAATTTGTTCTGTAATAGAATAACGATGAAAAACCAGAACCAATGTGAACTGTGCAAAGCCTCTTACCCATTTGATCTTGAAGACTAATCTTGAATATCTTCAAGGTAAATATGTTCTCCATGCATGGTAAGTGCCCCCAACGTCCAGGACCAGTTCATTGAGTCTTTGACTCTTTGCACGTTTGCATCCCGGCTGTGCAGCCTGCTCACAAGCGCCATGTCCGGGGGGAACCAGTCTTTTGAGTTCCTCTTCATGAAACGTTGTTTTCGTTCATCTCCTTGTTCTTCACTCCAACGGTATTGGACAAAAAGGAAGCAGTGTTGCTCAGGTGAAGCATTTGATTCCACTTCCATGGCTCTCAGCAGGTGTGGGAGAAGTCCTTACATCAGACATCAGTATGTGCTCTTGCTCGTCTCTGTTGTTAGCACTACTGTGTGCCATGCAATGTCCAGAGCAGAGAGAGAAGTCTGTCTCGCTGCAAGTCAAATGCTCTGCGGTCAAAGTCTTGTTTTATGGAGGATATTGACGCCATCAAGTTGTGCTGTTTTTTTTTCTATCTCAAGTTCACAATAAGTTCAAGCAGGTCACAGTATATTGTCTTTTCCCATCAAAGGCGGTGAATAATCTTGACATCCACCCCTAATAGGCGATAAACGAAAAGACACGATGCACCACTTCAAACGCAGATCATTTTTCTTTACTCTTAATAACTTCTATTAAATTGCAGCAATATACAATCATTTGTGTCTACCATCCATGCATCCTCCCCCAGTGGCATTTAAACCAGTGATAGCTAAATAGGTAAAGATAACATTAACGTTCAGACATGGGCATAGATGCAGCATGCAGCGGTAGATTCCCTCCCTACCAACACAAGGGTCGCAGGTTCGAGCCCCCGTGTTACACTACGGCTTGGTCGGGCGTCCATACAGGCACAATTGGCCATGTCTGTGGGTGGGAAGCTGGATTAAGGTTATGTGTCACAGGGTGGGAATTTCGTCATTTTACGGGCAAGGCCATCTGGCCTTCGGCGTCACAATTTTTGTAGGGTACAAGACCACATGCCAGGGCACAAAGGCAACATGCTCTATTGACATCGTGAAGAGCAATTTTTCTCAAATGTGTGTTAAAATGAGCCAATTACACATCCTTTACATAGGGCAGGCTACATTAAACTGAGACCACTGATGCTTTTAAAGCAACTGACAGTAGCAGGCTGGTAGCAGGGCACTGCCAAGGTGGCCTCAGGGATCTCAGGGCATCACGGCCAGAGGGAGAGGGGTGGCCTCCGTGTACTTCCCACCCTGATGTGTCCTGGTCGCTGCACTAGTGCCTCCTCTGGTCGGTCGTGGTGCCTGTTCGGGGGTGAGGGGAACTGGGGGGGGGGGGGGGGGGGTAGTGTGATCCTGCCCACTCGTTGGCTACGTCCTGCCGGTGAAACATCTCACTGTCAGAATCAGAATCAGATATCATTTATTCACCATTATGTTATGTAACATATAGGAACTTGTTTTGGCATTAAAGTGCATTACTCTTTTTTCACATAAAAGGGACAAGTGCAAAACAAGACAGATACAGTGGAACAACAGGACAAAGAAAGTGCAATTTCTGGTGATCAGACAGGTATGGCCAGTGCAAGCTTGGATTAGAGTTCAGGACCGAGGCAGCTCCGCTTAGGGCGGCGGGGGGGAGCAGGGGGATACCTGACTGATTTACGAGACGTGCTGCTGCTGAGGGGAAAAGCTGAGTCTGTGGCAGTTTTTCAGAGTCACTGGCAGGCGAAGCCGCCTACCGTGGGGAAGCATGGTGAAGAGGTCGTGGCCCGGGTGGGATGGGTCAGCCATGATCTTTCTGGCCCTCCTCAAGGCCCTGGTGTCGTGTAGGGACTCGAGGGAGGGGAGGGGGCAGGCAGCCGCTCACCTTCTCCGCCGATCGTATCACCCGCTGCAGCTTGGTCTCGTCCTTGACCGTAGCCGCAGGGAACCAGGTGATGATGGAGAAGGTGAGGATGGACTCACTCAAGGATGGAGGTGTAAAACTGAGGTCAGGTGAAAAGAAGCAGCTGGCGACTGCACATGTATCAGAGGAAAATGTGTGCAGTGGCGCTTTGAGTGGCGCAGCCTCACCCGTCGGCGCCCGCGTCAAGATGGGACAATAACTCAGCGGCCTCCAGAGGCCTGACCTCGTGAAACCTGCCCTTTGGCTCGTGTCGTATCCTTGACACGAGGATCCTTGAGTCAGCAAGGCCGGTCCTAAACAGGGCCGGTGCCGTGCCTGCCAGTCACCAGTCAAGTCCAATGCGCTTTCGACACCTTAAATGGCCACGTCGAAGAGGTGCCATGCATCGTTAGAGGTGCCATGCATCGTTAGAGGTGCCATGCATCATTAGAGAGGTGCCACGCATCATTATGAGACATGCAAAAACATGACGGCAACAGAGCATATAAGCAGCGGCATGCGATGATGACACCGCCAGGAAAAAGGTTTCATTCATCAAAGATAGTAAAACAAGAAAAGGGTTATTTTCAGGACGTGCGCTCTCCAGAAGGAGAAGTGGTGGGAGTTGGAAGAGGGCAGCGATGGAGACAAGTTGAGCTCCTCACCCCCTCTTCTTCCCCTCGTGCTCGCAGCAGCAGAGGTCTGCACACTCGGGAGGAGGAGATCAGTAAATCAAGTTGAGAGAAATCTGGCGTTGAGGACCGGGGAGAAGGTGCGTCTTCAAAGGCTCCCGGAGGAGGAACGCTGAATATAAGATAACTAAATAATCCATCAGGAATCAGAGAATGTGTTGAAAGTGGTGTTTCATTTTTAAGTTATTTTCTTCCCAGAGAGCTTAGTCATGGGCTGTTGCGCTACAGGTATCCCGTGGGTGAACGCCTCAAGTGAAAATTGTCGTCCCCCCCACCTTCCTCCTTTACACCAAAGGGTGTAATGTTGCCTTAGGCAAGCCAAGACTCTGTCACGGCCCTTATGACTTTTACCTTTATCAGCGCTGAGATCCTGCAGTAGCCTAGGGCTTTGCTCTATAATGAGCAAATATTGAGTCAGGCGCTTCAGAATCCCGTGTTTCCTTCACGGTGGAGTCGGAAAAATCCTGTGATAGATCGAGGCGTGGGGGCCAGGCCAGGCAGCGATGGAGATGGCCAAAGTCCTCGGATGATGAGAAAAGGCCACCCTTTTTCCCCCCAGATTATGAAGAGGGGAATCGGGAGGGAGAGAAGGGAGAAGAACGCCGCAATGTTTCCTCATCCGAAATGTGTTAAGTGAAAGTCCCCATAAATCCCCTTGAAAGTGGATTAGCAAAAATATCTTTCCCTCTTCGGTTTCCTTCAGCCAGGAGCCAGGCTCCAAGAAGGCCGTCCCTATCTAAACATTGGACGGATCTTATGAATCAAAGGCAAGCGTAACACAAGTCTGCGTTTTGGCCTTCCGCACCGCGCTACAAGTCACTCACTTTTCACAGTTTCCACCCAAACAGTGGAAGCTGGCACCCGCGTTCCAGGGCAGCCCAATTATAATATCAGGTTGGTGTTATTACTGTTGATTATGTGCTTTGAAGACCCCGCCTTGCCCCGCGAGTTCACTTCCTCTCTTCTTCCCCGGTCGGGAGTCGGGACTTGCACTTTGAAACCCGAGTCGCCTCGGAGGTGAATGAATCGGCGCGCCTGCTTCAGGTTCACCCCTTGGCCTTTGTCGCCTTCCCCCCGACACACGCTCACGACTAGACACTAGATTTAAGCCTCACACGGGACGTCTTTTGAGATGGGGATGGCCCTTGGCGTGGGTTCTATCAGTCATGGGCCACCTTCAAACTTTTGAGCCCCAGGGCCTTGTCCTATTCATTTCAAGTAACAAACTCAAACAGCGTCTGGGGGAAGGCATGTTCATGTTGGGCTTGCACAAAATCTAGCTTACTCATTAGCTCCAGAAGAGGTATGAATGGACCACTCACTGTCACCCCATAGACATCATACTAAAGGGCAGTTTAGAGTCCAGTGATTTATGGTCGTTGCGACCGACCATGATCACATTCCATCGTTGGCGATAACGACAAGTGTTTATACTTCCAGCGACGGGCGATATGCCAGTGTTGTGATGAACGTTGCCACCATCGTCAAGACTTCATCTGGATTCAACTTTGACCCCATCGTTGGCTCCGTTGTCATGACAACCACAATTTGTTTCTCTCCTACCGCAATTTCTGAAAGCCACTAGTTAGCTAGCTAGTTGAATTAACAATGGCAGAAGATCACATATTTGTCGAAAACGTAATAAACACAAGGACGCGGTTCCCGTGCCTTTGGGCTAACGACCGGGCAGATTATAAAGATGCTGTTAAAAAGGCAAATGCCTGGAAAGTGGACATTCTCAAGACAGACGGTACAGTAAGTAACATACAGCATAACCATACAGCATGTTAGCAAGCAGATAGACAGTTTTGTAATGTTGCAATCAAAACGGTAACGTGACTGACTTGACTGGCAGCTTCTCTGTCTGTCCGTCCGTGTTGGCATTAATCCATGTGAAAATATCACAACACATCACCTGCTCTGCGCCTCTGCGATGCGTTCTCCTATCGCCTGGGTGTTTATACTTTTTATGAGCGTCAGCGTACTCCAAAATCAGCATCGAGCGATTCTGGAAAGGTCGTCACGTTCAGCGATGCCCGTTGGGCTATGATAACTGGCTGGACTCTAAACTGCCCTTAAGGTTAACGCTGCCCACCTTTAGGTCCTCAAGTTCACTGGGCCCCAATTACAGGATGGTCTCTCTCAATGCTCCTCCCCCTCTTCCCTTACATGGTAGCGTAAGCCAGACCTTGGGACCTCTTTGGAGACAGAAGATATCCGGACCTGTGCCAGTTCTTAATGGTTCAGTCCAGTGGGGTGTGCAGGATGGTTGACGTCGGCACTGAACAAGCAGCTTGTTTTCTTAGGGAAGCCAGTTTGATAGATCCCCCTTTTAGGACTCCAGCAAAGAGAGCGTTTGGCTGTCATGCACCATTAGGCTTTAGTTCAGCTGGGTTCCAGGCTATCCCACGGCTCTGAGGAGGATGGATGCCGACTCTAAAAGGACAAGGAAATGCTTGTCAGATTTAGACCGGGCGCTTTGCTGTCCAGACACTAAACGTGTGTGAGAAAATAATTGGGGGGGACAAATCTCTTGAGAAAGAGACAATGGGCATGTTCATCTCTCTCACCCCGGCCTCCATGTCTGCATTTAGCGTTGAGCAAGGACATCTGGTCATTTAAGTGGTTTTCAGCACATCTTAGCTGACAGCAGAACCCGCCCCCCAAACCCCCTCCCTCCGGCCACCACACACACACACACACACACACACACACACACACACACACACACACACACACACACACACACACACACACACACACACACACACACACACACACACACACACACACACACATATACACACACACACACACACACACACACACACACACACACACACACTGCCAAAGCTTCTCTTTTAATTTAAGTATGTTTGGCCTATGTTTGCCTCTGCCCTTGGGTTGCGGTTGTGCAACATTTTAATTTTAAGCATCACTGGCAAAGCGGACATGCCCCAGTGCAATATTTGTAACGTCAACAGAGATTTCGCATTGTGTGAATCACACGCGCAATATTGCGCTGTGTTGCGGTGGAAGGAGATTTTCTCATTTCGGTTATTTGGTTTCCCGGCAAACATGCATTCGCTGATCAGGTGTTTGTGGATCAGATGTCTATAAACTATTGCGACAAGCTGAGAAAAACACACTATAATGATATCCCCAGTGACGTGTGCCTCATGCTCCCTTTGTGAGGTCTACCACTTTCCCATAGCCCTTTTAGACCACTAGAGAATGAGTGAAAACAAAGCCGGTCGATTGAAAGCTGAGTTTTTATTCTCATAGATTCCTAAATTCTTATTTGGTGTGGAGAGCCTAAAGCCTTTTCTTATAGCCACTTTGACTTTGCTAATAGATCAATCAGTCAAATTTAATCGATTCAGTTCATATTCATATAAACATATGAACAAACAAACACAAACAAACAAACAAAAATTTTATTTTGTGGCCTATAACAGCTGCTGTGGAAAGGGGCTCCCACCCAACCAAAACTGACTGAACATGACGGTGCTGGTCATCTGAGGAGGCTTTCAGCCACATTTCAGTGCGCTGTTGTTACAGATGCCCCCACAGCATAAGTGACTACCACTGAGCAGTGCTGAGTTGAGGCAATAAGCCATGATTTGATTCGTCACATTTAAGCGTCCCCTCCACGGCCCGTTCCCACAGTTGGCCGGTGTAAGTTTTGCTGCAGTTGCTTAGCAACACGTTCTTCTTTCCCGCTAAAATCTGCACCCCCCTCCACTCCCCTGAAGAGCCTCAAGTCCTCCAAGCCCACATCTCCTGCTCTGCTTCACTCTGACATCTGACTTGGCACCGGCGAGGGGAGGCAGACAGTTGACCCGGGTCATTACAGGGTGTTTATGACCCAGGGAGAGCAGCTGAGGGCCCCTGCTCCATGGGTCTGTGCGTGCTTGAGAATGAGGGCCCCGCTGTGTTGCTAATGGGCCCTATCCAAGATGCCACATACCCCCCCCGCTCCCCCATGAGCTGGGATACCACATCTTCTGATATCAGATGCCCCGTGTTGTGAATTCCACCAGAGCCTTACTACTGTAACCCATCGCCCCATCAGGAGGGACCTGCCTTACTACTGTAACCCATCGCCCCATCAGGAGGGACCTGCCTTACTACTGTAACCCATCACCCCATCAGGAGGGACCTGCCTTACTACTGTAACCCATCGTCCCATCAGGAGGGACCTGCCTTACTACTGTAACCCATCGCCCCATCAGGAGGGACCTAGCTGCCTTACTACTGTAACCCATCGCCCCATCAGGAGGGACCTGCCTTACTACTGTAACCCATCACCCCATCAGGAGGGACCTGTCTTACTACTGTAACCCATCACCCCATCAGGAGGGACCTGCCTTACTACTGTAACCCATCGTCCCATCAGGAGGGACCTGCCTTACTACTGTAACCCATCACCCCATCAGGAGGGACCTGCCTTACTACTGTAACCCATCACCCCATCAGGAGGGACCTGCCTTACTACTGTAACCCATCACCCCATCAGGAGGGACCTGCCTTACTACTGTAACCCATCGTCCCATCAGGAGGGACCTGCCTTACTACTGTAACCCATCACCCCATCAGGAGGGACCTGCCTTACTACTGTAACCCATCGTCCCATCAGGAGGGACCTGCCTTACTACTGTAACCCATCACCCCATCAGGAGGGACCTGCCTTACTACTGTAACCCATCGCCCCATCAGGAGGGACCTGCCTTACTACTGTAACCCATCACCCCATCAGGAGGGACCTGCCTTACTACTGTAACCCATCACCCCATCAGGAGGGACCTGCCTTACTACTGTAACCCATCACCCCATCAGGAGGGACCTGCCTTACTACTGTAACCCATCACCCCATCAGGAGGGACCTGCCTTACTACTGTAACCCATCACCCCATCAGGAGGGACCTGCCTTACTACTGTAACCCATCACCCCATCAGGAGGGACCTGCCTTACTACTGTAACCCATCACCCCATCAGGAGGGACCTGCCTTACTACTGTAACCCATCACCCCATCAGGAGGGACCTGCCTTACTACTGTAACCCATCGCCCCATCAGGAGGGACGTGCCTTACTACTGTAACCCAGAGCCGTGTATATAGAAGAGTCGCGAGATCTCCATTCACTCTAATGGACCAGTTTTTTACTCTCAAGAGTTCCAGGAAGTAAGGTTCCGGATTAAGCAGCACTGTCGAGTTGCAGCAAAATGGACAGTTTGTGTTGTACTTTGAACTTTTTTTTTTTTTTTTTAGAATCAAATTGTACATTTACTTTATTTTAGCATTCAAAAGTAGCACGAGACCCCTTCCTGGCTATTCATTGGATAATGAGTCGTGCATTTTTGTCCTCTGCTGATGCCACTCTCTCTCTAGAGGACACTACTGTAACCCATCGCCCCATCAGGAGGGACGTGAATTGGAGAACGAGAACCAAAAAAAAGCATAATGCTAAGTAAAGCATGGCAGTTTAACTGCAGACATTCCCACTGAGTGGTGGCATAAAGCGGGTTTATCCTGATTTCACAGCCTATAATGCACACATGGTGCCAGTGGAAACACCATGGCATGAATAACAGAGTAATGGGGCGTCTGGGTAGTCGATGCTCTGCCTACCAACACGAGGGTCGCAGGTTTGAGCCCCCGTGTTACGTCCATACTGTACTGTACCCACTGTCTGTGGGTGAAAGCCGGATTAAGGGTACTGTAGGTGTCCTGGTTGCTGCACTCCAACTATATTTAAAAAGAAAATACTATGTCTAGTCAGACCTACAGAGCACCTGTAGTCTGACTACATTGCACAACAGTGTTGAATAGTTGTTCAGGACTGGCTCTTTGTGCTCCAGGTTGGCGTGCAGGCCTACGATGGCGAGGCAGTGTTCATCCGAGAGTTCACCCTGATCCGGCGAGACCACCTCGCTGAAGACCATCTGCACGAAAGCCCTGCCAGCCAGAAACCAGAGGACCCGGTAAGCGCCTGTTTTAAAAACACGCTACTCATTGCTGACTAGCACAGTGGTGAATGATCTATCGAAAATAGAGAAGCTTTGATTTCATTTTATTTTTTCAAGGATTAACTTCATATTAACTTCTTTTTTTTCTATGTACCACACCAGAGGAGGGATAAAAAATCTGCCATAGTGCTCCTCAGTAAATGGACACAAATGAATAGTGACTGTGTGTGGGACACTGGGAGTGGAAGCTTAATCTGATTGTGGGCTGACCTAGCTTGATGTGAAACAGGGCAGCACATGTGAACTCACACATAGACTCACCACACACACAAGAACACACACTGCACATTCACCACACACACACACACACACACACACACAATAACACACACTGCACATTCTAGGGCGGGGTGGCCTTTTTCTCCTCTCCTTCACGTGATTCCTGCTCTGTCATCGACACTGATGATGAGCCAATCACTCACCCAGCTGTTGTATCTGATGGGAGAGGGAGAGCGTGCCGTCGCCATGGCAACCGAGACGTCCAACTCACCTCTCTCATCCCTCCGCCGTGATAGGATGGGCCCCAGTGCCGATTAGAGTGAGGAGTCTATTCGCATTGACGAAGTGTTTGGGCGGTGTTGCATTATGGGTAACACAAATGCTATCTTGGGATGAATGTTAATGGGGTCCTTGCATTTCTCTGTCTGCTGCAGGATTTTTTATAATCGAAGGACCTCTAAGTAAGCAGCCAAGATCAAGAGCAATCGTTCCTTGATGTTTAACATGTGTTTCGAGGAAAAGCGGGATCGTGGGCAATCATGACTGCATTTATTTATCCAGCTTAATTGTAATTCTTTCACGTTTTTCTTGACGTCTTTTGGTGTGTACATGTGCTTCCCCACGTAAATGAATTCCAGGGTCGGCTGACCCTCGACCTCCTGCTGCACACCTCTCACAAACGTCCCACGCTCGAGGGAACGACCCGTTTGCACTATGTAGAATATTCAACAGCCTCCTCCTCCCCGTTGGAAAAGGATCAAGTATAGTGCCATTTCAAAAGAAATGTCACTACATTTATAATGTCAGATCTGCTGGAACCCGCCGTTACACTTTAAAGTGAACCTTCACATGTGCAGAATGGCCTCACAGTCAGATCAGCGGCTGGCAGAGGGAGGCGCAGACGAACACACACTGGCCACAGTTGCTTTAAGAAGGAACTCTTTGTTGTCACTCAACATCAAAGACAGAAGCCTCATATAAAGTCTGCCACACCTAGTATTTTAAATATATTACCTATTTGCATTTGACAGCATTTTAGTATATGGCCTGTCTTTTCCCAGTGTACACGCTCTTTTGTGTCTCAAAGGCAAACTTAATGGGAAGGCTAGTCTAGAAGTCTAGAATTTAGATGCCACGGCACATACTTACAGCACTGTATTTAGAAACCACAAACAGCTATCTTTATGGCTTTTGGATTTCTCGTTGTAACCGAGCAGCAGCATAATTTATGATGCATTGACCTCAAGCAAATTTTTGAATTTGCATCAACTAGTTACTATGAGTGGTTTGCAAATCAAATATCACAGATATGGTATTTTTTATAGTGAGTCTGACCTGTTCAGACAGTTCAAGCCTCAGTTCTACTCTGTGGATTTCATTATAATGAATTTGGCTCCGTTGTTCTTGCCACAATCCCACAGGTGCAAAAGGTTCCGTAGTATTGATACGGTATTATAGATGTATTGATATGGTATTATAGATGGAATTTGCACCATACATACATTCATCATTATTGTAACTTGAGGCACGGCCATTCTTCTTAAACACTTGTCCTTATATAAGCATCCCACTGAATTTCAGCCTTGAAATATGTTTTAATAATTTTGACCTAGATCTATTTTAGTGATGTCTCCCATAGCCAGAAAAAAAACAGGAAGATTCTAATCTGTGATGCCATGAGAAAGTGACCCACTGTAAAGAATGCTTGCTTTATTTATTTATTTATTTATTTTACAACTGATAGCAGTTGCAGATTATTTGATCTTAAACTGGATGTAAAAGTTCAGCCAATGTCAATGGAGCATCCCCAGGTATGAGATGGTAGCGTACACCCTCCTTCATGTTTGCAAAATACTCCATTGGCTAGTCTTACATTTGAATGGTACATATTAAGATGATCTTTCGCTACGTGTGCGATTGACAAACCCACAAATGTTTCTTCAGACCAGGACCCCGCAGACTCCCGGGAGCCACACTTCTGACTCCCTCTCACCACTCGGTAGGTCTCCGTCTCTCTCTGTGGGCCTGGGCCTGTAGTCCTGTTCTATGTTGGATCTTGGTTCAATATTAAGCTTGATCCAAAGCCAAGACAAACGCGGCTTAATTAGCGAGCAGCCCAGGAGGTGATTTTCAAAGTATATTCCCCCTCTGTTGTTTAACTTCCATGAGTGTGTGGCAGTGACAGGGTCAGTTGGTGGGGAGTAAAAAGTGACCTCCCCACCACCCGTCCCCCGTCCCGCGAGAGGGTGCACAGTCAAATTGTTCTCTCCAAAGGAAAGTGTTTTTCCTGGCCAGGCTCCCTTTAGTGGAGTGGAGCTGTCTTGTATGGCTACGGCCTAATATACCTTTGTAAATTAACTTGTATTTATTATGCGATGCCAAGTACATACTATAGAACTTCAACGGTTGTCGGCGTTCATAAACAAACATTGAGTTAGTTTACTGGGTTGAGGAGGTTCTGTGCCAACGTTTTGCGTGGGGTCCGATGGCTGAGATGTGCCATGGCTTCTGAGCCTCTATGACATCACTGAATGAGTAAGACTGTGAGGATAAACTGAAATAACGTGTCATAAACCTAGCTATGACTATTTCCCCTTGATGGCTAACCTGTATAATAGGGGTGGGAATCACCAGATGTCCCCACGATACGATGATATCACGATGCTTAAGCCATGATACGATAGTTTTGCGATATTACGATATGCTAGTATTGCTATATTGTGATATATTGCGATTTATTTCCTTTTTTCTACTGCAAATTATCTCCCCAAAGGGAAAAACGTGGCCAACATCTGTTTTATCTAACGCAATAAAGTTTCCAGTCTGTTCTTCTTACTTCAATCATTTTTACCACAGCAATTTTCACACAGACAGACTGACCAACACTGTCATAAAACCTGTCATAAATGTTGCATACACTTGACAATTTATATGATAAAGTATTGCGATACTTAGCATCCGTGCGATACAATATGTTGCCACACAAGATATCGCGATACTATGCTGTATCGATTTCCCCCCCGCCCCTACAATGATGTTTGATGTGTTGGTTTGATGTGCAGCACTGTACAACCAACTAAAAAATATGTGAAACATGGGGTTTAAAATGCAGATGTGGTCTTTGTAATTTTGTTTTCTGTCTCATATTATTCACATGATGACTTGAAACCAGTTTGTAGTTGATCTAAAATTTCTCACTGAAGGGAGACGGCTAAACGTATCACTGTTCACGTTCACTCTAAGCATGGAAGATTTCTGCTTAAAGGGGAATTTGACACTCGATACAAACGGTAAGGGTTTCTATCCCAAAAGAAATACACAGGTGGCGCAGCTACTGTAGACCGTCAGCTGGGTCTCACAACCTCAGGGGAAAGAAGAAAAGAAAGAAGACAGAGAGTGAAACTGCCCTAAATTTGTAAACTTCAAAACATTGCTAGACAAAGAGACTGAGAGTGGAGATATGGGGGGCGGAGAGAGAGAGAGAGAGAGAGAGAGAGAGAGAGAGAGAGAGAGAGAGAGAGAGAGAGAGAGAGAGAGAGAGAGAGAGAGAGAGAGAGAGAGAGAGAGAGAGAGAGAGAGAGAGAGAGAGAGAGAGAGAGAGAGAGAGAGCTCGGATAAAACAACAGGAGGAGGAAGATAGAAAGGGGGGGATGGATGGCGCCAAGACGCACCACACGGTTTTCTCCTCAGCTAGCTACCGTCTAGACGGCAAATCTGATCATCCTGTCATCAGGCAACTTTAAAGCGGGTTACTGAAAGGTGATCCTTCATTTAACGTGTGTCGTGCGCGTGCGTGCGTGCTTGTGTGTACACGTGTGCTTTGCTTGGGATGATGTGTGTGTTTCTGTTTGTGTTTGCGTGGCGGTATAGAGTGTTAGAGTTGTCCACCAGTGTTGTTGACCTCACTAACTAATTGAATGCGAGTTATTCCAAGTATGCTTTTTGCTTACCACACTCTTGCCTGCTCTGTGTCTTCTTGCATATTGTAAATATTGTTCCCCTGGACCTACTGAAACATTATCGTCCTTGCTGCTAAACAAAAACTGCAATAGAAATTTTAACATTTATTTAACACGAAGGTACTTGGTTACTTTCCAAGAACTTACTTGGACTGTAATCACTCCTTTTATGTCTACAAATCAAACGCACCCAAGTAAAAATTAGAGCCCGACAGATACAGGATTTTTGAGGCCGATACCGATATTAGGGAGTAAAGAAATTCCGATATCGTTATATCGGCCGATATTCTTATATTATATATAAACATATTACACTTTTTTTTTTTGCAATGATATCTCAAACATCAAACAGTTGACAAAGATATGACTTGACATGACTTGAGATATGTAATGTAGGCAGGATATTTTACAGCTTGTCGATAACCTTTATTGTCCAAAATGACATCCATGCAATGAAACTGTAAACTTCACTGGGAATTTAATAATTATAAATAACTAGAAATACAAATTATGGTGGGGTCTCAACACAAATAGAACAAATATAAAATATAACTTGAGTTAAGGAAAAAGATCAAATATACACAACATGCTGTCTATAACTTAAAAAATAAAAAATATCAGCAATATCGGCCAACATATCTGCCGATACCGATATATCAGTTAAGCCCAATTTATGCTTTGTCTGCCGACACTTTTGAAACGGTCGCCGACAGAAATGAGGACTTGAGTCGACACTTTCAAGTGTCGGCGAGCAGTGTCTGCTACCTGGTGAAATGTCTAGTGTCGCTGACTACGTCATAGTATCGCGCAAGTCTGATTGGCTATATAGACGGCACGCGCTTGACTTCCTTGTTTTGGTTTTCGCTCGATTGAAATGAATGAACATGTCCCCGCTATTTTTATCAGCCTGTCCTTGATGTATGACTTCGTGAAAATCACAAAGAACATCCTGACAAATTCCCCAGAGAGAGAGGAGGTGAGTTGTGTGGTTGTGTGCTGTTTATATGCGGCTGCAGCCAAGTACGTTACATCTTGCCTCCGAGGTGGTTTCACTGTGCATTCCATTCCCTCTCTTGCCGTGGCTGTCTGCAGCACTATAGCGTTCGGGTGTCACGTGACCGCTGAACCAAGGCGAACGTTCACTGAAGTATAAATGCAACACCATGAGCGACACTTTCTTTTTCGTCTGCGACCATGTGCTGAGCGACACTTTCTAATAAGTATAAATTAAGCTTTATCGGCCAATATCTAGTAAAACTCTGAGTAAATACTAAAAGGTACAGTAGAGCAGCAGGGTACAGACTCATTAGAATACAACAGGTTGCTCAGTGATCCGCCTCGGCTCATGTGACACTCGGAGTTTGGACGGGCCGATTGCTATTCTGGGTTACATCATGTTGTGTTACGCGTACAAAGGAAGGGCAGAATATTATGGGTTGTGACAGGACCAGGTAAGTGGTGGGTAATGACGGTCATTAGTGTCCCACTCTGCGGTAATGACTGGAGACCTGGTGTGCGAGGACACTTCCACTTTGCCTGTCCAGACGCGTCTCGCGGGACGGCACTCGTGTCTTTTCCGTCAGTCTCTGTCGTTTCATGTTCTCACCTTTTCTCTCTCATCTTTCTGTGGGATGAGTGTGTCCCCTCCACCCCCGCCCCTCTCTCTCTCTCTCTCTCTCTGCCTCTCTCTCTTTCTCTCTGTCCTCTGCCTCTCTCACTTACACACATCCCAAGCAGTGTGGGCCCCACATGCTCAATTGCCCCTCAGGCAGCAAAAGTCGGCGGGGAAGGGAAAGGGGGGGGGTCAATGTTTTTAAAAGCCTCAGGGTGAGCAAGTGCACAGACGGCTCCACCGTTTGGCGAGGTGTCAGGGTTCAGAGTAATTGGGGCTTGGGCCACAGGGGCCCGGCGGGGGCCAGTAGGGGTGGCGAGCGGGGGGGAGGGGCAGCCAGTGGCCAAGGTGGCGGCGGCGGCCCGCAGAGAGAGGCCCGGCGCTCAGCTGTGCGCTGCCTCGGGGATCGGCTCTGCCAGCTGTGTTTTGCGTGGAGCGCCGGGTGGAAAGGGCAAACGATCTCGCACAATTAAACACTTCATTTGTCTTCGTTAAAGGGATGGGCATGTTAGTTCTGGCAGTCGGAGAGAATGTTTATGCCCAGGGTTTATTCTCCAGTCGTCCTGCGCCCCATGCTACAGTATGACACCATGTCAAGCTTAAGCTGGTGCTCCCAGCTTCCAGACGGGACTGTGGGATATCAGTTCCAAGTTATAGTAATGTCCTCCTGGATATTTATTGATTTGAATTGATCTACTGTACCTTTCCTGCACAGCTTCCAAAGAACTTCACGGAAAAACAAAGATTTATTTTGCGCACGATCTCACACCTATCCGAAAAAACAGTTTTGCAGACATTCGACATTCATTTAGTTGTACAGTTATTGAGAGTTGATTTGAGTTAAGTTGGTGCCAGCGATGTCATCAGAAGACTTGTAATTAATACAACCCAATGATTCAATGCCTTCCGATGACATCACTGGCATCAACTTAACTCGTATCAACTCTCAATAACTGTAAAACTAAATGAATGTCTGCAAAACTGTTTACGGTTTTTCCGATGTGTGAGATCATGTGCAAAATGAATCTGCATTGTTTTTCAGTGAAGTAGCCCTTTAAGTGTTAACTGTCCCATGAAGAAAGATGTGTGGGTTTAGGTTACTGAGCTAACTCTGCACTTGACCCTTGCTCACCTTAAGTGGGGTCCATCGTCCTGGTAACATAGGCTACCCACCTAGCCTGCTCCAGAGCAGGTTATGTCCACTGTCTCACCAATCAACTCTCTGGACAAATGGCTTCGCCACCAGGGTGGGAATTTTGTCATATTTTTAGGGGCAAGGCCATCTGGCCTTCTGCGTCGCAAATGTTCTTAGGGCACAAGGCCACATGCCAGGGCACAGAGGCCATTGCTCTGTTGACATCGTGAAGTGATTTTTCTGGTATGCATAGGGCAGGCTACATTAAACTGAGACCACTGATGCTTTTAAAGCAGCTGACAGTAGCAGGCTGGTAGCATGGCACTGCCAAGGTGGCCTTAAGGATCTCAGGGCATCACGGCCAGAGGGAGAGGCAACGGAGGCCATGGCCTTTGTGTAATCCCCACCCTGATCACCACTCCCATAAGATAAGATCACATAAGTGCTTCCGACAGCTGCAGTCACAAGTACATGAGTACATCAATAAAAACAAAGATAGCATTATATATATTTCCATGACCACAGCCTGGAGGAGCATGAGGCAATCTTTAAATGTGAATAGAAAATCTTTTCACAGCCTTAAGCCAGGTCAAGGTATTGACAGGGGTGCTCATATTTTTCAATATTGGTTAACTCATGTGTACATTACATACACACATTTTTCATTCACAGCAGACTTTGGCAGAAATATTTCTATCCATTTACCTCTCTACTTACTATCTATATTATTATTATTTTAATATACTGAATAAAAGGGAGCTAGGGCTCTGTTTGTTTGTCCCACTGATGACATCATCAGCGATGTCATAAATTCACTCACACACAATAAATTGTGACATCAGTGATGTCAGAGGCATTGTGACATCACACATGTCAAACACACACACACACACACAGTCCCAGTGATGATGTCATCAGGGATGTCATAAATTGTGACATCATCAGTGATGTCAGAGGCATTGTGACATCATCAATGATGTCATAAGAGGTTGTGATGTCATCAGTGATGTCATAAAAGCAGACACTGAAATCATTGCCATGTTTTTGTTTGCTCATATTTATTCATTACAATAGTTTGTTCTTCTTCAGAACATGCTGCTCTGGATCTGTCTGGATCATGTTAATTGGTTTAGTGATATAAACAGTGCTGCTCTTACTGTATGTGAACGCTCTCATAGCTGGATTGGAAAATCTGGGCTTGACAGAGGGAGTTGATAATCACCTTTGTGAGGCCAGTAGGCCATGATTGCCAATGTTTGCTTTTGTGTAGCCAGCTATCACAAAGATACTTTGACTGTGTTGAGCTTCCTACATGAGACAGGCCCCACGACGATGCTTTTACGCACTCTAAACTACGTGGATTGTACTGGGGAAAAAAAAGAAAAAGGAATGGACAGAAATGACTCCATTGGCGAGCAGTGAGACGGGAGACTGCAGTTTGGCCGGCCGACTGGTGTTTGGCACCCGCAGTGGCGTTTGGAGGCTTGGCCCCAGCGCTCTCGAAGAAAGTGCTGAGTGCTGGCGAATGTGGTGTAAAGCCACGTGGATCCCTCTGTCGCCCGCTGTGTTTGTTCCATCAACATGCGTGTTCAGTGCCGCCACGGCCCCCGCAGTGCCACGGCCTGCCTCTGCCCCCTCTTCATGTGGTCTCACACCAGCGCACTGCGGCTGCTGGAGCGCTGCCGCTGAGGTAAAAGCCCCAGGGGCCAGACCTCACCACAGCACCCGCATCACAACTGGCCTGTGTGTGTGTGTGTGTGTGTGTGTGTGTGTGTGTGTGTGTGTGTGTGTGTGTGTGCTCGAGCGAGTGAGTGAATGCAACTAGTACATGGTGTGCCTGTTGCTGGCTACCGTTCCCTTATGCAGAGATTTTTGCAACACATGTAATCCTGTATTTGCATGCTGATGTATTTATACAGTATATATTTGTGTACTGTATGGGAGTCCATGTGTTTATGATTTCTGCGCCCCTGCGTTCAGCACTATCACATGTCACCTCGCATCCAAAGCCATGTCTTTGATTAATGAGTAGAACCCCCCCTCCCCTCCAACCCCCCCCCCCCCCCCTCCCGCACGCCTTTGCTCTCCTCCCCCGTCCTCCTCATACCCGTCTCTCCTCACCTCCTGCTCGCTGCTCCTCCTCCTCCTCCTCCTCCCCTCCCTCCCTCCCTCCTCCTCCCCCTCAGCGTGTGCAGGCACGCACGCATTTCATGGGCATTACCGTAACTAAGCCATTGATTTCTAATTGTTTACATTTGTGGTTGCACTCCTTGTTGCAGCTGTAACCTACCCCCATGTGCATTCACACTCGCACACACTCTCGCACGCACACATGTACACGCACACGCACGCACGCACACACACACACACACACACACACACACACACACACACACACACGTACAATAGAGATGTGTTGATGCCAAAAAGATTCGTTAGGAATTTTTCACGTGGGGTTGCCAACTCAATGTTGTTTGGCGGTGGGTAGGCGTAGGGGTGGGGTGGGGTGTCCATTGTTTTTGCCATGCAATGCCCCCCAACATCAATCAGTTATCTCTCTCCCTCTCTCTCTCTCCCTCTCTCTCTCTGACACACAAAAATGTGCACTTCACTTCGTTCCTGACATATTTTGTTGCCAAATTGCCATATGCTGTCACCATTACGCAATACCAATGCACTAACAAATACCACGCCACTATGAGATGTATTTACTGTACTGTAGAATGGTTTATTGCCGTAAAAAGGGCTCCAGAACACAGGGATCTAACAAGGGCGGAGGAGGGTGGAGCAATGAATCGGCTGGAGATGAAGAGAGGAGTTAAGGGGGTCAAATCAGTTGGGGTCGATGGTTACTGTAGCTCGAGGGACCAGGGAATAGAGACTCTGGGTGGGGAGACATACGAGAGAGAGAGAGAGAGAGAAAAGCTCATGGTTAGGCGCGTTTTAAATCGGGTGGAGCAGGAAACTGAATGTGTGCTTGAGGCGTGGTCTTGTTCCTGAACTTTAGTTATAATAATAATAACTTTATGTCAAAAACTGTGTCCCTCTCTCACCATTACGCAATGCCAAATGCGTAAAGTGCATGTCCTGTTAACCATCATCACACATTGCCAACTGCTAAATACGCAACCGACAACCAAGAAAAACAACACAGTAAATATGTAAACAGCACGGCCCACGTCATGAGAATATGCTGCAAAGTCATCTTCCACCCCTGACGCACAACATAGGCCTATAGACTGTATGCCTACCCACAGACTGTATGCCTACCCACAGACTGTATGCCTACCCACAGACTGTATGCCTACCCGACCAACACAGTCTCACAGAAAATTGTAAAATAGCAACGTTTTGGACCAACGTTGCTATGTTACAATTTCGGCTCGAAAATTGTAAAATGGTAACGTTCTGAGATCTCAGGGTTAGGGTAGGGGGAGGGGTTAGAAACAGAAAATCTCCGTAAACCACGCCCACCCCCGCCAGTTATGTCTCATGTCACTTAAATCAACAGACATGCAATATTTATATAATAATAATAATTAATGTATTATTATATATATTAATATATTATTTAAATTATTATTATTATTACTATTATTTAATATTTATTACTTTACTGAAAGAGACTTAAAGCTACTCAAAGCTACTGGTCAGGAGCAGGTCAGGGGATAGACTCAACCTGTTGCTGTAACTCGGTCTCAGTAGAACAAGGAGCACAATCTTACTAAAGCATAGTAACTTTATTTCTGTTTTTTCTTTCTTTGTAGATTTGACACCGCTAGTGGCCTGTCTGCCCCGCCCATGCGCCGCCGCCACTGTACGTGTGGGAAGTCATAAAGCTTTTGCCACAAATATGGTTTGGGTCTGGTGAGAAGCCAGAAGTGACGGGTCAATCGGAGGCATTTCATTTCGCAGCAGTTTTCAAACGAGGAATATCGCCAATGAACAACAGCCACTCCAGCTAGTTCTGGATGGGAATCCCCCCCCCCCCCCCCCCAATATTTGGACATGGACCTTATTGTGCAAAAAAAAAACACTCTTCAATAGAGATGGCCCTTAAAAGAAAAATGCATTTAGAGTTATGCCTACCCCACACTACAGGATAATTTGCAAGATTATGGTCAAGATTCCCCCCTCCCGATTTTCTCGGGGGTGCTCCCGATTTGAAGCGCGTCGGGCAGATAATCTTCCCAAAAGATCCTGTAGTGTGTGGGGTTCAAAGATTCACAATCGGGAAGACTGCCTCTTCCCGATTGTGAATCGTGCATATCTAACATGTTAGATATTTACAACCCGACAGGCGATTGCATCTTGAGCAGAGAGCCAGTAGTAGCTGCGTTTCCATTACAGTTTTTCGCAAAATAATCTGGTCCGCCCGCAGCCCCGCACAGAAACAAATAACGAGGAAATTGTCCTCGAGGTGAAATACCCGTGCGTCTTTGAACGGGACGGAAAACTAATGCTATACTGCAAAGCATGTAGCCTACACGGAAAAGTGAGTCAAATCAGCAGACGCCCCCTCCTCCACAAGGCACCTGTGCAGACGGTTTTCGCCTGGCCGTGCACAGTAGGCCTACACCCCGAATGGACGCGGCTGTCCGCGCAAATATTAGTTAAACAAATCCTTTCAGTGCAAATGCATTATAAAAACAAAAAATAAAATTTGTTTAGAAAACGAAATGACACTACTACACCCGGTGCGCACACTGAATAGGCATTTTAAAAGTTAACGTCGAGCCCTGCTTCCAAGGTGAATCTTCTGCATAATCTTCTAGTGTGTGGGGTTGCGTTTGAACAGACGCGATTGTGTGTGTGTCCCAAGATTGAAATGTTAAAAAATCGGCTCTCTCTGTCCTGTAGTGTGTGGGGTCTCAAGATTTTTATAATCTTCAAGGATTTGAAAATCCTGTAGTGTGGGGTAGGCATTAGGCGTTTCTGACCTTTTGACCTTTAAGTAACTGGAGTCCTTGTAGGGTTTCAGCTTTGACTGGTCAGACCAACCTGAGTTAGTTTCACACATCCGACAGGAGTTGGTCACTGTGCAGAGCTAAGCTTCTGTGTGAGGTGTTGCTAGTGGGCACTTGGCTCAGCCTGTGGAGCCAACCTCCAGTGTAAGCAGCAGCGTTAGCCTGAGTACAGCGGTAATTACCTGCTGCTGATGGATCCGTACCACCCATGCGGAGCAGCCATGAGGTTAACCAGTGGGCAAGGTGCAACCCAAAACGCACCCCTCTCATTAGTGTGGCCCCTAATGGCCCTGTGTGTGTGTGTGTGTGTGGGGGGGGGGGGGGGGCTGCTGGACCCCGACAGGAAGAGTGGGCATGTAGTAACACACACAGACACATGTCCTAACCAAGGGGCGACCTCCGGTCCTGAAAAACGAAGCCAATGCCGAAGTGCCTTAAACCTGCGTTCTTTCTAATGGCCAGCAGGGGGTGAGTCAACTGGCTGCAAAAAGAAGTCTGATTGTATAGAAGTCAATAATGGGAAAATGACCCTCCTTCTCACTTGCTTTACGACCTCAGTTTAAACTCTTTCCTAATGAGCTTATATGGTCTGAATCGCTAGTTTCAAGTGTTTTTTGTAAATTATGGTCACATTTAGAGTAAAATAGATGATAAAGCAGACTATGTGATTGGCCGTGCAGTGATCGCGCAGCTTGCCGTAAACGGACCAATAGCAGGCGACGCTACAGCTCTGTGGGAAACCCCTGGTCTCACGCTGGCTGCTTCTGGCTCCAAATAACTAAGATGGCGACGGTCAAAATGCTAAACTCCAGGCTTCAAAACAGGACCGTACAAACTAATGGTGACGTCACAGTGGCTACGGTCTATGGTCCTAACCCAGCTTTGCCATCAGGAAGGTCTTGTCCTGCTCTCTTCAGTACTGGCTTGCCGTATGCTGAGCAGCTGGGTGGCCTAGTGGTGGATAAAGGGGCTGCAATCAAAAGGTCACAGGTTTGATCTCCGGAATAGTGAGTGTGTCCATCAACAGGTCAAACGTTGTGTCTTAACCTCTAGCAGTTCACTCAGCTGTACGTTGTTGTGGATGAGAGCAGCCGCCAAATGTCCAAAATGTGATTTACAATATGTCCTTCTGTGTGGCATAATCCAGTGGAGCTTGTCTGTCTGTGATTTGTGAGAATTTATAGTTGCTGAGGCTGGAGTTCTCTAGGTTTGATGGAATTACAGCATCTTGGAAGAAGGCTTTGGTCTCCAGAGTAAGAGCCTGGTGGTCTGCCTCTTGGTGCAGGCTGAGAACCTATCACTGAAACTGGTGTAACGACGGGGAGCGTAACACAAGCAAATTAGGAACATGAGTGTATGTGTGTGAGAATGTCCCAGTGGTACAGCTGGGCCGCAAACACACACACACACACACACACACACACACACACACACACACACACACACACACACACACACGCACACATGCAAACGCACACACACTCTTGTACACACACACTCTTCGCTCTCCGGGAGCCCTCAGAGAGAGAACGTATTCTGTTCACAAACCGCAAAATTGAAAAATGACCCTGACACCCTTCCAAGCTGAAACGTGAACCGTCCTTGCAACGTGAGAAGGCATACTTTAACAAAATCTTTACGAAACACTTAGGTAAGCCTTTGACTTCAAATTAGCAACATTTAGGGATCTCTTTAGGTTGTAACTGAAGATTCCTCCTGGGGGCCCGTCTCACACACACACACACACACACACACACACACACATGCGCATGTACGCCCGCGCAGTCGCGCACACACACACACACACACACACACACACACACACACACACACACACACACACACACACACACACACACACACACACACACACACACACACACACACACACACACACACACAGAGGAGGGTTCATTTAAGTTGACACCTGACACTGCCAGACACCTGATGCTGATATACCTGACATTAAAAGACACAGATTTCCGTGTATGACACTTCCTCTCATTATGTTTACGTCCTTTAAAGCCGTCAAGCCGTCACTTGCTTGATTATGCTGACAATGCATTTTTGTGTCAAGTGTCTCTAGTTACTATCAGAGCTGCCTGCCACCTTGGATCTGCTTGCAAACGTTTATTTCCCTTTATGGAGTTGCTTAATGCCTACCCCACACTACAGGATAATTTGCAAGATTATGGCCAAGATTCCCCCCTCCCGATTTTCTCGGGGGTGCTCCCGATTTGAAGCGCGTCGGGCAGATAATCTTCCCAAATGATCCTGTAGTGTGTGGGGTTCAAAGATTCACAATCGGGAAGACTGCCTCTTCCCGATTGTGAATCGGCCATATCTAACATGTTAGATATTTACAACCCGACAGGCGATTGCATCTTGAGCAGAGAGCCAGTAGTAGCTGCGTTTCCATTAGTTTTTCGCAAAATAAACTGGTCCGCGTCCACCCGCAGCCCCGCACAGAAACAAAGAACGAGGAAATTGTCATCGAGGTGAAATACCCGTGCGTCTTTGAACGGGACGGAAAACTAATGCTATACTGCAAAGCATGTAGCCTACAACAAGCGCTTAGGTCTCATAGCTCCCCGCATCGGCGAGTGTCCGCACGGAAAAGTGAGTCAAAATTATTCAGCAGACGCCCCCTCCACAAGGCACCTACAGACGGTTTTCGCCTGGCCGTGCACAGTAGGCCTACACCCCGAATGGACGCGGCTGTCCGCGCAAATATTAGTTAAACAAATCCTTTCAGTGCAAATGCATTATAAAAACAAAAAATAAGATTTGTTTAGAAAACGAAATGACACAAATGTATTATTATTATTATTATTATTATTATTATTATTATTATTATTATTATTATTATTATCATTATTACTACTACTACACCCGGTGCGCACACTGAATAGGCATTTTAAAAGTTAACGTCGAGCCCTGCTTCCAATGTGAATCTTCGGCATAATCTTCTAGTGTGTGGGGTTGCGTTTGAACAGACGCGATTGTGTGTGTGTCCCAAGATTGAAATGTAAAAAAATCGGCTCTCTCTGTCCTGTAGTGTGTGGGCTCTCAAGATTTTTATAATCTTCAAGGATTTGAAAATCCTGTAGTGTGGGGTAGGCATATGCGGAGCAGAGACATGTCCGATCTTGTCTGCGTTTACAGCTATATTTTCCTAGCATACACTGGGTGGAAAGCAGCCTGGACAGGTTACCAATGTACATAGATAGTCACATTCATACCTATGGGCAATTTAAAGTTTGCAGCCTTGCAATCTGGGGATTCGATCCCTGCGATCAATGTCGGTAGTTTCCAAGTCTCAGTGCCGACTCTCTGTGGAGAGACATGTTAAATGGAGCAGGTAGCAGGTGCAGGTCATCAGAGATAATTGCAAGCTGATAGATACCACCTGCCCATACATTCAGAAGGTGTCTCGTCATAGACGCGTGGTCAGTTGGTCAGCATGGGGGAAATCCTCCCGTTCTTCCCAGCCAGCATAGTTAGCATTTAGCTAACTATGCTGGGGGATTCAACCACCGCAGTAAACATGCATCTGAACAGATGTCTATGTACCTGCTCTTGAATCCCCAATCCTGTCGTTTAGAGCCGCAGCACCGTCCTTTGGTGAGTCAGCCCATTGAGATATATTTTACCCCACCGTCTAGTCTCACGCGCCAGCCGTAGTAACATTTTGTGGGCATTCCCACACAGACCGACCGTATCTAAAGGCCTCAGTCTCCCGCGGGTGGTAAACAAACCGTGCGTCTCAACCTCCGCCTGGACCTCGGGACATCCTGGCACAGACTCTGCCCCGTGCTGGATGCACCTCGACTGCTGCTTCCTTCAGCACCCCGGACAGCGCTTGATGTGGACGGGACTTCTGCGCTACCAGAAACACTAGATGGCTGGCCAGTTATCGTTACGTTACGTTACGTTACGCTACGCTACGCTACGTTACGTTACGTTACGTTACGTTACGTTACGTTACGTTACGTTGTGCTGTGCTGTGTTGTTGTGTTAAGTTTAAGTATATTAAGTGAAGTTTCTGTTTGATCTTTGCTTAATCTGCCAAGGATCTTCGCCAATTGAAGATTGTTGCATCTGTAACAGTAGTTTTGCAGTGAATTAACACAAGACGTGCCAAAAGTATTATATATATATATATATATATATATATATATATATATATTACAATTCCCAACAGCACAGAGGAGAAATGTTCACGGTGTGTTTGAAGGATATTCAGTGTCACATAATCCTGACATGTCTTTATATAATAAACCTATTCTTCCCCCCACAGAAAATCAAATCAAAGATCTCATGAACAGAGACAGAGGTTCATTTCTCACAGGCTTGTTTTGGATGACGCGGCCTTGCGGTCCTTCACAGTTGCAACCAGATCATGCATGATGCCCCTCGCAATTGTACAAGAAGTCGAATGTGGTTGTGGCTTAATTCGCCTTGCCTCCGAGTACTGATGCATGAGGTTTAGAAATGCTCTCTGGCTGATTGTGAACACACCCCAGATCCCTGATTCGAACATGAGCACAGAAACCACCGCGGCTCCGAAAAAACACTACCTCCCCCCTACCCCTCCCTCCAGCAACATGGTATTAATTCAAATGATGCTTCCCAGATGCATGTACCGGACACTGTTTTTGGAGAAGCTGATATGTTAAGCAAGGCAAAAGTAGTCAAAGCCTGTATGTAATGCCAGAGCGATTTTAAAGGATTAAGCCTTGAGATTTTTTATTTTTTTAGTCCTGACCAGCTTTGTGAACCAGTAAAACTCACCATGCTGCATCATCGCTCCTGTCATGTCATGTAAATGTTTGAGCAACACTTTGCCCGTTCACTTTTTTTGTCTTTAGACTTATAGAAAAGGTGTCTCAAGTCAATCTCAAGTCCATATGTAGAATAGCAAGTCACACAAGTCAAGTCCATGCCATTAATGTCAAGTCTCAAGTTTGAATGTAGAACACCAACAAATCAAGAGTACAGTATCAAATGAATATAATATTATAGGAATTGGAAATGGTATGCGAGTGGCAAGGCATAACAGTGCAGAGTTTGAGAAGTAGGAACAGGTACTAAAAAACCTGGGATGACGGAACCATACTGTACATATTCGCATGTTGAAATAGCGTGTCTAAGCACTGTGAGGAGAGGGACCTTTTGACAAACAGCACCCACCTATGAACGCTGCCTCCAGGCCAGCATCTGACGCTCGAGGGGGTGCGCATCCTCCCACAACATGCGTGCAAGCTGCCTGGGTCGGTCCTGCTCGGCTTTGAATGTTTACAGAATCCCGACCCAGAACACAATGAAAGGTGACCCAGTGGAGCAGATTGATGGGCCCACAGCGCACAATGGAGGTCCTGCGATGAAAACATTGTCTGCAGGCTCGGGCCCGGAGCCAGGGTGTTAGTTGACTAAAGACAACTCGCTCGGAGTTACATTGAAGAAATATGTGTATTCTGATGTTATAGGTCTGTCTATGATTTATAGAATTAATCTTTGAATCGTTGTGTGGAGCCAAATATGGAATCTCTGTGGTGGGAAAAAAAACAAAACAAGTAATCAATCATTTGATCACCGAACAAATCGATCATTTATACTACTATGAAGAAAACAAGCGGACCCGCCCTCATAGCTCATCTCCATTGGAATTGAATGGATTGCCTATTAAACAAAAATGCTGGAAAGCAATAAAAAAAAAAAAAAGCTGTAACAGCAGAAATTTTCCAAATAATTGCTACTGATCCTGATCCCCGCAGCGCCGAGCCAACTTTTATTTTCTCCGAATAACAACAACACAAACTGTTGGGTCATGATTTTTCGCCGCCTCCGGCTCTGCAGGTTGAACCGCACAGCAATTGAACGGCATTTCTCGCAATCAATTTTGGACGCGAGCTAACAGCCGCCGAGTCTGAATGACCTCACTCACTGGGATAATGATAGGTGGGGGAGTGGGGGGGAGGGAATTACACTCACTGACTGGGATGCCACAGATGATGGAGTGATGGGATGGGGGGTGAAGGGGGAGGAGGGGAGGGTGAAGGGGGAGGAGGGGAGGGGATGAACAGGGGATAAGGAGGGCTGGTTTGAAGACCTGGCGCTGCTTTGCCCTCAATTGCACGGCGGCACGCGGCAGTAAACCGCCCAATTAGAGGGAGGCGCAGAGTGACGGCCACGTAGATGAGCGCAGCCTGCGGCTTCCTGTCTGGCACACACACACATGCAAACAAACACACACACACATGCAAACACACACACACACACGCACGCACGCACACATTTGTACAGCTATCTTAGTGAGGACATTCATTGACAATAATGCATTCCCTACCCCCTAAACCTTAACCATCATAACTAAATGCCTAACCCTAACCCTGACCGAAACCCAACTCTTAACCTAACGCTTAAAACCTTCAAACAGCCCGCTGAAGGTGTGTGACAAAGTGAGGACCGGCCAAAATGTCCTCACTTTCCAAAAATGTCCTCGCTTGCCAGGTAAAAATTGAATTGGTCCTCAGTAAAATATCTGTTCAAGAACACACACACGCACATGCACGCACGCACACACACGCACATGCACATGCACCCACGCACACACACGCACACACACACACACACACACACACACACACACAGACACACACACACACACACACACACACACACACACACACACACTCAGACAGGGCCCCACCAGTGGCAATAACTCACATTGTTCTTCAGAGGATCTTGTTTGCATGTGTGTGTGTGTGTGCCTATATAAACTTTATGTGAGTATTTGATGACGATGGGAGCCGGGGAGGAAAAGTATTTGTCTATGTCTCTGCCAGCTAATGATTTAAAATGTATATATGTCTGTGATATATGGATATCTTGGCTTGGTGGGAGCGAGGATTTGTTTTGCCACCCTCTTCTTTCGTAGCTATCTGGTGCCATGAGCTATGGGTGTGTATGTAAACGCTGCCATACTTGAGAAGGCTTGGACCACCCCACGCACTGCAGACAAGTCTAGTCCATGCTTGTTCTTGTGCTCCTACTGTACATCTCCCCTGGACTCTGTGTGTGTGTGTGTATGTGTGTGTGTGTGTGTGTGTGTGTGTCTATCCGCATGCGCAATATTGTTTTTTTGCCGATATTTTCCAACTCTCTTGTCTGATCCTGATACTGATATATGCGCACATTTTTTCACATAATTTCAGAGAACATCAAGTCTCTCCTGTAATGGAATTAACACATTATTATGCCTACTCTTAGCATATTGGCCCACTGCCAGATGCAAAGTAGTAAAAAGGCAGTCGCGCATATCCAACACAATAAAGCAGGTGCAGGAACCAAAAACAGTCAAATGTAAAAAGGAAAGAAGGTCCGCACACTGGGCTCCCGTTTACCTTTTATTTAGCCATCCAGCAAACGGAGTGACGTTTCGAGCACACACGCTCTTCCTCAGACATGAAGACAAAGACAGGACGCCATGTTTAAATACCCGTGGCCAGGTCATGTGACATGTCACATGATCCCGGAAGAAGTTACATTTAGAAAATACAATTTGACAATATGACAACATGTTTACACAAACATCAATTATATACAGCTATATTGCAGTCAATATAGGTCAGACCCCTAGAGCACAGAAAATACAGAATATCAGCATTTGATGTCTGCCAGATGCAGACATCAAAGGCTTTTTAAAATGTACACTTTCACTGCATTGAGCATTTGGGCATAATTAAAGCGACATTTTTCCCCCCAGCTTCTCAGGCCGATTGCTGATCATTCATTTTGAAGTCTTTATCGGCCGATCCCGACAACGTGCCGATCATCGTGCATCCTTACTATCCAATGGCACTGGAGAAGGGAACTGGAGAGATGGAGAGAGAGGGAGGGAGAACATATTGGATATGGTTGCAGTGTTACAACAGGCAAATGATTGATGGTCAAGGCTTATCTCAGAGGATTGTGCTAGTAGAAACCTGACTTAACCCCTGACACAGAGAGGTCAGAGGTCAGCTCAGTTGCAGAACAGCAGCCCTGGTTCTGGTATGATTCAACATCTTGCTCATGGACACTTTAGTGTGTGTGTGTGTGTGTGTGGGGTGGGGGGGGGGGTGCTTACCGACATGGGGACTTCAACCTCACCTCTTGGTCAGAGTTCTGCTGCAATTCCTGCATATTATTAGACTTTATGATGAATGATATAGTCAACAGAACTATGAGGAGGCCTCAAAATGACTTGTAGTATTTCAGTCCAGACACAAGATGTCGCTCTTGAGTTATGACGGCTGCAGCAGAAATCATTGTTTAGAAGCTTGTGCTTTCCTGCTCTTTCTCTGTTTGGTCCTCTTTATTAAAGTGATTGAGAAATGCACAACCTAATGTCACATTTTGACACTCATTTCAGCACTGTCAAGCACTGTCTCTCTCTCTCTCTCTCTCTCTCTCTCTCTCTCTCTCTCTCTCTCTCTCTCTCTCTCTCTCTCTCTCTCTCTCTCTCTCTCTCTCACACACACACACACACACACACACACACACACACACACACACACAGTGAGTGTGCAGGGTGGTCCAGGGCTGTGACAGCTTGGAGGCCGATTGGTCATATTTTATAGGCCTCAGAGTGTCAGTCAGTGACCTGTGGCGTCTGGCAGTTTTACTGATGGCTCCTAAAAAAAGCACAGCACGGAAACGTGACAGTTGGGATGTGGAGCTCTTTTTTCCACTCTCCCATTCGAAAAAATAATATATTGACATCTAAATAAATACTATATATCTATGTATATCTATGTTCAAACACATTCCACTGATATATTGACACATAGGTCCAACTATATTTAGTATGTTAAGGAAAAGCCCCACGGAATTGTTTTCTGGTAGAGGTAGAAACACCAAATTGGCTGTAAAAAGACAAATACAAATAAACTTTTGATTTCACATATTTATCATACCCTAATTGGTAGACAAAGTTGATTTTCTTTTAAAAGTACACAAAAAAGCAAAACACACAAACACACTGTAAAAGAAATACACACTCAATGTATTTGTGTGTGTGTGTGTGTGTGATTGAGTGAGTGGGCGTGCGCGGCTGTGCGCGTGTGTGTGTGTGTTTCCAACTTGCCATGCATGTGTGTGTACATGATATAATGCAGTCCCATATTTGTAAGGTGTAATCCTCTGCTTCCTCTTGGATGAACTGACATCCGATGCCCAGATAAGAGGGAACGCTTTAGCCTCTGGAAATGAATTTACAGTCGGGGGGGTCAAAGGTCGAAAAGAATAGTAATTCCCGGGCTTATTAGACTCAGCATGGTCATGTGTCTCTTCTCTTCTCTTCTCTTCTCTTCTCTTCTCTTCTCTTCTCTTCTCTTCTTTCTTCTCGTCTCTTCTCTTTAGGAGTGCATGGTGATATCGGCATCCCAATAAAGGCTTTAAAATGAAATATCTGCATTGGCCCGAAACGATAACATGACGCTAATATGATGTGAACCCTAACCCAGGAAAAGCATCATCCAACCCTGTTGTTGTAGGAGGAGTCTTACAGTTTTGTTTGAAAGAAAATGTTACTTAAATAATAAAAACAAGACCAGGCAAGCCTAGTTAAGCCGGACCCAGACTGCTGTCCACTGTTGTGCAAGTTCACATAAGAGCTAGCTCAAAGTTCAGTTCGCACACAGCTTAAAATGAAATAGTTGATGGTTAGTTCACACTTTTGAAATTTGAACTAAACGGCAGGATAAATCTGGGTGTGGAAAAGTAAAAAAGCAGCACTTGCCTACTACCTCATTACCACCACTGAGGTGCCCTTAAGCATAACCTTAACCTTGACCTTAACCCCAACCGCTCCGTGCTCAGTGGCCAGCAGATCAGACTGTGTGAGCAGTGTGCTCCTGAACAGCATATCATTATCCACCCAGTCACTAATCCTACCAAGCCCTCAAATCCCGGCTTTATAGCTAGCACCTTCCTAAACCCTATGGCCAACACCCATGTATGTACGTTTCAATAATGGGGAGTCACTCAGTCAGTAAGCCCCTGAGGCTCTTCTAGGCCCGGCCCTCCTGGGTCCGGCAAACACATGGCATGATTTACATAACCTAAGTTATGAAGTAGTTTTCTTATTTTGCCCAGTGAATGTGTACATTTGGAAAAGCATTGTATTTCTGCTAGTAGGCCCGGTCATCACGATTTTTTTTTTTTTTTTTTTTTTTTTTTTATTTAGCATTTATTTATACAGGGGAGATCTCTTGAGAGCAAGCTCTCATTTGCAAGAGTGCCCTGTGTACAGAAAACATATACAAAGAGGTTACAAGTTTACAGACATATAGAACAAGTGAAAATATTTCATGTAAAACACGAACACTCCTCGTGTAGGGCGCTCTCTAGGAGCATTCTGAAAGAATTAAGAGGGATCAATCGCTCCAATTTTAAATGGTCCTGGAGCTCATTCCATTTGTTAGGAGCATAAAAAGAAAAAGCAGTCTTTCCCTGCTCAGTCCTCACGCGTGGCACAGACAGTCTGACATAAGACCGCGAGCGTGTTTGATAACTTATACTGTTATGAGTGATAGTTGAGGACAGATAAAGTGGCAGCTTCCCAATCAAAGCTTTATAAATAAACAAAAGACAATGTTGCTCTCTGCGAACCGTCAGGGAGGGCCAGCCCACATTTTCATATAATATACAGTGATGTGTAAGAAAACGGTCACCTGTTATGAAACGATAAGAGTAGGCATAATAATGTGTTAATTCCTCTACAGGAGAGACTTGATGTTCACTGAAATTAGGTGGGGAAAAAAGTGTGCAAGCATATATCGGTATCCGCAATCAACCAAAAGAGTTTGAAAATATTGGCAAATCAAAATATTGGCAATATCAGCAAAAACAAAATCGAATATCATGCATCCCTACTCCTCCTCTCCTCTCCTCTCCTCTCCTCTCCTCTCCTCTCCTCTCCTCTCCTCTCTGCTGTTCAGCTTTATTGCCTTAGCCGCCAGCCGTAATGGTGTAAACAGCAGATCGGTAGGGAGTTCACTACAGTAGCGTATTTAGACAGCTGGAAGCCCAAAGGCTCATGGGAAAACAGGTTGATGGGTTTTTTGTGGGAGCGGGCCGGGATGGGGGTGAACCGATGCATTGGGTCTGTTTTCCTGTGTGGTTAATCTTCACTTATGCTTCCAAAAGTTTCCTCTCCTCTCCGTCACCTGGGCAAGATTTGACTTGGTAGAAACCTTCAAGGAAAGTTATGGAGGGCACATGAGGTCTCTTTTTATGAGTGTGCACCATGTGTGCACCATTTTGTAAATTGTGAAACTTAAACTTTATGTGGTGATTACCACATTTGAGCAATATACCCTAAGGCGTGGCGTTTGCAGTAAATTGACTGATATCATTAAGTCATAAGCTGTCAAGTTCTGTGTAAGGATATACTGTAATGCAGTACTTGCAGTGGGAACACACACAGTGTAGACATATACTGACCTATGACATCACTGATGATGTCACAATGACTGCACCTTTTTTTTATTTTTATGACTGCACTATTATGTGAGATTTATGACATCACTGATGATGTCATATGACATCACTGATGATGATGTCACTAATGATGTGTGAAGCAGGGAAGGGATGGTGGTGATGTCACAATGGCTCTGTGAGGCGTGATTTCTAACCCCACATAGGATAAGCAATAACCACGCCCTGTGGCGCTGGGATTGGCCAGGAGCAACACTGGAGGGCACGCAGCCCAGCGATTTCATGAACAAACTGAATAGCTCTTGAGAACGGACAGCGATTTCGAGAGTGGACATTGAAATGAATTATGGTCACCTACCTTCCTTAGCATAGTAATAATAATAATAATAATAATAAGTATAATAATTGTAATCTACACAATGTACACAATCTACAAAAACATGCAATAATATAAAGGGTATTGTGTTCACGTTCATAGCTCATATAATATAATGTATCATATCGTTAATTTCAAGCTCAATTCTTACCCAGAGAAAAGGTACAGCACTGAAAATGTAACAAGCAATAGTTTTTTAAACATCTTTATTTTAAAAGATGAAAAACCCCAGGTGCTTTAGTCCCAAGCTTCAATGCTGCTGGCCAATCCCAGCGCCGCAGGGCGTGGTTATTGCTTATCCTATGTGGGGTTAGAAATCACGCCTCTGTGAGTGTGAAGACCTAAAAATGTAAAATATTGCAGTAGTGGATGCAGTTTTTCAGTTGTTGCAACAGATTTATTCCAGACCCCTGAAAAGTGTTTTGGAAAATTTTGGAGGGGATCGGAGCAACTCCGGACAACCAGACAGACAGCTCTCCAATTATAGTAGTATAGGAACAATGGCTCTGTGAGTGTGAAGGCCTAACATTTTTTAATAACGCTGTAGTGTTGCCCGTGGGTGGATTGTTTTCAGTTTTTTTCCAACAGATGCAGTCAGTCCAGAACCTTGAAAAGTGTTTTGGCAAATTTTGGAGGCGATCGGAGCAACAGTGCGCCTTGCAACTCCGGACAAATAGATAGCTCTCCAATTATAGTAGTTGATTTTGATGGCGGCTTGATAGGGGCGGCTGTGGCTCAGGAGGTAGAGCGTGTCGTCCACCAACCACAAGGTCGGTGGTTTGATCCCCGACTCCTCCAGTTCGCATGTCGATTGTCGAAGTGTCCTTGGGCAAGACACTGAACCCCAAATTGCTCCCGATGGCTGTGCCAGCACCCTGCGTGGTAGCTTGCCGCCTTCGGTGTGTGAATGGGTGAATGTAGGCACATTGTAAAGCGCTTTGGATAAAAGCACTGCAGTCCATTTACCATTTACCATGGCAAAGATTGGGATGGGGATTTTGAATCTCGAATGAGCTGTCCTCCCACCCTCAAGGTTCTGAGCAGCCAAGCCTGTGCTGCAACAACACCATAGCACACAATCAAACATCCACTTTCCTATCACATCATAGAAATTGTGACATCATTAGTGATGCCATAGACATTGTGACATCATCAGTGACATCATCAATTATGCCAAATAAACAATAAGCATCCAATATCCTATCACATCATAGACATTGTGACATCACTGATGACGTCACAATGTTTATGACATCACAGTTGATGTCACAATGTTTTTGATGAGATACGATGGTGATGTGTGCAGCACAGGCTTGATACCTCCAGGCCTTGCCGCTCCGGACAGACAGACGTACAGAGAGACAGACAGACAGCTCTCCAATTATAGTACAGTAGTAGGGTGTTACACCCCCCCACCACACACACACACACACACACACACACACACACGCTTGCTTTGTCAAGTGCGTACACACACTGTCTTTTATCTCTTTCTATCACACTCTCACTCACATACTGTAGATGGGCTCTTTTTTTCATTCTCTCATTCTCTCTCTCTCTCACACACACACACACAGACACGCGCACACACACACACACACACACACACACACACACACACACACACACACACACACACATTTGAAATATTTATTTATGTCCACATAAATACAAGTATGCAAAGGACATAAACAGTAATAGTGCAGTCAAATGCTGGGAGTCAGTTACATGAGTGCCCAGACGGCAAACACACAGGATGATAACATGGCAGGTTGATATATACAGTTATACTGTAATGCAAGCTAGCGGTCAGTGTCCACTTTATGGGTACAAAAAGCAGTGCCTCCTCCATATTGAGCGGCTGCCAATAATAGTAGATATTGAACAATATCTCGCTAACTGTTTGGCCCTTCTCTTTGGGAGACCAGCCATCTGAAGGCCTCTCACAACCAGCTTATGGACATGACCTAGGCTACCAAATATGAAAACTAGAAGTTTACACCTGTAGCCCAGCTGTGAAATGGTCTGTTCTAGCTGTTGGTATTTCATCATCTTGGTTAGAAAGGCCTCCTCTAGGCTGTGGTCAAAGGTACAGCCAACCTCTAGAACAAACAACTCTCTACGATTTTCATTGACAACAACAACATCAGGAGTGTTAGCTGAAATATTCAAGAACACATCTGAATTGTCACTACACAGAGTGAACATGCTCGGCTTCACAATAGAATGTTTAAAAAGCGATATTGAAGACCCGAAAATAGAAGAGATATCTTTTGATATCAGATCCACTAATCTGTCATGCCTACATATGTAAAGCCCTTTGTATGCATGGCAACCATTTAGGATGTGAGCCATGGTTTCAGTGATCTGTTCATGACCATGATGTATACAGTGAGGAGCATGACTGTCAGGAAGCCAGATGGAAAGATTGAGCTTGGTTGGTAAAACTTGCAGTCTTGCTTTTAGAGTGAAGATGATAATGCTCTGCTTGCTTTGTCAAGTGCGTACACACACAGTCTTTTATCTCTTTCTATCAGACTCTCACTCACATACTGTAGATTGGCTTTTTTTCATTCTCTCATTCTCTCTCTCTCTCACACACACACCCACACACCACAGAAGCTACACAAAGGCCTCCGATGGCTAGCAGCAACCTATCATCATTGCAGAAATGCTTTGGTCTGCTGGAACTCTATGCCACAGATGATTTGATAGTTCCTCTGTGCAGGGCCCATGTGATCACTACCCACAGACGAGTAGATATGGAAAAGAAACATGTTGTGTTCTGTATCCATGACCATCGTTTATGCCACATCCCCAAACTGGCCATCGAGAAGTAGTTCCCATTATGTGATACTCGACCCATTATGTGAATCTATAATCATTAATTGTGAACCTTCACTTGTCTTGTACGTCCATGACCTCATTGAAGCACTTTTGTTCTTAACAGCCGAAGCCGTCAGACATGACAGCGCGCACAGAGATATGGGCCCCTAGGTGGAGGCATTACAAAATAATCCGCCTCAATCGCGTCATGCTGCCGTCTTGAAGTATCGCCTTTCTCCGCGAAGGCCCGCGCTCGTCCCCGCTGGCCAGCTCACCCCTCGGAGGTCAGATTAACGACTTCTCCACGCGGCGCTAAGGCGCAGAGAGCGCTAAGCTGGCACCGGTCCGCTCCCCCGCTTAGCGCCGGCACGGGGGATGTCCGCCGCGAGCACTCTCGTTGCGCCCTCCTCCCCGTTACATCCACCGCTCATCCAGAGCGGTGATGTCAGCTGTTTTCTTTTGCCATTATCTTGCGGTCATATTTCTTGGGACTGCGAGCTCCTTGCCTGAACCTTGGCGTGCGATGCTGCGACAGCCTCGCTCCTCCTGTCCTGCTTTTTTTCCACCTCTTAAGTGGAGCCTTATAAGCCCCTCTTCACTGTGGGGGCAGGCAGGCTGAAGGGAAATTTTGGAGGCAGCGATGGGCATTTTTTTTTGAGGCCGTGTTTATCTTGAGGCTTTGGTGAAAAACCATAATGTGTGTCCCGCGGGCCATATTTCCTTGTTGACCTACTATTGAGCGCTCTCTCGTCGATATGCCCGTGGTTTTGGAAAAAAGGCGGGCGGGATGGCGGCCTGCGCGAGCGCGCTCTTTTCCGTATAGGTTTGCGATCTGCTCAATGGGTTTCGACAGGCCGGTCTATAACGCTATCCATGGCACGCTGTGTCTCATATATAGGAGGGGAGGGAAGGGAGAGAGGACTTGACGGAGCGACAAGAGTGTGAAAGCTGTTGTCGGATACGAAGTGAAAGCGCAGAATGTGTGTGTATTGTGTAACTTATTTGAAATGAGAAATCAGTCTGTGTGTGTGTGTGTGTGTGTGCGTGTGTGTGTGTGTGTGTGTGTGTGTGTGTCTGTCTCCCACGTTTTCTTATCCACAATGTATCTGTCGGTCTCTCTCTCTCCCTGTATCTCTCTTTGATTGTCTCTATCATGTCTGTAATATCACTTGAAAATCTGTCTATTCTATGAAATAATCTAACAAATGTTCATATTTTTGTCCTTTTATTTATTATTACCGTATATTGTGTCCTTTCTTTTATTATACAAACAAGTCTGGTCAATTGTATGTGTTGATTGTGTTTAGTTAGATCTAGCCAGAGCCATATACAGTAATAGAAGAGTTGTGACATCTCCATTCCCTCCAATGGACCACCTCCACTGTGCCTTTCGACACTGATATCACACATACACATACACGCACACACAAACAAACACACACACACACACACACACACACACACACACACACACACACACACACACACACACACACACACACACACAAACAAACACACACACACACACACACACACACACACACGCACACACACAACTAAATAAGCAGACACTGCCGATACGGCTGCATCTTCACTGCGTGGCTCTGATGACAGAAGCATATGGCCGAGGATGGAGAGCGTGACTCCAGAGTGGCGTGGCAGCCTGATGGATGGCTTCCTCTCTGTGAGTCCGGGTGCTACAAGACAAAGCCCAGTCGACGTGTTGATGTGTGAAGGCTTGAATGAGCTGTCAGCGGCCCCGGCACCACGGCAAGCTATGCACACTGCGGGATATTGTGCAAGAGCCATATATGTGCCGTGTCTACCACTTAACACCGGTCGCCTCGCATGGTCAGCTCTCTGAGAATTATGGGTAATTTGCATTTCGCAGATCTTCCGTATGATCGCTTATCGCCGAGTGGATGTTTGTTGAGCTGTGGGTTGTTTAATTACAACTGTATCCCTTCCCTCTGTTTGCTGGACAATTGTGACACGGTCTGGTGAAATGAGTAACAAATATATTGTACACAACTGTGACATTGCACAAATCAAGATAAAAGGCTGTTTTTTGGGGAAGAAATTGCAAGTTTAGATGTTGAAGAACACACTCGATATAACAAACAGTTTTAGGGTCACTAAATACAATTTGTTGGCAAACTAAGCGTGTTCAGGCCAGGGCAAACCAAGCTTGTTCACCATTGCAATGTTCAGGGCGATTTTCTCTGAATGTTGCTTTTAAGAGTACGAACATTCAAATAAGGATATCTTCCTCAAATATTTCCAGATGTCAATGTATGACACATCATTTGAAAGCTTACAATCTGCACTTTCATAATCTGTAAAAAAAAAATGAATAATGACCTTGGCCTACTTGTTACTGTATCAAAAACGCCAGTCCCTGTCACGATTATTGTGTTTGAAGAGAGGACTGGTCAGCGATGGCTTCAGCAGAACTCTGCGCCAAACGGAAGATGAAGAAGACATTAAGACAGTAAACACGTGTCAAAGGCATTCTTCATCACACCTCATGATGTCCAGCCTGATGTATGAATGGGTTACAGTGATAGTCATTCACGGGGGGGGGCAAATCAGACTCTTACCTGCCAGAGGTTGCGTTAGACTTTCTCATTGTCTGTCATTTTGACAGATAGGGCCGCAGAAATTCTGTCATTTCTATTATTATCTGTGTTAAAATGACAGATGGTCTTCAGCTCTTTCTGTCATTGTAAAAAAACACAAAAAAACACGTAAAAGATGGGAAATATTCGGTTAACGTGAGCAATGCTGCTACCTACTGGATTGGAGTCATCTGTAGCAGAAATGATTTGAAGAAAGTCAGCCAGATCATATCATCAGCATATCAAGTATTTGGTGGCATTCAGGATTACTTGAATCTTGTAAATCTGTGTTTACTTAAATCAAGTGTTTTGTATGAAACCTATTAACCTAATTGCACGCATATCAAATTCAGTGGAGTGCTGTCTTCCTCAAGGGGAATTGAGCAATGTGCTGAAGGTATCATCCATTCTTAATATTTTCCATATTTGTACAGTAGGTCAGGTAGAGGTCACAACCAGGGCCTGAAGTGCACACGCCCCTCAGCTCTCCTAGTTATTGCATCATCATTTAACCAAGAGAAAAATGACAGTTTTTGCAGGACACTTCATAGGTTAGAGCCTCCATCGAATCACCTTTATCATATTACTATCACTCTCTCTGATGGTCCCACAGCCAAAGACAACACGTCGTACATTTTCAACAATGAAAAACACATGTTACACATGTGACTCAATTGTGGGGTGAAAAAACTGAAACCGTAGCTGTGCGCAGCATATACAGGAGATCAGGCATGTCTTTTCACGGCTAGAAAAACCTCCGCTAACTTCGAGTGTAAATATTCCGCACTCTCACATCATGAAGAATAAGCCGCCTGAGACAAGCCAGGTGCCTTTTTAGGTGGAATTGTTGCTCGGTGTCTCTTCTCAGCAAGTGGCTCAGTGAACTGCTGCGTCTCGTTTGTAATTATGAAAGAACTTGGAGAGCCTGTTTCATGTCTACGTTTCAAGGCGAGCTGTTTTGCAACTTTGAGTATCGTTGCCCTTAACTCTCATGCCATCATTGTACTAAACAAACAGAATATGGACTCAGTGTTTTTTGGAGATTGCATGTTTCCAAATTATACACGGTGACAGAGGAGGGCTGTGAATCTTCACTGGCCTCGCGATTCGATTTCGATTTCAATTCATCTGTCAACGATTTGATTCGATTCCACGATGCATCACGATGCATCTGGATACAGTTCAAAGTATTGCAGCTCCAACTATCACATCCTTAATTTTCTATATTATTACTGCACATGGCTACTTTTTCATCAATTAATACAAGCAGTCAGATAAATGTCAACTCCCTTTTTACTTAGAAAGTGCTTTAAAATCTGAATGTCAACATGAATTTGAACATAAACGATTCAGCGATTATCGCGATGCATCGATTAAACGATTCATTACAACCCTACAGAGGACTAGTACATGTTTTCTACAGCAGGTAATACAAGTTGCTGTTTTATAATGCTGACCTATGATTGGTCCATAGATCCTGAGGTGATCTTGGATATCATATTTATTCACTACTGTCTTTGGTTCCCTAACAATATCTGGTTTATTTCATTGTTTCAGTTCCCCTCTTGGTATAATTACAGCCAACGCGATAAATTGAAGACCTGGATGAAATGGTTCGCAAATAATCCCTAGTGTAGTGTTTGTTTTAAGCCTCTTGGTGCACCAGATGGGTGGGATTTTACCACATAGGACAGTAATGCTGTAAAACTAGAATGCTAGAAAGTAAAAAGCTTGCTTCGAAACGTGGTGGCCGATTGACACATTGTAAATCCCCCCCCCCCCCTGTTTTTAGTCACTACAAATTGTAGAGAATCAGAGGAAACTATGGGATATGCTGTCAGGTTGGCATCATCGTTGCAGTAAACAGACAGGATATGCACTCAGGTCTGGTTAGCCATGTTTTTTTAATGTTGCAGATCACAGCCACCAAAAGAATCCCATTGGGAGTCCAGTGGGAGTCGCGTTTCATGTGCCAAGACTGTATTCACAGGAAGACAAAGTCACAGACACAACATTCAAACAAAAGACAACAGAAAAAGCAGACACACACCCTGTCTGTCTGGGATACTATAGTGCACATAGCTTCAAACTACCACAGGGGTGACTTATTTTTGTAGGCTTAGCCAGAAGTCCCTGCACTTCCTGAACACAAAGTTAGCTGTTTCATAAACTTTTGTTAACCACAGACCTTATTTGAAGCCCAAAATCACCATTACACGTAGGAACCGGAAGTGCTACTAACATCCAGGTCTTCTGGATTCATTCATGCAGTAGGCCTCCTCTATATATCCTACTGTAGTATAGGCTATAGGGTATTAAATAGGGCCTACTCTACAGTATACTTTGGTTTTTTTTGGACTCCCAGTCCCAAAATCTAAATCTTGATTAATTCTCCACTGTTGATTAATGCAATTTCCAAAACGCACAAGATCATCATGGCTGTGTGTCATTAAGAGGTGGGATGACATGAAAGTTCTCTCAACTTTATGCTCTTTGGCAACAGTGAAAATGCAGCTATGCAACGGCGATGATTTGGGTCCATCACAGGGAACCATCTGTAGTCATAAACCAAACATTGATTGCCCTTTACAGCGGCTCCTTACGCGGATTCATTAATTTCTCCACCACGCAAAAGCTCCGCCAAAGCACGCGCCTAAATTATTAGAGTCTCGCCGCTACACCCAATGTATAGGGACTTATTGTAACAATAAATAGATTGGCCCACAGCCTATACAATGAGCACAAGATACACCTCAATTGGTGTTAGCTATTTAGAAAAACAGAGGAACTATGATTTGTATAGGCCTGTGTCAATTAATAATAAAAAAAAATATATATATATATTTTGTACTATTGTAAAAAATGCAAAACCACATTTTTTCAAGAAATAACTTTGATCCCCTGTAGTGGAGAACTGATAGCCACAAGTTGCGGGACCTGGCGACAGCAGACGTCACAATTTGTCATTTTGAGAATTATATCACTTTTGGAAGTACATTCTTTAGTTATATACGTATAGGCTACTTACTTTGATGTACCGGTATATACGGCTAGGAGTGGTGTTATCTTCTGTATTTTATTTAGATACTTTTTAGAACTATCAGACGTCAGCATAGAGTACCCGTCATTTCAATTTGTTGCTCAGAGTGTTATGTAACTGTGATATTCAGAAAACCTCTGAAACAATTGTATCTTTTATCTTTCAGCGTATTCAACTGAAATCCAAATGAATATCACATTCTCAGTATTTAGCCAAAAGAACTGCAATAGTACTTTTGCTCAGCCCTGCAGGCTCCGTTTTCCACCGTTCTCACCGAAATCACGACCAAAAGCGTTGGGAACATCTACCCGTGTATTTAGTAAGTGCGTATGAGAGGAGCAGTAAGAGGCCGGGTTCCATATTGACAAAACAGTGGGAGCTGTGAGATATTGGCACTCAGGCTGCTGAGACTGCTGCTCTGCCTGGCAAATCAATAAACGCCTTGTTGTTTTTCACATCAGCCTCTGGGGATACAGGCCACGGTTTGGTGCGTCTCGCCCGGCTGCCAGCGGGCTCGCTCAAATCTTTGACCCGAGCCGATGCAATTAGGTTCTGGTTTTACTAGACTAGACATGAGGGCTCAACCTTACCCCTCTACGTTTCCCATGGTTTAGCTGCCTCCCCACACTGACTCGTGTGGGGAGCATCACGTCACCAGATAGAAGCCACTGCCATAGGGGAGACGTCTCTGTCTGTCCTCCCCTTAACCCCCCCCAGGCGTCAGCGCCGCAGCGCCACGAAGACGACAAACAAGGTACCACTGCCTCCCCGCAAGCCAGCTACATTTCCAGTGTATCGAACGTCGGACTAATTTTGTATGAAGTAACATTAGGAAAGCAAAACAAATTAGTCAACCAGACAGGAAGGAGTTGAGGGGGGGGGGGGACGGATGACAAGAGCAGGATGTGTGTCGAATGTGAACAGGCCCAGATGCGGCAGTGATGTCCTCTGTTCAGTTTCACAGGGCAGACTGTGTGAGACAGACAGACAGACAGACAGAGAATGGTTTGAGTGTGCCGTCACTGCTGCCAGAGATACACTGTAGTCCAGTCCACACACAGCAGTGTCTACTGCTGAAAGAAACCTGGATTTTATGGGTTAATTTATTGATTTCGCGATTGTATTTTGATACGGGAAAGCTTCAAAAAGCGTAAACCAGTGGTCGACACACTGGAGTCCGGGGATGGGACCCTCAGGGGTTCTTGAAAGGGTTCTTGGCAGTCCTCGGCAAAATGAAGAATAATTAAATTTCACTGTTACTCAACTCACAATATGTTAAAAATATGGGAGAGAGTATATAAGAAAGATCAGAGCTTTCACTCTGTCCACAAATTCTTCTCCGATCCCTGGGACTAAAACCTTTTCAAATGGGAGTCTGTGGCCTAAAGCGAGTGTTATTGGAGGTTGTAAATCATCGGAACCCCATGGCACTTCTCTCAAATATAGGTGATCTATGGTCAGTGTATCTCCAATTTTCCAAAGTTATTTACTGCAGATCCAGGTCAACTTGTTTTATTGATTTTGTGTTGAGAGTTTTGAGAAAATGAGGTACAGTTTCAGGGAACGTAATGTAAACAATAAAAAAAAAACACACACACACACACAACCCCTACAATAACCAGATAATATGGCACTGTGGTCTCCATTTTTAAAGCACAGGGGGATCAGTCAAGCTTGAAGGTGGGTGGGAGGCCATAAATAAGCCGCGGCGCTGCCCAGATCTCAATGCAGGTCCCACGCTCCCAGTTTCCTCCCGACCCACCTTGGCGGGGCAGTTTAGCCGACTCCAGCGGCTTTACGCGGCTAATTTATGCACATCCCCTCCTGTCGTACCCCCTTTAAAACGCCACAGCGGCCCTGGGCGGGTTAAGGGCATGCGTGTGGGGAGGGTTGGGTAACTGTTGGTTTAGTGGGACCCTGGTGGAGTTGGCCTGCACCTTCACCAGAGAGCTGCTAAAACATATGCGCTCCCCCTGCCTGGGCTAATGGGAAAAGCTCGGTGCTGAGAACTTATGAACGGACCTTCAGGAAGCCGTAAATGTCACTGCTGATTCTTAATTACGTGGCCCGCTCCTCCTCTGCACTGGAGGTTCAGAGGCTCGCTCAGGTGGGATCAGACGGTGGTTATTCAAAACGTCACCATAAAGAGCAGATTAGACATTTAATTCTATATTTTTCAATGATTGTTCAAGGAAGGAGGGGGGGGTGGGGGCGAGGGGAAAAAGGGCCGTAGCTATGGATAGGGAGGTGGTAGAGAGTTGGGATTCAACGGGTGGGTAAGGGACGTGGCTATGGGAATGTGGGGGGTGGTGGGGGGTGGCCGAGGGAAAAGGGCCCTGGGACGGGGGGGAGGGGCGTAGCTAGGAATAGGAAGGTGGTAGAGAGTTGGGATGCAAGGGGTGGGTAAGGGAAGTAGCTATGGGAATGTGGGTGGTGGTGGTGGTGGTGGGTGGCCGAGGGAAAAAGGCCCGTGGACCAAGGAAGGGTGACCGCAGCTAGGGATAGGAAGGTGGTAGAGAGTCGGGATTGGAGGGGTGGGTAGGGGGAGTGGCTAGGGCGATGTTGGTGATGAGAGCGGGCGTGCTGCTATAAAGATGAATGGCCACATCACTGCGCCGTAGGCTTAAAGGTTTACGCTTGTTATAGCTGATGTACTGTAAAATATCAGCCCTTTTTGAATGGTGGAACCTTACGAGTAACACGGTGAACCCATCCAGCACAACACCATGCTGAGATTTCCTCACCGGTTGGAGTTGACGAGACCTTATGTGTGATTACTAGAGACTTGTGAGAAACAAATCATTTTTGTTTTCATTCGTGCCGTAACATCTCCTGGGACCAATATCCAGGCAGGACAAATATCTCCCTCGGAGGTGAGTTTACGCTCTGGGTTCTGTCACGAGGTCTGCCCTGCCGTGCCGTGTGCCGGCGGAGATGGGCCCGTTAAACGCCAATTTGGCATTTGTCCTTCCCTTGAGTGCAACACTCTCCCCCCTCTCTCGTCAGCCATGATACACTATCCTCAAAAGGTGTGTTTATGGCACGCTAAATCTGTCATCTTCACATTACTACCAAAGTTTGAAAACAAATGGTGCCATTACTCCAGGACCCAACGATCCAGTGGACCACCTCACCGGCTAGAATATTGAGTGAGCAAACCAGAAGAAACATAGGGCGCATTATAATGCCATATGGGTGAAAGATGAAAGGATGAAAAAGGTATTTGTCTCGAGTTTTAAAGAAGACAGAGATCGTAACTCTGCAGTAAGAGGAACTGTAATGCTGATAATCCTGACTTTTGGCTTCATCAACGACATACTAGTTCCACAAAGAAAACATTGAAGGCGTATTTTATGTGCTGTGGTGTCATTTAATCTTTTAAAGTGTCTGTTTTAGCATTAATACTGCTTATTCTGTCTTACTTTATATATCTTTGAGTTGCCATTCTGCCAGTCACTCCCCCGCCCCCATCTGGCTTAAATTGGATTGAGCTGATTGTGGGGAATTACATTTGGATTTTAATCCCCTGGTTTTGGGGGGGGGAACGGGGGAAGTGTGGTTGCCTCTCAGCTGCAGGCCGTAAAATTCCTGTCCTGGTAAAACATTTTATACCGTGGCCCGGAAAGCTTTTTAAACAATGGCTTTGGTGTAAATCAAGCCTGGAGCACATGCGTGGTCTTGCGGGGGCGGGCGCGCGAGGCTACCATTTATCCCGCCTGCACCATTTAAGTCTCCTCGTGGGAGCCGGCGTTTGGGGCTCTTGGACCTAACTTAATGTCAATCCGCCCCGGTAACTTTAGCTCCATTTCTCTCTCTCGCTCCCCGAGACACCTCCGGGGGACCCCAGGGCCCGCTCGCTCGGGTCGTCAACCCCCGTGATATGGCAATCTTTTTCATTTGACCTTTTAGTCCGCCACAAAGGAGTAGGGGAGGGGATGCGTCGCTGCTAGGAAAGCCTGCCGCTGACCCTCGACAAGAGTTGAGAAATAATCTCACTTTACGTTGATGTGTTATTTTGGGAGAGCTTCTCTGTTATCATTTTTGCTCCGCAGTGAGTAAGGATGTAGCCTGCCGTGTTGAAACGTTTCGCTTCCATTTCCCCCCCCCAAAAATGTACGAACAATTATTGAGTTTGTGTCTTCTCATGTCGACAAAAAGTCAAAGCACCCGGCGAGTTTAACACTTGTTCAGCTGGAATACGAAACCTCATTTACAGATGTATGTGCAGGTTAACCGTATTATTTCAGTGTTAACCAACCCTGTTCTGAGCTCTGTCAGGTTCTCATCCAAACTGTGGAACCACTGGCGCTTTAGCCTGTATGTAAAATGACCATGGTGGAACAACTGTCATACCTGTGCTTTTATAATCTGTTTCTCTCTATATCTCTATTTTTTATATATTTCTATTCTGTGGTTTGGTGTTTGTTGTGCTATGGACCCCCCTGAGCTGTGTCCTGAATAAAGTTTGAATTTAATTTAATTGATCTTCCATCTAAATTGGATCATCAACCCATATTGTAGTAATTGCATGCATGTTTCATCTTACTTTTCACTTAGAATATGTATGGATAAAAGTGTGCGTTTTACGTTTTCCGTTTTATTATCACGAGAACATAGAATTTGAGAGGAGGATAAAAAAAAAGCCCAAAGGAATAACTGGCAACGTGGTTATTCCCAAAAGGAAGAACTGGCAACGTGATGCTGGAGGTTTAGAGCTGTGGTGCAGCTTCCTACATCGCGGCCATTATCTCCAGGCTCCCATCTCGCCTCGTGGAAACGTCTCAGTCATTTTCCACTCGGAGTATAAAAAGCGTTTATGTGAGGGATAGCGCGGCGTGGCGAGCGAGCCTGTTTATTGCTTGTTCAGCCTTTACGTTTTGGACAGCAACTTCGCTTCCTATATAAATAAATCATCTCAGCGGGGGAAACCTGGGAAGGGCTTATACCCGTTTTTAATTGCCTCTTGGTTTTGTTTCAATTCTTCCCTCGAATTCTGAACCAAACATCGTATCTAGCGAGAACTATTTCAATCCGTTCCGTTAATCCCCTGAGCTTCTCGCACGCATCATAATCTAACCCGTGCATTCCTTTGTGTGAAATAACAATGCACGCTATCACTTTTGCTCACCTCGTCCTCTTCTTGGATCCTTGTTTTCACTGTTAGGAGACACCTGGAGCGAGGCTGTTGGTGGAGAGCTGGCTCCGAGCGGGCGTCAATCAACACGTTAATTTCCTCCCGGGGTGTTTTGCTTTGAAACGTCGGGCACACCATCCACCACGCCGCAGTTTATTTTCTGAAGTCAGACATTCGCAAATATGAGAAGGATCTCCTCTGAAAGCAAATACGGGAAGGTTATGGATTAAGAGGTGCGTGGGAGTGTAATTCTCTGTTAGTCTGCGAAAATGTGCGTGTTGTCCCTCACCTCTGGCACCACAAAATACACCGGAGTTAAGTGGATTTGTGCGTGTGTGTGTGTGCATGTGTGTGTGTGTGTGTGTGTGTGTGTCAGAGCGTGTGTGTGCGTGTGATGATATCCCAATTCAGAGAATGTACAGACATTTCCCTCTACCAAGTCAAACAAGCCAAGTGCCATGCAAGGGTGTTTTGTAAGCACTGTAAGCAGAGAGTGTGTAAGACTTCAATATTGGTTTGTAGTATGGAACCTAAAAGTCAACACTGTGTGTGTGTGTGTGTGTGTGTGTGTGTGTGTGTGCGCAGCGCTCAAGTGTCGAAACATCCGTTCCCATGTTGTGATTAGAGTTGCTGACTATTTGCTCTGGAGTGCACTGCATTCCTCACAACCTTAATTGATAGCAATTATGTGGTTTCTCATTTGGTGTTTGATTGGTTGGTGGATTTGAAGCCTTGATTTGAAGGGCACAATGTTTTTTTTGTTTTTTGTTTTTTGCCTTTTGAGCTTCGGGGGTTGAATGCCCAAATGATATTTCGCCCGCTACCATGATAATAAGTGATTTCAAGGAGTACCAGCTTAAGGCTTCGGCACCGACGATGACTGCTCTATTCCTTCTTTTAAGCTGCTCACGCTGTGTGTTGTTTCCGATTTTTTATATCTCGCAACTGCAAATAAAGTTAAAAGCTGGAAAGTTTTTCAATGTACAGTATCCCCCCCCCCCCCCCCCCCCCCGTGCCAAGAGCTGTCCATCTTACCAGTTGTTTTTTCGGAATTGTCCCTCCAGGGGACACCTGGCTCGTTCCCCACCTCCCCCGTGCAAACGCTCGCTACACCGCCAGATGCTATGAAAGGGTCTATTGAAGCTTCTGGAGGCTTTCCCCTCACCGACACCATAAATGAATAGAGAAAAAAATGGCTGAGAAATCCATCCTGATCGCTGCGTCGTCTGTGACCAGACTGTGTCATCTGATTTACATGGGGCTCGTGCGTGTAACCTCCGCTTGGGAAGGCCACAGCAGGCGGGATTACGCGCTCTTCTCAAATGGGGTCTCAAACGCGTTTGCGTCGCACAGTATGTTTGGAGGCGGCATGTTCAAGTTGTAAAAGTTACTGTGCTGTGACTGAGAAATGTTGGCGTTTCGAAGAGTCAGCATGCTGGCAATAGACAGAGCAAAGCTGTCCAGCCCCCCAGAAGGCAGGGAAAGGAGATACAGCGCTACGAATGATTGAAAATAAAAGAGGAGATTTGAAGAGACGAATTGAGACGATTCACGAGAAGAAATGGAAAGCAAGGGATGATGGAGGAGAGAAAGAAAGGAAAGAAAAGATGAAAAGAGTGGAGAGAGAGATGTAAAAATGAGGGAATTAAGAAAGTTGAAGAAAATTAGTTTACAGCTGTTGTCTGTCTGCCATGATTCCTGCTCTTTAACTCTCTTGCGCGCACACACGCACACACACGCACACACACACACACACACACACACACACACACACACACACACACACACACACACACACACACACACACACACACACACACACACACGTGTGAAGTTGCGAAGTTGCAGCTGGCCAGCTCCTTGTTTGAACTAGCACGCTTGACTGAGACCCATTTATTGATTGGCTGGTGTGCCAGACCTGTGGACTCAGGGGATGGCCGATTACTCCCCTCCACTCCGCACACACACACACACACACACACACACACACACACACACACACACACACACGCACCTCTCACACACGGACACACACACACACACGGACACACACTCCCGTTCCTCTTCCCTCCCCTTCCCCAACTTACTCCTGAGGAAGAGAGGGAGCAAGTCAGAGAGGAGCCGGCAGGCAGGCAGGCAGGCAGGCAGGACTTGCAGGCAGAGTGACCCAGAGGCAGAGAGAGGAGGATCAGATACAGTGCAGACATACAGACACACACAGAGACAGTGCAGACACAGACACACACACAGACACACACACACACACACACACACACACACACAGAGACGAGCATCACATCACACACAGTGCAGACACACAGACAGAATTGGAGTGATCAGATCGGATCACACTTGTCATTGAGAAGGCATGGAGCAAGACCGTTCAGCTGGCAGGCTTCTGCTGACAGCACTCCTCTTCCTGGTACTGTACAACAATATCTACTTTCATCCATTTTCTCTCTGCATTGTTCCTATTGAGATATTGACAAGATGTCCATGTTGTTATGTTTGGTGTTTTGTTGTCGACCTTCTCCTTGGATGACTTTGTGGATCTCCTGGGAGAAGCCAACTTGTCACAGCAAGTAGCGCTTTTCCGAAAACGATCATAATGTGGTCTAATAGATTTGCTTTTATTGTGCCGAAGTGCTCGCATGTGTTTTATGATGATGTGACTCTATAGAGCTGGAATGCACTCTCCAGAATCCTGGCGTCCTCTCAGCAGTAGCTTTAACAAGGCCGTTAAAGTGACACGCGTCGCCTTATTTACCCGTGCCGAGAGTGGTCGTCATGCCTGCGCAGTGTTCCCGTCCACTCGAGTCATAAAAGGAGACTTGTCGTGCGGCGGGCCGCGGGTCAGCGGGTTGTTTTTCCCCCCCCGTGCGCTCGGGGGTCTCCCCCCTGTCACACGACGGCGACGACGGTGAGTCCTACAGTGCCGCGCGGCGCAGAGGACAAGGGATTCAACAGATGTGCAAAGATCATATGTCTTGCCAACTGAAAAGGCCATCGTATGTATATTGACATAGTCTGCAAAAGGAGGCAGCGGAGTCGGGTTTCTTTCCCCCGTCGAGGAGTTTTCCATCTTCAAGGAATATGTCCTTAGTCTCAGCTGCTGACAGGTGACTTAAATAGCGCCTGTCCATCAGAATAAATCTAATGTGGAGCTCAGTGGTCTTTTATCCTCCGCGCTCATTTCCTCCTCCATCATCCGATATGAAAACATGGGATGGATGATGGCGAGGAAGCCTATAGTCACATGTGTTTGTAGGAGAATTAATATTTCTAATTCCTGTATGTCTTGTGATGAGATAATTAGCTCAACACTTGCGGGTTCAAGGCTAAACATCAGCCCAAGGTGGCGATTTCATTTTGAAATGGCGCTGTCGAGGAAGGTGTCACCCGGGCGTCTCGACCCGGGTTCCGAGGTGTCGCCCGTGCCGTGAGTCACGTGCGGCGGGGGAGGTGGATCAGAAAGAGCGCCTCGCTCGCTCCGCGAAGCCCGGCCAACGCAAACACCACGCGGGAGGGATCAGAGAGGGGAGAGAGGTGGGACCGTGTAGTGATGGAGGGTTAGGAAGCCTCCAAGTTGGTTATCCGAGCCGTTTGATTCTCGTAGCCACACCCCAGCGGGACAGCGGCCCGATTAGCGGAGCCTCGTGTTCCTCTGCCTTTTCATTGAGAACAATAGCGGCGCAGTCGGCCAAGCAACCTATTATTATTCCTATTCCTACTCCTATATCTCTTTTCTCTCCTCTTTCCTCAGCGGCCTCCTCTCCGCCTGATATGCCTCTGGCTCCTCCTCTCCGCCTGATATGCCTCTGGCTCCCTTGGCTGCTCAACACAGCTCCCGCCAGTAATTGAGTGAAAAATTCACTGATTGCTTTTCAAAGGAGAATGGCGGCGGTGTGCTAAGCGGCTGCCCAGACGCGCAGCCTGTGTTTATTTGCTATGGATCCAAAGCATCCAGAGAGTTGGCCCGCGAGGCCAGCGGCGCCCGTCGCCGCTCTGTTTCGCCGCACGCTCTGCCGGGTCCCGTGTTTGGGTCTCGCCCCGTTTCCCCTCTGCTGTTCCTCAGGCGTCATCGGCACTGACAAGTCAGCCATTTCTATCAGTCCCCCACTTTTAATAATCGGAACCCCTCTCTCTCTCTCTCTCTCCGCCCCCACCCCTCCACTCAGCAGTGTACAGTACAGCGGGGGTGTTTTTGCTACTGTGGCCCAAAGAAAATAATCAGAGCTGTATTATTACCTTGTATCTCCTTTCCTCTCCAAGATCCATTTGTCATTGTAAGCTAAGCAAAATGCCATGGTCGCTGGGAAAGGCGCCAACGAGGTCCAAGTGGCTCGTTTGTGCGCCGAGTTTTTCCTCTGGACCTCAGCGCTGTGTGTTTCAAGAGGAAGGAGCCGGAGCTTCGGTGTGTAAACGGTCTGTCAGTTCACGGGGGACACCAGGCTTTTTCAGAGCAGGTGTTCGGCATAACGTTCAGTCAGCCGGGCAAGTGGTGGTCATGTGGCTTACGTTTCGTTTCTGATCTGAAGGTTTTGGGTCACTGGCAAAAAAAAAAAAAGCTCTGCTGGACGCACAAGCGGAGCTCCACGACAAACTGCTGATTGCCAGCAGAGAAAAGAAATGTATACAATGTGCTGGTGGTGATGTAATGGTCCCATAGTGGGAGGCTTTCTGCAGCGGAGAATAGCTGCGGTCCAGTTGTTTCTGCCATCTGTTAATACCCCTCCCTGCATGGTATATACGCAATCCCATAAAGACGGCCCATGTGCTTGACGTGATTGTGGCGAATGATAATTTTTCTTTTGTATCCATCTTTTTCCTTTTCATGGCCTTCAAAACACCGGTGAATGGCTGATTATTTCATTGAATGCGATCAGATCTCCCGTCTATTGAGGCACATTCCTGCTGCCATAGGAGGTAGACGAGTGGCCTCATTGTTAGTTTCAATCCCCTGACTTTACGCTACAATAGGGGCGGCTGTAGCTCAGGAGGTAGAGCGCCTCGTCCACTAATCGCTTTGGATAAAAGAGGTCGGTGGTTCGATTCCCGCCTCCTCCAGTCTGCATGTTGAAGTGTCCTTGGGCAAGTTACTGAACCCCAAATTGCTCCTGATGGTGTGCCAGCACCCTGCGTGGTAGCCTGCCGCCATCGGTGTGTGAATGGGTGAATGGACCTACTGATTGTAAAGCGCTTTGGATAAAAGCGCTATATAAATGCAGGCCATTTACCATTTACAATACCACTCTGAAGTCTTTTTTTTTCTTCATTTTCCAGGTTTTCATGCTCTGCTATAGTTCTATTCAGCAGGTACAGAACCGGTTTTTCAATACCCTCAATCTCACTGGCATGGATTATGAGAAGTATTCCTCTATACGCAGGCTTAGCTGTCCTTGTTCTAGATAACCACTGCTGCTAAGTAATCTCTTTGCCCCCTTCGCTCTGATTGTTTCAGGCCCGATAGTCAAGACGAGGTTGTTCTGTAATTTCACTCACGTGGCTCTGCAAAGGGCGCCGCGAAGAGCTAGGCTGGCGAGTAGAGCCAAGAGAAAGAAACATAATAACTCCTACACTCATCCACATCACATGACAATGCCAGCCATTTGACACCATGCAAACATAAACACCTGCCTCAGAGCAAGGTGAGCCAAAGCAACAGTGTGAAAGTCCTCTCTGGAGAGGCAAAGGACCTTGAGAGAGAGAGAGAGAGAGAGAGAGAGAGAGAGAGAGAGAGAGAGAGAGAGAGAAAAGAGTGAGATAGAAAAGAGTGAGATAGAGGGGTGGGGGGGATCTTCATTATTTGGCTGTCACGGTACATCTGAGATGCACATTGTCCTTGCAGGCGCAAAATTCATCTTCTCATAATATTGATCTTGGATCCCAGAGTAATATCCCTGCTCCTGCTGCCAAATGCACCACGATGCAATTATGAGAGAGAGAGAGAGAGAGAGAGAGAGGGGGGGAGGGAGAGAGAGAGAGAGAGGGAGAGAGAGAGAGAGAGAGAGAGAGAGACAGGGGGAGGGAGAGGGAGAGGGAGAGAGAGAGGGAGAGGGAGAGAGGGAGAGGGGGAGAGAGAGAGAGAGAGGGAGAGGGAGGGAGAGAGGGAGAGAGAGAGAGACACACGAGCGAGGACTGGAGCTTGTTAAGAGAGAGAACTAACACTTCACAGTGTAAAGGATGATTCAGACATTTGAGTGAAATATGCGAGGGGCAAAAGTTGAGAGCTTTTGATGACTTCCCATCGCTGTCGATCTCATATCCGGCCACATGCGCTCCACTCTCATTTTCAACAGCTCCTGCCTGGTTGTAGTTTAGGCTCTTCCACCGGCAGTGCTGGCTCTTTTGTGTGCCCTTAAACTTAAAGGGACAATCCACTGAAAAACAATGCTAATTTATTTTGCACATAATCTCACGCATATCCGAAAAACTACAAACCGTTTTGCAGACTTTCATTTAGTTTGACAGGTATTGAGAGTTGATTTGAGTTAAAGTTGTGCACCAGTGATGTCATTCATGCACAAATGACATCACTGGTCCACAACTTTACTCAAATCAACTCTCTCAATAACTGTCAAACTAAATGAATGACTGCAAAACGGTTTACATTTTCGAATGTGTGAGATTATGTGCAAAATAACTCGCCATTGAAAATCGGCGGAATGTTCCTTTAAGCCCATAGCACACCAATCAAACCTAGTTGGAGAATGTTTGATTGGTGTGCCATGGGCTTAAGAGATTTAAACAGATTGTTGACTGAATCGATATTTTGAGGTGGAAGCCACACCTCTTATGGCTGAGGAATATTCAGCATAAGCAAACTCAAAATGCATGCACTAGGTGGCGTTGCATATGATTTTAACTTATGTAACGTACTTTTAGCGTGTTAAATGGTTGATTGGGTCCTGGCAGGGTGCTGGCAGGAATCGTCAAGACTAGACAATCTGGCATAAAGATGGTCTTGGTTTCCATGCTAAGAGTTTTTTTTTTTTTTTTTTTAATCTGAACTGCATTGGCCTCCCGCTCTCAAAGTTAAAGAGCTGGAAAACGGATAAGGTGTTGACAGTGAAAACGGGCACTGGGAGCAGCTCAAGGCCTTCCATGCTCGACGATAAACTCTGCACACTCTCCCTTCCTCAAAGCCGTGTCTTTTCTCCCGGTGTGCAGAGCTCGCGGACGGCTCGATCCGAGGAGGACCGGGACACGCTGTGGGACGCCTGGGGCTCGTGGAGCGAATGCTCCCGTACCTGTGGAGGAGGAGCGTCCTACTCCCTGCGACGATGCCTCAGTTCCAAGTAAGACACTCCCCTCAGCCACACCTGCCTCTCTCTGTTCCTCCTCCTCCTCCAATTCTCATCCGAAAATCTTCTCCTCTCCACTTCCCACTTTAAATCTCAGTTTGACCTTTCTCTTTGTGAGGTCCCATATTATTCCGTTTTCATGTTTTTGTTTTCAATTATACTATGTCGCAGGATAAGAATAATGTTCTTTATGATATTTTGCTAAGTCCTCGCCTTCGTTTACCACCACCTCTTACTGTTCTTGACTCCCCCAGGCCATTCTCAAACATGCTTATACAGTAACCACACCACTTTGCTTTACTGGTTGAATATTCAACAGTCTTCCCCCGACTTGCCAAACTTGCATAGGAATCATACTGTACCTCTAATATAAGAACCAGAGACATAAAAAACATTGACATTTATGAGTACGGCACTCAGAGAATATAGTTCCGCAATAAGTCTCTGTCTTTAGGAGATGCATACATCACAGGCGGAGAGGATATACATTGAATGTGTGTAATTACAACGTTAGGACCTCATTGCCCTGGAGATAAATGGAAACATCCCATGGACAATTTGTAAGCGTGTGCTCAAACGCAGTCCGAGGTAATCTCCACCCTCAAACAGCAAAGTCCTGACTGGGTTTGGACTGGTTTCCATTAAAGTGCCATATTATGGTTTGAGATTCAGGGGAGAGGAGGAGAGGAGGGCGTCTCTCTCTCTCTCTCTCTCTCTCTCCCTCTCTGTCTCTCTCTCTCTCTCGCTCACCGCGATCCTGCCAAATAGACCCAGACAGAGTCCCTAATAGCGTGAGTAAATCTCACCGCTAGCCCCATTCCCAGGGGCTATAATGGAAGTGCTCAAAATACATTTTATACCACTGTTAAATAGCCCTAAGGGGGTTGGCTGAGATCACTTGCCCATCCCGCCCCTATAAACGGTCTAGACGCACGCGGCCATCTGTGCTCCAATCCCCAAATCCATCAATGAAGTGAGCAGGGTTGATTTGATTATCAATAATGGCCCGGGCATGTTTCTTCACAGATCAGAGCGTAACAATCAATGTCCTTCGCCAAAGTACCTGTCACTTTAAATATCTCTGTTTCGCCAGATACCGTAGATCCGGGGGGAAGGGGGGCTCTGCGAGCAATGAGCCTCCATTGGTCGGATTCCCACTGCTCATCATCTGAGCTTAGATCTTGGGACAGAGTCGAACGTGCACTCTCTGGACCTCTCGATCCTTTCATCCTTCGTGCCAGAGTCGCCCGCTTGGACGGGCTTCAAACCAACACACAGTATCCTTCATGGCCAGAGTCGCCCGCTTGGACGGGCTTCAAACCAACACACAGTATCCTTCGTGGCCAGAGTCGCCCGCTTGGACGGGCTTCAAACCAACACACAGTATCCTTCATGGCCAGAGTCGCCCGCTTGGACGGGCTTCAAACCAACACGCAGTATCCTTCACGGCCAGAGTCGCCCGCTTGGACGGGCTTCAAACCAACACACAGTATCCTTCGTGGCCAGAGTCGCCCGCTTGGACGGGCTTCAAACCAACACACAGTATCCTTCGTGGCCAGAGTCGCCCGCTTGGACGGGCTTCAAACCAACACACAGTATCCTTCGTGGCCAGAGTCGCCCGCTTGGACGGGCTTCAAACCAACACACAGTATCCTTCATGGCCAGAGTCGCCCGCTTGGACGGACTTCAGTGTGCACCGGGCAAAAAATGACCAATTACAAAGGGATTTGAGGAGCGAGAGGAAGGAGACAGAATGAGTGAGAGAGTATGTTTTCCATAGAAATGTTGTCACATTTATAGACTGGGAAATAACTGCAGGGTGACTTCACTGCATTCCTCCACTTTTACGGTTCCCAGAACGTACCCCTCACTCACTCACTCGCTCAAGGTACCCAGCAGCCTCACTCACTCGCTCAAGGTACCCAGCAGCAAGCGGGGATTTGCTGGAAAAGCCACTTCTGTTTCGCTGGGGGGGTGGGTGGGGGGGGGTGGGGGCGGGTGGGGGGGGGCTTTAGAGGGGAGCGCCGACGGTGACAAGGCCACTCAGCGAGATGATAAAACAATGCATCTGTTCAAAGGCACACACTGACAAAACAGCGCGGATCATATTCGAGGTCGTGCCCGGGACGTCCCGTACAGTAAGGTGCATGCCATATCCATGAATATGGCAGGCTGAGAACTCAAGAGTTTTGATTATGTCAACAAAAAAAAGGCCCCACTTGTGTCAAAACCTCAAGCTCAAAGTGCCAGAGCCTCCACCCCCCCACACACCACCCCGCCCCTGCACTGCACTGCACTGCAAACATTGTGGTCCACAGCTTCTTGAGGAGATCATTTCACGATATCAACAACAGCTTCTCTTTGCTTGCCCAGAACTTTTTGGTCAGGCAAACCTCAGAATGCTACTGGCTGTAAAAGCAATTGACGTGTTAAGAGGTGTTTGGGGTTTGAGCTCCGTGTGGGATGCAGGCGGTATGTCTGCGCGTGTGCGTCTGCGCTTGCGCGCGGACGCACACGCGCTCCCGAGGATCTGATTCTAGAGAAGGGGGGGGGAGGCGCCGGTGTTTACAAACTGGTGTGTCCTTTGGCAGTAGCTGGAGTAATGTATGGGGTTCTTGAGCGAGTGGTGGGACCCTCCGTCCCACCTCACCCCCACCATCGCGTGGGAATGCGCGACCGGTAGCCTGCCCCCGGTGGCAGATCAAACGGCGTCATTAAAGAGCACAGCACAAGGCCCCTTGTGTGTGTGTGACTGCTGGGAGAGAGGGGCTGGAAACGCGCCTGCAACACCCTCCAAACCAATCCCACCCCTATTCCAACTCTTTGACCTTTATACACTCACACACACACACACACAAACACACACACACACACACGCAATCACACGCACACATAGGAGCCTCATTCTACCTACTGCTAGCGTACATACATACGCACATGAGCGGCACAACCTCCCAAAAGGGCACACGCACACGCACAGACTAAACACACGTTGCCTCGGCCCTCATTAGTCCGGCTTGTACGACACACTTTTGCTTGATCACAAGATCCAATATTAACAACAGCATAGCTGCTTTGAAACAAGTGTGGACATATGGATTGGGTGAGATGGCAAGAGAAAGCACTGTTGTATTATTTATGAGGCCACATGGTTGGCAGCGAAGGTATGGAAATCAGGGCCTCAAATCAAAAAGCGACTAAACCTCTATTTCACTTCCCTCCGAGGCAGTCGGTTGATTAATTGATAGTATTAATTGGTCCTGAGAGTCCTTTTGCCTCCGCGGTTGTTGGTCTTTCCTTTTTGGTCATCGCTTTTCTTTTAAGGAGTTGGCAGCTTCCTCACTTTATCTCACTTTATTTAGATAGTTGGCAAGTAGGAAAGAAGACCAGAAAAAGGGCCATGCCTGTGAGCCACGCAGCCTTGTAAGAGGTAAGGAGCTCTATTAGTGAAGCAATAGACAAGGAGTTGGTCAGAGTCAATCGGAATGATGGGAAAATCAGGTCCAGGTTGGAAATTGGAGTTATGCCTTATTCAATCACGTATCTCTGAGGACATTACTTTGTTGGAGATAGGGGGGAAATGGCCAAAACAGCAGGAAAATGCCTACAGAGATTTAGAAATCTCCCCTACAAAAACGAGCAGTGGTTAAGAGCAGGAGGCGTTCTGTAACCAGAAGGTCCCATTCCAGGTTCAAACGCCCGCGACAGCCAAAGTTGTGTCCATCAAGCCCGCCCTACTGCTCGCCCGTTACGTCGCTCTGAATTAGTGCCTCAGCGAAATATCTCAACTGCTCTGTCAGAAATCCAAACATTAAAAGACGCGATAGCGATCGAAAATCAAGATATCATGATTTGTGCGCTCGTCATCACACCCTAATCGAATATAAACCGTGCTTAAACGTGCTACGTGTCTCAAGTGTTGTTATAACATGTTCATTACTGATAATGATGTTTTTACTATTCGCGGCGTCATTGATTTGCAGCCATCATTACGGGCCGTGACACTGAACGGCGGTGGCGTTTTGGAATGCCACCGTGCCACAGCTGTGTTGAAAGGCTATGTTTTGGTGGCAATTAAAAGTGCATTTTTCCTCCAAAACAGTGAATTATCTAATTAGCTCGAGTCTGGCGCCGTGCTCGTGTCTCGTATTTTACGGTAGAAGGACCACCCTCTGCGTGCGCCTGTGCATTGCTAACGGCACCTTCTTCTCTCCCTTCTCTACGGAACCTGCGCACTGCCAGAGTCAACAACAAGGCTGTGTACAGGTTACATCATATGCTCCTATTCTTTGGTGATGTGCTGTGTCTGGGCCAAGGCTATTGCTAGGAATTCAAAGGGTTTTAGATTAGGAGGAAAATGGCAATGCTGAAAATCGGGCATGTATCAAGATGCTTATGATTATGAAGGAAAGAAGGAACAAACAAATTAATAAATTAACAAACGCAATGCAAGAGAGGTACAAAGGCAGGACGAAAGAAAGGAAGCAATAAAGGAAGGAGTGGACAAAGGAAGAAAGGAGGCACCTCTGCTTACAGACCTTTACATGAACCTACTGCAGCTATATCATTCCATACATGTACATTACCAAATTAGCCACATTTCCGAGGGCTCGTTCACGTCACATGTATCGATAATGTAGCAATGCTTACAGAGACCTGCTTGCAATTACATCCAGCAGTTACATTCAATCTAGTGAGCCCAGTCGATGACAAGTACAGTATGTGTGCATTGCTGTGAATGAGCCAGGCATTTCAATGCATATCCAATCATAGATGGGAGTTATTACATTCAGGCTTTGTTGTCTGAGGATGGGGTTGTGCTGGGCGGGCTGGTGGATGCTAACTTAACTATATGCAGCAGTGTGTGTGTGTGTGTGTGTGTGTGTGTGTGTGTGTGTGTGTGTGTGTGTGTGTGTGTGTTAGCTATATGCAGCTGTGTGTGTGTGTGTGTGTGGGAGGGGGTGGGGGCAATGAACAAGGTCTTTGTAGTTTTTATGTACATTTGGGGTAATGTCTGAGCAGGATCATAGTAGTTTTGTGCGTGTGTGTGTGTGTGTGTGTGTACAGTATGTCTTTTTCTGGAAGTTTCATGTGAGCTTCGGGAATTCTGCAATTTGTTTTTCTTGAACCTGCGATGACGTCATCATGATGAATCCGCGGGCCAGTCCCCGTCCTTCTCTTCTGGTTGACTTGGCCTCCACTCTGTCGCTTCCCAAGTCAAGAGGAAATGAAAAGGGAAATCATTTTTTTCCTTGACCTCTTTCTTCTTCTTCTTCTTCTTCTTCTTCTGCTGCTATCCAGATTATATATTGCCTGGCCCAGTGTGATTTTCCACACCGATCCAGATCTTTGCTACCTGTCTCTCAACCCTTTAGTCTTTGAAAGTCTCTCGTTTGGGTTTGGTTCCCCATCATGACCTTCTGTTTGGCTTGGCAGTGGGAGCTGTCTGGATTCGTCACAGGGTCTAATGTTCTTGCCATGCCACGCGCTCCTCATCCACTCCCTCCGCTCTCTGGAATAATATTGTAAAAATCCTTAAACCCTCGTTCATCCGTGAGTCCCAAACTCTGCAACTGTTGCCTCCAATCATGATTCCAGATTAGCTAAGGGCCGGCGACACTGGAATTCCTCTTAAGTTACCAAACTCAAAAAGACTATCCTTTGATTAGCTTCCACTGGGGTCTGGGATAATTGGCCTATCATAGTCACCATCTATGGTTTATCATCACTCTGCATCAAAGCACAAAGGGATCCTAATTTTCAATAAGTGGTTAGCTCCATAATTTGGGCCGAGTCACTGCAGACTGTCATCCAGAGAGTGGCGAGCCAACAGCGCTCCCAATCTGTTCAGCAGACGCAGCTGGGAGAGAGGCTAACCTGTGCTTGTAGCTAGCTACTACTGCGTCCGGGCCTTTAAAATCAAGGATTTGTGTAGTCAAGGTGATCCGGATGATCGTGAGAGTCTATTCCAGTGGATCTCAAAGACTTTTCTTTTTCCAAAGGTTACGAAATAACATAACTTACTTTTTTCTTTTTCTTTTCTCAGTTCAACTCACAATTATTGAAGGAAAGTCTTTGTTTCCCTGCTTTATCCAGATTATTTATTTATTTATTTATTTATTTATTTATTTATGTATGTATGTATGTATTTATTTATTTATTTATTTATTTATTTTTATATATTTATATTTTTTCGCATTCCTTATCATACTACTACTTTGGACCTGGGCAATTCTAGTTTGAGATTAAACTATTAATGCATGGGAGAGAAGACTGCGAGCTTTCTTTTTCCAAAGGTTACAAAAGAGCGTAACTTACTTTTTTCCCCCTCTCCGTTCAACTCACAATCATTGAAGGAAAGTCTTTGTGTTCCCGCTTTATCCAGATTTATTTTCACGTACGTATTTATTCTTACGTTCCTTATCATACTCCTTTGGACCTGGACAATTTAGTTTGAGATTAAACGATTAACGAATGGGAGAACGAATGTGTGGCTGTGTAAACGTTGAGAACATACCACAGAACCATTTGTCTTGAAACCCCCATACATTACATACGAGCCCCCTGTTTTGCGGCTTGCCACATCATCACAGCAGGATTCCATTCCTTAAAAGCCGTTTGTTTCTCAGCAATTTGAAAAATGATGAGTTTCGGAGCCGCTGGTTGAAACATCAGCTGCCTTCAGTGCGCCGGCCGCAGATGACTGGTGCGCGCAGCGGTTTGTTTTATCATTCACCCCCAAAGCCGGTTCACCCACATGTCCACTTTTCTCTGTCTTTTCCAGGACCTGCGAAGGGCAGAATATCAAATATCGCACATGCAGTAATGTGGTAAGTTCAGCAAACTCATCTTTATGTAATGGACGTCAATCGCTCTTTCAAGTGGGTTTTTCTCCTGGAACAAATGGAGACGGCAAGCTGCGATGGAGAATGCAGTGTGGTAGAACTGCAAAAATACGAGCAGGTTTTCTGGTCTAGGAGTGTATATTTGTGATCGGGGGGGTCCCGCTGAGCGAGAGAAGGTTAGCAAGGGAGACGTGCGGGGGGGGCCAACGTCAAACGCCATTGTTGTTTTCATTGAATCCATATATAGACATTTCGACTAGTACTGTATATAGCAATCAAATTCCAATGCTAATGAATAGCGTATTACCTATCACATATCACATAATGTTTTGAATGAGGCTGACATTTATCTTGTGAGCATTCTTTTTTTTATGATTTTCAATTCATAATTTGCAGTAATAGTGTATTTAGAAACAGGTAACCTCTGTACAATCCAGTATGTACCAAACAATGACCACCAACATTGTTGCATGGTATCTTGTATCTTGTATGTACAAGAACTGCACCCACCCCAGCCTGCATGTAGCAATAGCATAGCATAGCATAGCTCCTTCCTACACCCAAGTATACAATTGAGTGATGCATTTTGCATTCATTAAAAAACTCAAATGTTTTGTTGGGCGTCCGGGTACTGTAGCGGTAGATTCCCTGCATACCAACACGAGGGTCGCAGATTCGAGCCCCTGTTTACCTCCAGCTTTGTCGGGCGTCCATGCAGGCACAATTGGCCGTGTCTGCGGGTGGAAAGCCGTATTAAGGGTATATGTCCTGGTCGCTGCACTAGTGCCTCTTTTGGTCAGTCGGGGCGCTTGTTCGGGGGGGAGGAGAACTGGCGGGAATAGCGTGATCCTCCCACGCTCTACGTCCTGCCAGTGAAACTCCTCGTTGTCAGGCTAAAATAAGAGCTGGCAAATGCACATGTATCGGAGGAAGCATGTGCTAGTCTACGGCTCTCCCCGGGTTGGCAAGAGGGGGTGGCGCAACGACCGGGACAGCAGGGGGAATTGTCAAAGTACAATTGGGGAGAAAACAGGAGGTGAAATCCGGAAGAAAAATAAAATATGATTTTTTTTTCCTGTTCCCCTCAGGACTGCCCCCCAGATGCTGGGGACTTCCGCGCCCAGCAGTGCTCGGCTCACGCAGACGTGCGGTACCAGGGCCAGTACCACGAGTGGCTGCCGGTGGACAACGACCCGGACAACCCTTGCGCCCTCAAGTGCAAAGCCAAGGGCTCAGGCCTCGTGGTGGAACTGGCGCCGAAGGTTCTGGATGGGACGCGCTGTTACACCGAGTCCTTGGACATGTGCATCAGCGGAGTCTGCCAGGTATGGATGACGAGTCGGAACAGCTGCATGGCAGTCTGACATGAAGGAGCTGGTGTTTATTTGTTTTGATTCCATGTACAGTACCCAGTCTGGAAATCACCAAAAGCCACAATCATTCCTGTATACTCGCCGTATTGTGGAGAGAAACCTGGGAAGTAACCTACTCTCATTTTGGACTTTAGGCTTTGGACCTTTTGTATGCTTGTTGATGCTCATTTTGTTCTCCAGAGAGGCCTCCCAGAAACAAAAACAAAAAAACTTTGATTGATGTGATTTGGACCAATAGTTATTGAGAAAATATGAAAAGAAATGCACTCTTCCATCAGATGAGATTCAATCAGCTGCTCAACTCCTTACTGAAGCAGTAATGTATTATGTTCCCCACCCAGGCCGATGGGAGCAAATTCAAAATGGAAAGACATATTTGACCGCATGGCCTAAACTCAAAAGGCCTAAAAGGTTGT